>NW_027526361.1:55953457-56053457 GCF_048455015.1 Haemaphysalis longicornis | reverse complement strand
AGTTTCCGTTAGTATGAAACTCTACGCTTCATGCATGGCCTCCGAGATCAGCCCCGTGCGCGGTGTGATCGCGGAGACCATGCTTCATGGCAAGAGCAGTGTCGCCACAGGTGTACTTCCAAATATCCCTACTTTCATGATTCTTTTTGCATCCCGTTAGCGGAATACTTTACAAGTGTATCGGTTGCATTGCGATAAGCTGTTAGCCATTGGCACCTCCTTACACACATTGTCGCGAGTAAGTCAATGGTAAGTCAATCTATAGCATTTTTGAGCGTTCGTGCGTACATGCCTGGACACTTTTACCAGATAATTTATAAGATCCCGGAAACCCATCGGCGACGACAGTCTCTGTGACGAGACTAAAATTATTTCATTTGTGTCATAGATTTGTGTTGATGGACTGAATTAGCCTCACCCCCTCAACACCTCCCCTTTCCGCAATGTTCATCCCTCCAGCCTTTTCGGTTCAAAGGTCACATTGCCGGCTCCTCTCCTCCAGTATCTCGCACGGCTCCTCCACCCTGCTTGCGTGAAGAACAAATTGACATTCTAAGCGCGCTTCGGAGGCTTTTCCACGCCTGCGTAGCACAGCCTGTATTATCTGTAGGGGGAAAATATGATAATTTAGTACTAGCATAAAGAACTAGCATATATAAAACTGCACATAGCATATGCAGTTTTATGGCGCAATGACACCGAGGGATGTTTGAGAACTTAACAGCGTTAGTGTGTCTTGACTTAGCGGAGGACGTCACATCATTCCTACGGAAGTTGCGCGTTTCAGCCCAGTGTGCCTGCTTTTCGCGAGCAGACAGACTGGCAGGACGCCACAAAGTTGCACTTGACAAACAAAAGCACGTAATCAGGCAGCATTCATTAAGCCGACAAACTGCAAGCAGGCTACCGAAGCTTTGATCCGACATTTATCTGTACGTTATATGACCTGGCCATCTGCTTGGTATTAATAAGCCGTAGAGGTGGAAGGTTTATTTTGCCAGCATGATTGCGGCGGCTAAATTCTGCTTCGTTGTGCTGCCTTGGAATTCCTCGTCATACCACTTCCCACTCGGCCACAAAAATAACAAATTGTCTCTCCTGCGCACTTAGCCTAATTTATTTCATTATCATGTCAATCAGTACTGAAATATTTGGTGATGGATACCTCGAGGTGCACAATTTTCTAAAAATCAATTCATATTAAATAACAGCTGGCACCAACAGCAACATAAAGCTCTCTTCCAAATTATTATTGAAACGTTTACTCCTGAATTTCCACTATTGCACCCCCTGGAAGTTGTGTTCTCTCATTGAAAGGATGTTCCACTGGCCATCAACATCACGTGTAAAAGCACCAGTTGCGTTACTTCTAGATCGACTTCTTGCTTTCCTTGAAATGCATATCCATGCACCCCGCGGAGGTCACTACATGAACTGGATTATGAAGAAATTATGTTTCAGCTCTTTTACCGCCCTCCTATCCTCCCCTTCTGGAGGTGGGAGCCTAAAGTACGGGTTACAAAAACGCCGTAGTCTTACGATTGCTGCCGTGCCATAAGCCTATGAAGCGTTTTAGTGCGCAGCACTTTGGCGGACGCTACTGTGGTTTGGTGGCTAGCGTCACTATATAAGCTGCGCTTAAGGGTACCGCCACTTCGGGCACCCGGAAGCGTCTGGAGGCCATTTTGTTTCTGGCTTGCAGTGTTGCCATCTCTCCCAACGAAACCGCCACCGGTTGTGACGGGCAGAGTGCGACTGGACGCTCTAGCGTCCGCGCAGCAGAGAGAGAGAAAAAGAGGAGAGGCGCCCAGAAACAAAATGACTGCGACCATATGTAAACAAATATCACGTGGTGCTGACCGACCAATGAAAATCCTGGCGGCACATAACAATGAGAGAAAAGAGTGCCGATACACTAAAAGTCTTTTAGTGACGCTGTGACCGAGCGAGTGAAGACAAAGAAAACGGCGAAGGAAAGTGTAGTGAAAGTGTGAGAGGGAGGACAGTATGCTGAGCCCGCACGAGACGCTCGTCGGCGGCGACGTTTGGCGAAAGTGCGAGGGGAGGCAGTGAGACATGATCCTCGTTGCGTGACTCATCCGAACCACGTGACATTTGCGCGGCAGGTTCAAGCACGATTTACAACAACATGCTCGGCGGTGGCGACGCACTGCGATATAACTACAGTGGAACGGACAATTAGGCTAGTTGGTAACTGCTCATCTCGGTGTTGGAAGCGCTCACAAAACAGGGACGGAGGTAGAAAAAGAGATAGAAAGAAAATTCACGCATCTCCACGAAGGGAATCATGTCGAGTGGGCGAAGCACTGGGGATCGTTCTTACCGTAAATCACCCGGGGGATTGCCTACTCGCATATGTAAATGAGTGACAACGCGCGTGTACAGTATATACAATTCCAATCCAATCAAATCCGGTACAATTCAATTTAATCCAATCCAATCCAAATCCATTTCAATCAATCCAATCCAAATCCAATCCGCTGCTCCTCGCGCATGCGCAACACTATACACGGACGCCAAGCCCCGGACAAAGCGAGGTCCTAAGGTGCTTCACCCCTAGAAGAGCGCCGTGTCGTCTCTCTTTTTCTACCTCCGTCACTGTTTTGTGTGCGCATCCAACACGAAGATGAGGTGCGAGATAAAGGCAGAGTAGCCTGCGCCGCCGTGCGTTCGCTGATCACGCGATCGCTTACTGAGACGCAGCAGCTATATGTGACCGAGATGACTGCAGCTCGCGCTGCTCCCAAATTTCGTATTAGGGTGTATATAGTAATCGTCAGTGCATTTCTTTTCCTCAATCGGACTTCAACGAAGCTGTGCTGCACTCACTGTCGTCAGAGCCCGTCGTATCCACCTCGGCTTTAATCCGCTGGGTGGTCTCCATGATCACTCCTTTGCTCCGATTTCAGAGAGCTCCCGGTACAGCCGCTGCTGTTATGGCGAGTTGTGAGACAAAAGTAGGAGTCAGGAGGTGCATGTCGAAAAAGTGTGGCCGAACTAAGGTGCGTTTGCTTCCTTAAGTCGCCAGAAAAGGACACGAAAGATTCAAAACAACCTGGCCCATGATACTAGATTACTGCATCGTGAATACAAATGTACCCCCCGCATCTACAGGTATCTGCGAAGAAAATGCCAAAAGCACGATTGTACTTTTTTCACTGGCTAAATTATTTGTGCACGAAATTTACCATACATGAAATACTTTTAGCGTACTTCTCGCTAAGAGTACTACACAGGGTAATACCGTATTTTCGCGCGAATAACCTGCCCCTGCATATAATCCCCACCCCCACTTTCAGCCCGCCGGAAGAAAAAACCATCCTCGCGTATGCACGCACATTTGATACAGGAAAGGCTGCACCAAAGCTACTGCTCAAGCAACAGATCACATAATATGTACACAGAAAATGCGTATATTTAGCAACTAAAATACACTGACTGCAAGGCAGAATTCACAGTTCACTCAGTGTCACTAAGAGTGAACTGCTCTCAGTGTCACAGCCGCAGTCTTCACTGTTGTACACAAGGTCATCTTCACGGCACAACGCGCAGTGCAGCTTCACGGCACAACGAGCATTGCCATGAAGCTGCACTAAAGAAAAAAAAACCCCCCCGTATTATCCGCCCGCTAATTTTCCACTAAAATTTTATCATTTTTGGTGCGGGTTATACGCGTTAAAATACAGTATGCAGGAAATATAGAGAGTAGCAAAGCTTGTATCGCGTCGCCCCATGCTTCTGGCGTTTTGGCGAAGCTACGTCACGTTGAGATGTCGAGGCAACCGCGGCATCAGTGGGCTCCATGGACTACCCTGTGCACCACAAACTTGAAAGGTATTGACGCAACAAAACTACTTCGTTTGGAACACGCTAAACAAGAATAATGCCGAAATAAAGAGTAAGAGGGAGACCGACAGCGCCCACACAAATTAACTTCCGGCGTCTTCATGGAAATTTGAGATTGGTGCGATGAAGATACCCAATAACCACGTCGTAGGATATGGGGACCCGCATAGATTATTCATGGTAAATGACCCCTTATCTGTGGCACTGTTTATCGTACGGACGAAACATCCCTGCGACGAAGCTATTAGAGAGTTTTAGCAGTCCGCCTGTTCCATCGTGTACGTAGTTAACGTGTTGACCGGGACCCGTCCGGGCACTTGAGCATTCGTCGCGGTAGGGGAATTAGTTCCGCGGGCCTGCCTTTGCGTTATCCGCGCCTCCTAGTCCTCCCTCCTCGCCCTTCCGCGCGCGCAGGCGCAGACGGGTCCCGGTAAACTCGGTAACAACGTAACCAACGGAACAGACGGACTGCTAAAACTCTCTATTATAATGCAGCGTACATGCGCGATACAAAGAACGCAACAGTGGTTTCATGAGCGTGGAAAAAGGCTGTGTACGCATTTAGATGTAATGTGAGCTTTAAACTGTGCACCGCAACGTACCCTCCATCGACTGCACCTTATGGTGACTTGTTGCTATTATCGGCATTGGCACTAACCCTTACTTCATCTTTTTCCCATGGCCATCACCTTCTTTCTCTGCTATATCATCACCTTCTCGTGAACATCCTCAGCATCGTCAATGGTGGTTCTTCGCAGAAAGTGGGCCCAAAAATGAACGTGCTGCCTAACCCGGCTCTGTCAAGATATTAACCCCTTACGCTACTAAGCAATCCTTAAAGGAGCCATGAAGAGAAAACACAAGTTTGGTTCATTCAAAACATTGCCTTGTTAGAATCATACTGACACCACTTTTAACGTAAACTTCGCTGAAATAAGCTACATAATTAGGAAAAAACGGAATGGCCATGCGACTTACTAGCTCATCAACCGCAACAGAACCTATGATGTCAGGTATACGTACCAGCCGGCTCTGCGATTGGCGGAGGCCGGCAAAAGCAAACGCAAATTAGGCAGAGCTTATAAGCTTGCCGAACGAGCCATTTGCGCTTAAATTTAGGGTACATTCTTTTTAAAGCCATAAGAATGGTGGGACAAACAGTGGGAGTTACGAAAGCACACGTAAACATATAAGTACTGATGCGTACTGCTGTTGGTACTGCGCGCCCTATGCTTAGTTTAGCTGCACAGGACTGCGGGGCTTTGCGGTTTTCTCAGACGACACTGGCCGATTGACGCAAGCAACGGTGGCTTACGTGACCACATTTGTCGAGCGAGCACTATGTTTCACAAAACGATTTTTTCTCCCTGAACAAAAACAAGCCAGGTTTAAATACGGTCAAAAACAAACCGAAGGCAGAAAACGGCTTGCCACGATATGGTGGCGCCATCTAGGTTCACTAACGGTAAACAAGGCTTCCCGATCGGCTGCAGAGCGGTCGGTTCCCGTGATGTCATTGCAGACACGAAAACGCACGATTTAGCGGGAAAATCAATATTTTAACTTACATTAATTCATTTCTCAGTGAATAAAGCATTTTTTGCTTTCGAACAAGCGCTGGGGGCACTATAAAATACGAAATCTTTCGAATGCCACAAACTTGTATTTGGTCTTCATGGCTCCTTTAACTTCTCATTTTTGGTCATGGTTGCATTTTTTACCATCGCATATGCATACAATCCTTAGTTCTCGGGTAAAAACTGGTTTCGTTCAGTATATCCGCGCCACCTCCCGCCTGTTTTCGACGAACGGTATCATAAAAATCCTGTTAAGCATTTATGACCGCAACATTGGGCAATAGCTTCAAACTAAATTCATCCGATAAACTGAAAGGCGTTGTGGGCATAGATCTAGCAGTACTACTCCTCATAATCAACACCAAAATGTCGCCAGAATGCACCTCCTCATTATTACCAGATTTGTTTAGTGCTGTGACAAGAATTTGGCTAGAATTTGGCTAGAAGTGAGCTTCACTTGTGCGTGCAGGTGAGTAGGAGTTCGTGCCAGCTAGGAGAAAATCGTCTACCGACATCAGCTGTAAAATACATGAATAGATGACGACTTAACCAAAGCTCCAATTGCAGAGGCTCTGAGAATTCAAAGACCTTATTTCGGCGGCACCCCTACCAGTTCTTTTATTTCTACTAGCAGTGAAAAATGCTGTTGTGTCTGAACCGATTAATGACGCTGCTAAATGACAATTTCTTCCTAAGGAAAAGGAAACATAAATTGTCGAAAGACAATGTAAAACTAAATTTCTCCTCTGTTCACAACGTCAAATTACAGCACCATTTTTCCTCCAGAATTTTGAGAAATATGAAACATTAAAATTATTAACCTACTGGTGCATTAAAACCCTACAAACATGTCCACCGCTGCTGCGTTTTCTCGACATCTAGCGGCAGCGAAGTCGTGGGAAAATGTCGATAGGCAGCGTTTTTACAATCCCAAGTTGAAAATTATTCTCATCGCTAAATTGGCACTGCTAAAGAAAGAAAATTAGAGCAATAAGCGTCATGAAAAACAGTTGGAAAAAGTTAGAGCCCTTCCACTACTGTGAAGATGGAAGGCCCCCGAAGCTGTATAGATAGGTGAATAAATATGTATAGTGACTTGCTATATAGATTTAAGGTAGTGTCTGTTATCACGGCAACCCTGAGAATTACCGCCAGAAATTTCTCACGGCAGTCGCCTCTGATTGGCTAAGCGCGCCACCCGGAGGTTTTATGGGACAAATGTTCCCGAAAAACTAGCTCTTGTAGTTGCTCCTGTGGCACTGTGGTTTAGCGCTTGCTTTTAAACCAGAAGGATCAGGTCCAAGCCCAGCATAGGAGAAGTTTTATTTTTTTGTTGTTGTTTTGTTTTGGCTTTCGAAATTTTCGATTGACTGATTGATTGATTGAATGATTGTAGGGTTTAACGCGCCGAAGCAACGCAGGCGATGAGGCGAGCGTCCGCCGCGGCCGGGAATCTAACCCGCGTCTTCGTGCTCAGAAGCAGAACGCCTTAGCCACTGAGCCACCGCGGCGGGTCTTTCGAAATTTTTGAAGTTCTCGCTCATGGTGATTTCGTTAATGCTTTTTCATTCTGGGTATTATATCAGAAGATCGACGCACAGGACTTCTAGAATAGGTTGGATTGGGTTAAATATAGATTGTATTCTGTGTCGTAGGGCTTGGTTAGGCTAGGATTGTCGAAGTTGGGCTGGATTTGGGTAGGTTATGATACGTTAGGTTGGGTTACGTTAGGTTAGGTTTTGTTAGGTTGCGTTGGGAGGTAATATTATTCAGCGAATTTTAGGCCAGCCAGCTCTTATAGAAACTGCCGTGAGAGTTCCCTGGAGGTAATTATCATGGTTGTCGTGAGATTAGGCGAAGCCTTTGATACAACAACAGTTACAGCCATTCTCTGTGACCATATATACTCCCTCCGTAGATGGCCATGTGCTGTCAGCAGACGGGAATTCTGTAACTCCGGAACTTCACACTGCTAAATAACAATGCCACGTAACAAACTAGGCGTAATGATAGAGTCGTATTAGTGGCCAATTTAAGTATTATTTTTTTCCAAAATTCCTACATTACATTGAGAGCTATAGAGCGTTTTGCACCAGTTCTATGAGCGAGTGTGTGTGATTCTTTGGCGACGTGACGCGATAGACGCATGCAATCGTGGTCAGAATCCAGCGCAAGACAGCTTCGCTGTAAAAGGTGAACTGCAGTGTATCAACGCGCGTCGTTAGCCCGTCCTGCTCAAACTGTCCAAATTAAGGAATAGTTATCCGATTACAAGCTGAACTGATATGTATGAGGTCGGTTAAGTTCCGTCAATAGTAATTGCAACACGGTCTCGTAAATATACTCGAATTTCTTCTTCCGGAAACTGCCTGGCTGCGTTGTTGTGCTTTTAAAGGAAGCCTCCCTAACAGAAAAAGCTCCCTGTAAACCGGTAACGGCTGGCATAAACCCAGTAAGACAAATATTTTGTGATATTCACAAAGCTTTGTACCAATTACTTATGACGGCACCTGTATACCTACAGCGTGTCCGCGCGTAGGCAGCACCGGGCGACGTCATTGTTCTTTCGGTATCCCGCGAGAAATGTATTAACGAGGTTCTGCTCCAACTGCGCATTCCAACAATGGCTCCACCGCAGCACCCCTCCAATGTGCCACGTATGTGGCATGTTCTAGGTGTGTTCCTAGCTTCTCGCCCTCCTCTGATAAATCGACGAGGGACCCCGAACGCTCCCCGTAAGGACAATGCATTCAGAATCTGGCTCTCGGTACTCACGGACACGGGCGATCCCTCAGGCTCCCTACACAGAGCTTGCGGCAGACTCCGTCCTCGTGAGGTAAGCCTTTTTTTACTTCTTCTTAGCCACCCGCGTGAGGAAACCTTGATGACGACGACATCCGTCTGGCCTATCCACACAAGAAAAAGTAGCACAGTAGTAAAGTTCTTTATTGGCAAAGGGAAGGCGCGTGTCTTTTAACAGAAGATATTTTTTTTAGTGTCGGAATTGTCAACACCGAGCCACTCCTTATCCCGCTCTGTGGGTGTGCACTTTGCAACGAACAGAACAAAAGAAGGTTTGTTGGAACGTACGCATCAGCGCTGGCCAATTTCCCTGTGTGGGTACGCCAAACCCGTCAAGGGCATTATCATCAACAACTACCCACTGAAGTTACGCGTTGTTGGTCGGTATGAGATGGCGCTGGCTTTTTCGCTTTCTTTTCGCTGATAGCCCATACTTACGTGGTTGACTGAGGGCCGGGGAGAGAGAGCAACTTTAATAAAACAAACAGAGAGAGGTCAGTCAGCCTGACCCGGAATCCCTGTTTTTTTCCATCTCATCTCCGTTTCAAAGTTCCCATTTTGAGCGGGCTCTGATTGGCCGAAAGCTGACAACCCGAATGTGACGTCGCACACGAAAGTGGTTTCTGCATATCATTTAGTTTGGAAGCATTCCTTAAAATGATACTCTTGCCTTTGAAATTCAAAAATTTCATGACAATTTGTTTCACGACGATCTGTTTTAGGTAGACGTACTCGGTGGGCGCGCTATATTTCCCCTGCGTTAAAACCTAAGTTAGCGAGCACAAACTCGTTAATGATGCGTTCGGTATCAACCCTTTTTTTTGTTGGGTTCTTCCGGGATACCTTCGAAAATGAGGTTATTTCTGCGCATTCGATTGTTTAGGTCATCAACGACCAGATTGGCCTGTGCTGGGCATGGTCTTCAGCTGCGCGTGCAATTCATGAATGACTGAGTTCTCTGTGCTGACGTCGTGACACAGTTTTTCAACTCCATTTAGTCGCCCTTCGGGAGCGCTGAGTCGCCTTTTGATGTCAGTGACGCTGGTTTGAATATCCTTCAGCTTGTTTGATGTGTCTTTCTGAATTTCTTCGTTTGACAACGTGAGCTCTTTAACAAGCGTGAGGATTTGGTCAAACTTTTCAGGGCCTGAGTTGGTTGCACGTCGCCAATGCAAATTATCGAATGCGCAATAGAAAACAGAACAACAGGACACCGTCTACCTATGCGCACGCAACTGGTAACCAAAGCAGGCCTGAGCCATACAGGCGGACAACGGCTGGTCCTCTGGCCATGAGCCACAAAACACCATATCAGTGGGCAGCCGCGGTAGGTACACAGATCAATGCATGTGCTCAATCCAAGGACACTTGGGATTTGCAGACTAAACAGACCAAAGGTTGAAGCTCTAGGCTCTACCCACTCACCTAGGCCGCGATACATGAAAAAATTGTGTGAACAGAGGGCACTTCACTGCAAATCCAGTTCGGCGCTTGTGGTCGATCCCTTTTGTAGACGATCGTACATTAGGGGCGAAGCCCCTTAGGAGCTGGGGCTGTTGGCGTCTCCTGTCGCGTCGTCGTCGTAATCGCGGTCTCATGTAGTCACGGTACTAAAACACCGGGAAACTCGTTTACGCCTCGAGCTGGAGCACTTCGTAACGTGTACTAAACAAGCACCGGGACACTCGTTTACGCCTCGCGCTAAAGGGCTTCGTGCTTCCAAGACAATAGACTTTTACAGCAAAGCTGTATACCTCTACCTCTCAATGGTTTTATCTCCGTTGGCCAAAACGCCAAGGCGCCAAGAATACACTTATACACTGCATGCTTCGCTCCTCCGCAGTTTTCCCGTAAGTTAGATGGCCCGGGATTTTTTTGTGTATTTATTTATGAGGAAGGCACGTGCCGTTGTTCTCTTCGCTGCCAGAGAGAATTTATGTGCCACAAGGTTTCTGTGCCGCATTCCTGGGACGGTGTTTTCTTGTTTTTGTTTTTGCTCAATGCGCCACTTAATTCTTCCGCATCAGTAAATTCAAAAGATGTGGCTAGACCCCTCGAGGGTGGTCGGTACGCAATTACGGGTGTGATACTTGCGCATTTTATCACTAGTGATTCACAATTAGATTTTAACGTAGAAAACTGAGTAACTCAATCAAAATTGAGGCCATTTTTAACATACAGCGACGCGCCACTCTCCGGTATAACGAAACCCAATAATCATCTTCAAAGCGCAAAGCGTCACAACCATCAGTCAACCAGCCACCATATCGTGCCATAAAATCAATTTCATAATCTAATCATTAATCCTGTTTTGAATATAAATTCAAGTGACAGTGACATTTAAAATTAACACACAAATGGGGACTACTAACGTGACTGCCAGATGTCTGAAAAGAATTCTGTTGCATGGTGGCGCCCTTCAAGCAGCTCAAATTAGGCGCGGTTGAGCCATCTTGTGTAGTGTGCGTCAGATGGCGCCACCAGTGTATAAAGCAGGCAGCAGGCAAGTCTTATAACAAAGTGTAGAGCGTTCTGGTTGGATAATAACTACGAGGTAAAGCACTTGGGAACAAGAGCGAGGGTGGCAGCGCGCGTTTTTGAATGCTGTACTGTGCCAGTGAAATCTAAGGTTTTGCCAAAGCAGATTAAAATTTGACGCTCATGGTAAAACACGAATGAGACACTGCGGTGTAATGAGGTATGGGTCTCTTTCGAAGTCAGGGGAGCACAGATTTTAGGGGAGACTTTGGATGATAAGAAGGCCACTGGGCTTGAATTGTGCAGGTGCGAATAATTTATACCAGGGGCAGTGGCGTCGCTAAAGGGAAGGCTAATGGTGCATGGATCCCGGGTACCAGCCCCTCGGTAAGGGTGGAGGGTGCCACTTGTGCATTTCCACTGTGTAAAGTGGATGACTGTAACGAGACCGCACACTCCTCCTGCCGCAAGCCTATTAAAATTTGCTCATATTATTATTATCGTTGTATTCAAGCTTGTTCCTCGCTGGGGCGACAGTGGGACCAACAAAGCCGCTTTGTCGCGTACACGACAGCTTTTCGGGGGTATCCGGACATTTCGGGGTAGGACATTTTGTTGCAGGACGTTCCGGTGTGGACATTTCGGTGCACAGACATGTCGGTACACGGATATTTGGGCGCACGGACATTTCGGTGAAGGACATTTTGGTGCAGGACGTTCTGGTGCGGACATCGCGGTGCACGGACATGTCGGTACACGGATATTTCGGCACACGGACATTTCGGTGAAGGACATTTTGGTGCAAGACATTCTGGTGCGGACATTGCGGTGCACGGACATGTCGGTACACGGATAACTCGGCACACGGACATCTCGGTGAAGGACATTTTGGTGCAGGACGTTCTGGTGTGGACATTGCGGTGCACGGACATGTCGGTACACGTATATTTCGGCGCAGGGACATTTCGGTGAAGGACATTTTGGTGCAGGACGTTCTGGTACGGACATTGCGGTGCACGGACATGTCGGTACACGGATATCTCGGCGCCCGGATATTGCATGGACATTCGGTGCTGGACATCTCGGTGCGGACATTTCGGTACACGGAATTTCCCATGCATTCTTTTAACATTTTAGGTTTAATATTTCACGTTCACCAGGCAATATGATTTTGACGTCCGAGAGGTGTGTGTGAGTGTGGGCCGCACTGCGCGTTAACGAACAGTAAACCAAGGCGGCGAATCAGCGCATAAACCCCCATTTTGATGGCAGATGTTAAAAATTAACGCTGTTAATTTACTTCCGTTCAACTTTTTAAGATTGTATTATTCATGTGAACAGCCTATATAAGTGTTACGGAACGGAAGCCCTTTGATTCCCCTTGATGCTCCTGTAGTCCATTCCGAACTCTCCTCCCTAACCCCCAAACCGTCACGAAAAAGCGAAAAAGGAAGAAACCAAGCTAGCTTTTAAGCACGTGTGCACTCCCCTTTCATGGTTCTCTCTATCACCCTCGTCGTTGTTGCATTCGGTGTCGGTTCTAGTTAAAAATAATCAGCGATCGCACTTACAGTGGGATCGCTAAGGGTTTGGGGCGGGGGATGGGCATCGGGTACCAGCCGCCTTGGTAGGGGGCTGCCATTTGTGCCTCTCTAATGCGTAAATATGTGTAAAGTGTGCCTCTCCAATGTGTAAAGATGACTGTTGCAGCTCTCGCCACACCAGCCGATTTAAATTTTCCTAATATAATGGAACAAGGCGAGGAAAATTCCGCATCCAACAATGTCCGAAGTCTTTATATGAGAAGCTGGAAGGGTAATTGCCTATGGGTCCACTGAGGGGGGAAGGCAAGGGAAGGGGAGAAGGAGCGATTCCTGGAGAGGGGGCGCCGTCCGTATGACCGCGACCCGCGGAAGGGTGCAGCGAGAGGCTTGATCCTCGAAGGGGGCGACACTAGGACCAACGAGACCTGTCATTGTGTCCTCAGGGGCTTCTTCGGTGTGTTGTTGTCGCGCACAAAAGAGGTTTTAGAGAGTTTTAGAATGGGGGGCCCCAACGCCGTCGGTTCCTCACGCGGTTTGGGGCGCCGACTGCACATGCGCAGAACCCAAGCCGTCCTTGGGGGTAAGGGATGGGGGGGGGGGGGGGGGGCTGGGTCTGCGTTTGGCGCACACGCTTTATCAGCTCATGGTCTTTACGGTAACGCGTCGGACACCTTGAACTCCGCTGGGCCTGTGAGGTCTTCAAGGGAAACCGAAAAAAATAAGATCAGATGCAAATAAGTGTGAAAATATGAAATGAGAATTGGTGCAGAAGACCTACAGATGAAGACTTGGGAAGGAAGAGCGGGGGGAACAACAACCCAGGGATCCAACAACGGGGGATGCAGTCGAGCCATCGCAGTTTTCCTTAGTTGCACCTTTATAACCAACACGACAATATTCTAGATGTGTTCGTAAAAAAAAGAAGACTGGTGACAACAGTATTTGCAAATTCTCTATGACAGCGCAGTCCATACAACAGTCTTCATAATAATTTATGCATTATGGAGGGCGACCGCGTTTTTGTGAAGCTGCTTTCATTGGACAGTGGGAGTGTGCTTCTATTTAGAAAAAAGGATGCTTGTAGAATGCATTATACCCTCGTAAACACCGGCTGATGTGCATGCGACAAAAAAGAGCAAATGCAGATTAATGTAAATTAAGAAGATCTCCAAAAAATCTAATTAGCTGGCTGCATAAGCGTCGGCAGGATTTTGTCTTGAGGGTGCAAACCTGTTGCATGGGGGGGGGGGGGGGGGAGGGCGGGGAAGACGGAGAGGGGTAGGGAGGGAGTGGACAAGTGCTGGTTGGCTTGGGGGGGGGGGGGGGGGCGAGTGCCCCTTTTGCACCCCCCTGCCGACGCAAATGGTCTCTTCATAGCGGGAGTTTCCTAAACAAGGTATTAAGCAAAAATATAAAAATGCTGAATTCTTGAAACATAACTGACAAAAATCAAACAGGGCATCGATTCAAATAAATGCAATGAATGGATTGTTGTCCATGGCCCACGTTACACGGAAATGAAGATGTAAGGGCTATTTCAAACAATCAGGCGCCCGATAATCCGTTTTTCGAGAAGTCCGTGCACAAAAATTACCGTGCACCGATATAAATGTACTTGCACCGAAATGTCCGCACACCGAAATGTCCGTACACTGATATGTCCGTGCACCAAAATGTCTGCACCGAAATGTCCTGCACCTAATGCCCCAGACCCATTTTCGGGCAGTATTGGATTCAAGGTCCAAACAGAATCTGGTCGCTGTTCTCGGCGGCTTCTAGCCTGAGTTTTTGTTTTGCACAGTGATGTTGTGTGAGTACTGTTGTAAATTGCGTTTGAACGTCCTGCAGCACTGTCACGTGGTTCGAATGAGCCACGCAACGAAAAGGACAATGAAGGAGGGACGTACGTGCAGCACGCAGCGCGTACGGGGTTTCGTGCGTTTTGTGAAATTAAAAGAACAAGATGCTCCCTGACATGGAAGTCTGGATTTGCGTCTCCTTCCTCGGACGCCACTAGACGCAGAGGTGCGCTTCTCCTACAAGCTCACGATGAATCTTTGGCTTTTAAAGCGAAGCTTTCTATGTTTCACTGATGGTGTCTGTAGTACACCTCAAAACACACTGCAGAAAAGCCAACTTCCATCTGTAAAGCTTACTCTGCTTCAAATAAAAATCGTACACCCCTCAGTCTCACGGCGGCGGTGGTTGAGCTCGAAGCTTTCTCGTGAGCAATTCCTCTGCTGTCTGAGTTTTGACTTTGACTTGGCTGGCGGTTAGGACTTTAGTTTCGATTACAGTCGCCATCGGTGAGAGATTGAAAGCCTCGTTTTAAAAACCAAAACCTAAAGCAGGCTTCACCTGTGAATGAGTGATTTGAGCAGAGTACACTTCACAGGTGGAAGTCGGCTTTCCTGCAGTTGCAGTGGGTTTTGAGGTGGAGACATACAAAGCTTCGCCTTAATACTCTTTTGCAGGTGAAGGACTACAGTTTTATGTTATGATTACTATAGGATAAAACTGTAGCCCTTCCAAGTGTAATTAATATAAGTAACTGAAAATCACACTAAAATTGCAAATTATACTAAATCGCAAGTCCCTTGGAAAGTATACTGACGGTGGGCAGCTGGAGGTGACATTGGTCTCAGATAAGAATAAAACCACGGCAAAATTATGACAAGTGTAATTTTCGCCAGAATCCGTACGTACGACGCAGAAAACATTGCAAATAGCTTTGAATATTATTCTAGAGCCTTTTCTACACTTTATTCGCAGACACAATAAACCCAACGGAGTCCCTCCAGACGGCGATGATGCTGGGACAAACGCGTGCATGCGGCGGCATACCTTCGGTAATACATTATGTGCGTTGCGTTATCAGGAGAAAGCAATCACACTTCTTTGCCCCTGCGGTGGTGCTCAATCACACAGCTGTGATCGCGGGTTCTGGAAAGTAAAAAAAAAATAGTTACGGTATCCGATTTTTAAAAAAAATGTGATAATAAATGGTTTAAAAAAACGACTGAAGAAAAAATAACGATCCTTTCACCGTGTTTGTTATATAAAAGGCTGGGAGTAATAGGCATTCAAAGAAAAAAACGGTATATCGAACAATAACATTATCTGAGAGCTACATATTCTGGCTCGTATTACGCAAATAAATAGACAATAGAGAGTTTTAGCACTGCGTATGATCCGTCCGTTCCGTTCATACCGTGCTGACCGGGACCCGCCTGGGCACTTTCGTATTCGTTCCAGTAGGGTGGATTAGTTGCGCAGGCCGCCCTCGCCATGCCAGTGCATTCGTTACGGTGAAATGTTTCCTCCAAGCCCTTCCAGCGTGCGCAGG
Source organism: Haemaphysalis longicornis (assembly GCF_048455015.1). Classification (NCBI taxonomy): domain Eukaryota; kingdom Metazoa; phylum Arthropoda; class Arachnida; order Ixodida; family Ixodidae; genus Haemaphysalis; species Haemaphysalis longicornis. Next base: position 56,037,843 of record NW_027526361.1, on the reverse strand, counting down.
CGCAGTCGGTTTCAAGTCAACACGCTACGAACGGAAGACACGGAACATACGGAGTGCTAAAACTATTATTTGGCAAGGCTGCCTCACCTTTCATTGGCCCACAGTTAAGATCGAAAAATTACGAGCAAGTATACTTGTAATAAACAAGAACGATTTTCGGGCTTGAAACTAGCTGGAATTCGTTTTTGTACAACCACCCTGTACCGAAACACTCGTGTTCCGAAATAACCGTGTTTTGACGGGTCCGTGTTAGAGTGAACTAGAATATTTGGGTAGTGGAAAAAGCGGCGGCTGCTCCCCACGGCGCGCTTGAAGCCAAACGTGTTAACCGCCGCGCGTGGCGCTGGTGTGCACCGCCCGAGGAGATCCCGAAGCGGCGCGCGCGTTGATCGGCGTGCCGCTATGCTGCTGTTCGGTGATTCACGCTGTGTTTTGACGTTTTTTAACCGCTGCACATGGTCTTTTTTGTGTGTAATTACAAGAGGAGCCTTGCAGACACTGCACTGATCCTTGAGTGTTCTTGATTTTGTCTTTTATTGGTAATACGGACAGGGACCTGCGACGGTCTCTAATTGCAGAAGGGCCATGGCTCATGCAGTTTGAAAGGATTGTGCGGTATTGTGGGGTGGGACTGCACCCCGAATAAATTTATGTGATTGCTAGAAATATTTTATATTTGCGATTTGTTTTACCCTGCTTTTATTTGTTGAGTTCCTAACTGTTGATAATTATCTTACGTCTGCAAGACGTGGGCAGCACATTTCATGAACTCGTGCCTTTCTAAAGCGGTAATTATTTTATGTTAATGGTAACCAGCGTTCCAATGAACTGTGCACTTTTAAAATGATCGCGCGATAAAGTGTGCCATGTGGCGCTTTTCCTAGAACTACGGACGGTTGCGAATGTTGATGCTTTTGGCTGACTTGAGTGAAGTTTTTAAAACGTATCGTGTGTGTTGCGTGAATTAGTGCACTGCAAGGGCCCGGGCCAGGTAGCACGCATTTGCTCGGGCCCGGGCCAGGCTCGGGCTTCAACAAAAAATATTTTGGGACGTGCTTGCCCGAGCGCATGCATGCAGTGTCTTCGTGATGGTTGATGCTAAAATGTTTCCGCATTGATCATTTAGCTTAAATGAAAAACAAAAAAGATCAAAGTGCGAGGTCACTGCGGCGCCGTTAAAAATATCTCTCGCTGATACTATACTCACAAAATATTTTCTATGTTAGGATATATATATGTGTGTGTATATATATATATATATATATATATATATATATATATATATATATATATATATATATATATATATATATATATATAAATGTGTGTGTGTTGTACAAAGCTCGGTCCAAATTTAAGAAAATTAAATGCGATATATCTGTGTATATATTCGCTCTAGATTGAAAAGGCCGATTTTTTTTGGGCTCATATGTCGGACGCGGGCTGATATTTAGAAACAGTCTGGCGGGCTCAGGCTTATTTAAATGTGTGTGTGTGTGTGTGTGTGTGTGTGTGTGTGTGTGTGTGTGTGTGTGTGTGTGTGTGCGTGTGCGTGCGTGCGTGCGTGTGTGTGTGCGCGCAGGCACACTTGCACACATACACACACACACACGCAGGCACGCACGTACGCGCACGCACGCACGTACGTGCGAACACACACACACACACACGCGCGCGCGCGCACATACACACACGCGCAATGACGCACACATCGCGCGCGCACAGGCACGCACGCACGCGCACGCACACGCACGCACACGCACTTGTCTGTGGCGGAACTTCACATTCAGCAGCAGTCCGATATAAGTTCAGACCACGCTGCATGCATCATTGCAAAAAGCGACAAGAGGTATAATCTTCTATGACTGCGGGTACGTTGCCAAGAAAACTGTCCTCAAGACAGAGTGTGAGGAATGCTACATGTGCACTGTTACTCACAGGAAAAGACACCGTTTTGAGGCTAGGTGCAGCTGAATACACAAGGCTTCGGAATAATGGATGTTTGCTTTACCCCCATGGTCGCCTTTACAGATTCATCGAGCAGTTGGAGAATATTTTCACAAGCTGCTTCAGCACTCACGAGCTGCACCACGATAGTGTCATAGATGTGTTGGCGATCATCAAACAAAAACAGCGGTGTGCTGTTGGGTGTGATCAGCACTCCAAATGCAGCCTAGGTGACAGCCTTTTATGTAACCACCCGTTTGCACTTTTTTGTAAAGTCGATCAACCGCTCAAGAGCTAAAAAGAGGGCGGGTGCACGCTCCTTGGAGTTAAACCGCTACATGATCTTGCTTTGTAAAACTGCAGGAGGAGCCTAGGCACCACATTTCTTTAAATACTCTTCGCTATTTTTGTTTGTAATGTAGATGTAAATAATTAAATGTAAATAATGTATTATGTTATGTTTGTAGGTGTTCACTGCGCTGAAAAGTGCGCAGTTTTAAAATGATCGCGCAATAAAATTATGCCGTGTGACTTGGTGCTTTTCTGAAAATTGCGGTTGCGAATCCTATATTTGCGCGCTTTTCGTTGACTTGACTAAAGTTTTAAGACATCTGTCAGGTGTGCTGCATGGGTCAAATTTGAAAAAAGAAAACGGGAAACATTTGCGCACGCACGACGCAGTTTGCTCGGTATGCAGATCTTGATCGAAAAATCAGCAAGAAAATAAAGAAAAAAAAGCAGAAGTGACGTATGCTGGCCAGCCTAAAGCACGCCACTCTTTACTCAGTTGACACAATACGATAGCAAAATCATCAAACAACGAAGGAAAAAATATCGGCATGATAGCGAGCTCGATCGCTAAAGCACGGCGCGGTCTGCTCGGTTGGCCAAATGAAGAAATGAGCAAACGGTAAATACACGACGTAGCTACCTTTCCCATAAAAACCCTGGTACATTAATAGCATTATCAACGGTTTTTACACGAAAAAATAACTGTAGCCCCTCGGAGGCTGCCCCAACGCACGCCTACCCGCCGCAACCCGAGGCGAGAAAGCGCTCGGGCGGGGCACGCGAGCGCCACCGCTCGGGGTTGACACGAAGTGCCTCACTCGGCGGCGGCCGCTTTTTCCACTACCCAAGTATTCTAGTTCACTCTATCCGTGTCCCGAAGGATCCGTGTACCGAGAATATTGAAACTAGTTCCTGGGCTACTGAGAAAAGATCTATTCGTCTAGGGGCCGTCTTAAGCTAGTGGACTGCACAATGACGTGAATGAAATTGTTGTCAGCAAAATAATGGGATGGTCGTGACCGAGAGTTCGTTCCTACCTAGATATTCATGGCTCACGGCTGCTACCAGCGTGGGACGCCGATCCACTCGGGCCCTTACGAAGGTGATATTTTCCTTTCACCGGTTTCTCCTCTATCGCTTGGGAAACTCTTCCCATCCAGATTTGCTTCATTGGCTTAAAGCCAGGCGGCGCTGCCCCCGACCTCGATAGCCCAATCCCACTGGCTAGCCCGAACCAGCGTGAAGTGGAAAATTAATACAAGTCTACATTCCGAAAGAAAGTAAAAATATCAAAAGGTAAATAACGAATGCAGGTAATAGATAATTTTGAATAGGCCTGATTAGAAACCATCCTAACCATCACAGTCACCGGATGAGCGTTGTTGCGGTGGTGACGAGAATGAAGAACGCGTATCAACATATTTTGTACTACTCATTCTTTTTCAGCATGGTCAAGCCGGCCTAATTTTTTAAAGAAAGCCGAGTAAAATTTCTGTAAAATAAAGCCCTATAATGCTCAGCTCGTACCATGATTCCGAAAGATATATGCCCCTGTAAACCCGAAACGTGTACCCTGTCATCTGTTGTACCTTCAATAAAGGAGAAAAAAAATTTTCTCGCAAGAAGCGCGATTATTTGTACTGCTGAACAGCGCCAAATAAATATTTTTTATGTGATCTTCAATGGCCCATTTGTATTTCTTGATTATGGCGCTCCTGCATGAATGCTTCCTTTAAAACTAAGTATATACTTCACATCTGTTTGGAGGGAACCGGCCCACTCGTCGCAGCCAACTCGTCCTAGGAAAACTGGTCATAGGGAAACTGGTCAAAGAGGGCATCTCGTTCTAGGTGATCCCGTACTAGGAAAAGTGGTAGCACTGACCTTCTCGTGCTAGGAAAAGTCGTCTCGCCGTTCCATTTTCGGCCGATGTCGAAGAAATGGGGAGAGGAGTTTGGTGGCTTCTAATCTTATAATTACTCCCACGTTGACCTCTTCAGAGTTCGGGGGGTACTCTGCTTTTGTTAGTTTGCAGGTGGTGGTTGAAATGGTTTTTCTATTTTAACACATGTTCCTGTGTCCCTTTCTTGTTGCAAAAAAAAAATCAAAATTTTTTACTGGGTAAGGGGTTTCTTTTCAGGTTTATTTTTTTCTTCTCCTTCCAAAAATTATTCGTCACACTTTTTCTGCGGAGGGGGTCGACTTTTTCTTTCTTTTGCGTTTCCTTTTCTTTTTTTCTTTTTGCGTTAACTTTTGAAGCTTTTTGCCTGCTTGTGTATATATCTATAAATAGGGCAAAATGTTGGCCTCTTGTTTGTTTGCAGGTGGTGGTTGAAATCGGCTTTTCGGTTTCAGCACAACTTCCGGTTTCTTTTTTTGCTTTTCTTCTCCTCCTAAAAAATATTCGTCACACTTTTTTGTGTGAGCGTGTGTGTGTGAGGGGGGGGGGTTAACTTTAAGTCCAGCCTTGTCTTTCGCTCCCATATATAGGTGATATGTTGGCTAACAAAACGAAAGTTACCCAGCTTGACAATCATTGTTTGTCAGCAGGCATGAAAACAAAAGATCAAAATACTAAAAAGCGATAACACAAAACGAAATCGCAAATCCCAAACAGCGCCGTCATTTAATTAGCAAAAATAAAAAAAAAACGTTTCAGAAAAAACAGAACGGGCAAACTAAATCCAATATAAAAGACTCACGTAATTAGCTGCACAACGAAAAAAAATAAGATACGCTGTCTGGCTGGCGCGTTCCTCGAAGGCGACAAAGGAAACATTAAGGGTGGTGAATTGAAGGAGGAGTGTAAGAATGTTTACGCATAAGATGAGAATTATGCAAGCTTCTGTACGCTTTCATTTGAACATGATAGACGAAAAACGTAAATTGTGATGAGTTGGCCGAGTGTCCAGTTGCCCTAGGTTACGAGTTTCCCTAGTGCGAGATGGCCTATGACGACTTGCCCTATGTGACGAATTCACCTATGGCGAGTTGGCTGCGACGAGTTCACTTTTGACGAGTTCTCCTAGACCCCTGTTTGGAGACCTTTGAAGCTCGTTCAAACAACATGTCATTATTTCACATTTTCTATAAAAAGGATTGATAGCGCGATATTTAAGTGTCTTACCCGTCTGACCTATCATCTCAAATGGGTCATATAATTGTGGGAGCGTGGATAGTACAGCGTTGTGGTACTCGGTAAAAGTTCTGCCTTGGCGAAAAATTCAACTGATGGGGTCGAGCGAAGAGTAGTTCTATTTTCTTTGGTGATACGCCATTGCCAGGTACAGACCCTGGACCTTTTTACGCTGTGAGCAGCTCTTGTCTTCTGGGCCGCAGTTGTCGAGGAAGATACAAATGACTTCATGGCAGCGCAAAAAACGGGGTTTTGAAAGGCGCCCTTGGCTAAAGTAAGTCACTTAGAAACAAGACACAACAAACATCTACTTAGTTTAACGCCTAGAGCCATGGCTTACGAAGAGCCATGGCTTACGAAGACAGAAGACAAGCATTATAGTAAGTTAGAAAGTTGAGTCTTGAGCTAAAAGCCGTACGGCCGGCTGTTCTCTAACTCGCAAGAACTATCAGGCGAAGATTCTGAGGTTGCAAATGCGTTTGAAGGTGCGAAGCACACCATGCTGCAATAAACGCAAACGAAAGCCTGTTCTGCCCAGCTAGGAGACAGAGACAAGCCTGTTCAAGCAGGCCTTCAACCGTATGAAGGACGGCGCTGGAAGCCTACATGGAATGCGGTCTCCACGTTTTCGAAGGGGGAACGACGAGTGACCTTGCTTCGTAGGAGCGCTTCTTTCGTCTTCCAGACATGTCACCATGAGTGAGGACCATATCATTTCTGCGGCTGTTGACGTGCGTTTCTAAGTACATACAAACTTCCGGCACTTTTTGCTTTGTATTTTCGTCGGGGACATTCCGTTTTCTTCTGTGACACCGAGTGCCCCTTGGGCGGAGCGGCTACCGGCAAAACCACGCATAGCAAGTTCGTTCCACCCAAAAACACCCCGCTCTCGTTTTAACGTCGTACGACAAAAGTGCCGCCGTGCAAAGGATCCCGAACACGTGGACTCGTCTATTTGTATGGTGCGGGCGGCAAGAAGCAGGGATTTACTCTGCACGTTAAGTAGTAAGGGGAAAAGGGAGAGAATCGGGTAGCGTGGACATTAGTTTTGTTAGCTCGGCCGTTGACACTTGCGTTGACATGAGGATCTTCCCGCAGTGTTACCGACCATCCATCCGAAAAGTAGGTACTGCCCACCCGTGAAATCCCCGTTTGTCCCTAAGTAGGTGATAATTGTCCCTACGGGGGCTGCTATGCGGAAGGAGCGCCCCGAAAATAGCGGAGTAAAGATCACTCACTGCGTGGTGGGTCTTCATTACCGTTTTGCATACCGTTAGGGTAATAAAAAACACACAAACAAAGGGTTGACGCTTTTTACTTGCTTTAAGATGCTCTTTACGCGTCCACCCGCCTTGAGTACTATTTCTTGCCACTTTTGCTTTGTTGGAAAAGGTCCGGGGCCCCACTGACGGCTTCCCCCTGCATATGAGGAAGAACAAGTGCCAAAAGTCAAAAAATCAAAAAAATGGCTAAGTCCTGTATGTTCGCGGTTACTTTTCTGAAGATCGTAGCTGACTTGGTTGTCAACAGGCACCCCCCTCCCCATGTTGTAAATTAAATTAAATTAAATTAAGGTAAATTAAATTCGACATTCATTTCCAACAAGACGTTGGGGTCCCCCTGGCGAAAAGTGACCGTAAAGACCACTTGAAGGTGCCTGAGGGCTCACACTCGCCTCGTAGAGAGTAGCAGTGTTCTGTTTTTCTTTTATTATTATTATACAGAATTGGTTGATCTAAGAGTAGGCGTGGAACGATATACACTGTCATGCGCAGAGTAACGACAAAGCATAGTAATTGCAGTACTCAAAAACAACAGTCGGAAAACTCTAAATACCTCTATACAGCGACACCAAAGACCCGTAAAGGCAACAAAAACAGAAAATAACCAGAGTCTTGTTCAACACATATATCAAACAACAGTATGTGCTAAGGACTTTTGGGAAACAATTGCCTTATTTCTTTTCTGGTGTAGCCACTTGGATTTGTGTTTACAATTTCGCGCGCGTTTGGCAGGGAAGAGACAGTTCATCCTACAGACTGCAGAAAATAGCCAGTTCGTTGAAGCGGAACATTAAGGGACAAGAAGAGAGCGGAGTGGGTCAGGAAACAAAGGCGTGTTAAGGACATATTAGTAGAAATTACGAAGAAGAAATTGGCCTTGGCAGGACATGTAATGCGAAGGCAAGATAACCATTGGTCATTAAGGGTAACAGAGTGGATCCCTAGAGAATGCAAGTGTTGCAGGGGGCGGCAGAAAGTTAGATGGGCAGATGAAATTAAGAAGTTTGCGGGGATAAATTGGTCGCAGTTCGCACAGGACCGGGGTAATTGGAGATTAATGGGAGAAGCCTTTGCACTGCAGTGGGCGTAGATAGGCTGGTGATTATGATGATGGTGATGATGAAGCGGAACTAGCCACCTATCACAACCTCGAGTGCGCGAATCCCTCCGCTGCATTTTTAAATCGCACATGTGTTCCAGAAAACGGTAGTTTGGTAAAGCTCCAAACCTGTGTGCGACTGCGGCTGCGCCTGCCTTTTTATACACTTTTCACGAGCTGTTCTTTTTTTATCATTTGTCTTACTCTTATTTTGAAAAAAAAGTTGTGTACTTGTGTTCCTCTTCCCCTTGCCTGTCTCTATTTATTCGTCCCGCTCGTCCGTGTGTCTGTGTGTTTCCGTCTGTATGAGGCGATGATGTTATCACTACGGTTCCCAGCTCCGCTTTTTTCGGGCCACATACGTGACATTTGTCAGTGCAGCGCCACGACACCAGTTGTATAGCCTGAATTTTCTTTTGAGAAAAGTCGGCCTATGACAGCAACGTCGGCGTCATCTTCTCTCAAGAAGCCAGCTCAGGCTTTAGAAAGAAACGCTACCCTTTCTTGTCAAATAGTGACCGTTCCCTCTTATCGATCCCTCGTTTGGTGGCTAAGCAGACCTCCACTAACGTTTTTGTTTCCATCCTTTCGGTCCGTCTAACAATTTCTTCGTGACGGCCCCTGATTTTCTCTTTGCAGCTGAAATATTGTATATTACGTTGTCAGTTTTTTCTTCAACTTCTGTCATTGATTGTCTACGCTTTTAATAAAAGGGCTGGTGAAGAGCTTTTCAAAAAAAAAAAAATTGTTGGGGGCAATACATTATGGTTTTCCTGACGCTGAATTCGAAAAACATGTTTGTTTTATGTGTAAATACACCCAAACTATCTTTTTTTCGTTAAAACAAACGACTGCTGACCGCGGGCGCGGTGAGAAACCTGGCTGCCTTTCGCGATTGGCTGGCGGCAGATGACGTCATATTCGGAAGTGCCGGCGCTGCGGGGACCACTCGGCCTGAAGATATCATTCTGTTCCCGTTCAGATACGGGCTAGAAGATCATCTGGTGAATGGAGGGCTCACACAATCTTTTCTTATAATAGGAGAGCCTGAGGGAAGTATAAACGCAACAGGTTCGCTCGCGGCGAGCTTTAGAAAGGGGTTCTCCCCCCCCCCCGACTCATGGCCGACTTGTTTCTCGGGTGCAGGGAAGTTGTGCAGATATTGGTTCGCCGCTTTCACTACCAGCGCTAGTCACAATTACTAGCACAATTTTTCAACCCACCATCATCCCAATCCTCGAATGTGGAACTTTGTTTTTCCATTTCGACAGGCGGCAACAAGCTCTGTGCAGCGGCCTGCGATGCGCACAGGCAGCGCGGCAGCCGCCGGTAGCCGCGTCGCGCAGAGGTGCTGGTGCCGGGTCGCGGCTCGGCCGGTCAGCGGAACGTGGCATTGCTGCACATACGCATGTTTTTAGAATAGGCGAGACGAACGTTGGTCGCCCCCCAAAAGGTAGAGGAACCCAAGCGCAGCACGCTGGTCCCCGACGAGCTTTAGAACGCCTTCCCCAACAGCTTCAGCCGGCTCAGGTTGCACGGATCGTCGCTGCTGTAGCACCAAGGGAGCTAGTTGGTCGCCGCTATCTCTACAATTGCGAATGACTATCCTTAACACAGTTTTTCACCACGCTATCATCCCCTTTCTCGCATGAGGAACCTTATTTCTACGTTGATGGTCATTCTAGCGATCGGTGCTGCACTCATTCTTGCGCGCAGGTAACGCCATCCATCGGCCTCTCGCCGCATCTCATGCTCGGGCAGGTTCGTTTGCTGCCGTCGACGAGCCTCCGCGACCGGTCGGCGCTCCGCATCGCGATACAAATTCGATCACCTCTTTCGAAATCACCTTGGATGACAACCCCTAGTACAATTTTTCATCACACTATCATCCTCTCTAGCACGTTTATCTTGCTTTTCGCGACGGCCTTGATTCTGGACGGCAGCTAAGGGCGATCGCTGCCGCGGCATGTGTGGTGCGAGACGTTTCGTGCGCCGTACGGGCATGCACGACCGATGAGTGTGCGGAGCGCTTCCGCGCGCAGAAAACACTTCATGCTTTCAGTTTGCTTGATTTCTTCTTAAAATCTAGCTATTCAGCTAAGCTGTCGTCACAGCCAACAACGTTGATCGGGAAAACGAAAGCCCAGAGCGCTGTGGTCCCACAAATTTTTAATTCCCTTATAAAAATTGATCAGGAACTTGGGGTGCCTCCGTATTTGTTAGAGCCCATCGCTTCCCGTACGATGCACAGAGCACCCGACGACACGGCCTGCCCCGCCGCGACCACGGACCGCGACTACTCGTGAAGGCAATGTAGTACTAGCCACGGGCGCTCGGGTAGGAAATCTCTGGTATCTAGGAGTCGCTTTAGCGAATCACGCAGTAGCATTACGGTTAAAAATCGAGGCGGAAGCAACTCTAGACAATGATGATTAATAAAGTGCAGATTACACGCCTGTTAAATTCGGAACTTCGTCCAGAGAACTGGGACACAGCGAAGCGGCGGCGCATGTCGCTGGCCGTCTTCCGAATATGACGCTAATTCCGGTCGCGGCCGCTCAGTTTCTCGTTCTTCCGGCGATGCGGCAGGGAGCGAAGGGCGGGGCGTAGGTTCAACTTTAACGACGAGTACCGCTGTCCCCAAGCTAAAAATGACGAAAAAAACTTGACAGGCATAAACTGACCAATGTAATATTTGTAAAAAGTAGAGTTTCGCCCGGTTTTAAAAGCACTTCAGTAGCCCCTTAAGGTAGTAGCCATGCACCCTTCTCGCACATATCTTCTCATTGAAGTTTCTCGGGATACGGCCCGTTCGTCACATGGCGTTTTGTGTAGGCCGGTTGGTAATAGGCCGGTTCGTAACAGGGAACGTTCGTCATAGGCCCGTTCGACAAATGGGGGTTCGTCATAACGTGCGGCAGAATAACAGTCCTCGTGTTTAGTTTTCGTTTTTCTTTTTTTGTACGCGCATATGGGTATCAGCGAAGCAGATAAGACGGTTAACGACTCAAACGATGGAGGGGAGGAAGGCAGGTAGCAAACGCAAAAAAAAAAACCTCTTGGGAAAGGAGTCAGGAAGAACTTGCGCCCCGCTGATCATTGTTGTGGCCGCTTTGGGTGTGCTTGAGCAGCGCACGAGCACGGAAAGATATATACCAGACCTTTTTACATGCTACAGCGAAAGCATTGGGAGAATCACGTGGGTTTGACCTACATGTTTTCTTTTCTGTTTCTCTTTTCTGGCTGCCGTACATTCGGGACATTTCAGCAAAAAATGAGTGGACAGGTAGGGTAACATTGTTCTAACCGGAATATAGGTACAAGGTTAGCGACCCTGGGCAGAAAAGTGAGGAAAGGACGTAGTACAGTAAAGAAAATATCTTGGAAGAAGGGCCTCGAAGAACCCGCGCCTCCATTTTCATTGTAGCAAGCGACTTGTGCGTCAGCAAGCCCCACACGAGGACGAAAAGATGTAGCGCAAGATTTGTTAACACACCCTACTGGGAAAGAGTTGTGAGAATCACGTGGTACCAGCCTAACATGTTTTCTTCTCCTTCATCTCGGTCTCTTCAGAAGTGAAGGCCAATCGGAGTGGACAAGCATGGTACCGCGATTCGAGCATAACCCTTTCCCTCTTTTGTGCATTTCTTGCTTGTTCAGGTTAGTTATAAAACGATATAAAAGAGATGCCCTTTTCGCGAACACGCGATATAAAAGAGATGCCTTTTCGCAGATGATTTTATTTTACATTTCTACATGGAAAAAATAGGCACCAATACAGGGTTCTCGTACACTCCTATAAAAGTGAATCAGTCGACGCTTCAGACAGTGAGAAGCCTCTACAACGACGCCAATCGGCTGACAACATTGAGAGCAGTCTCCAAAAAATGCTGCGTTTTGAATTTAAAAAAAACGGACTAATGAATGCTTTTCCACGGGTTCACATGAGCCATTTCGTGTCATTCATTTCTGGTTTATTGCAAGTGTAGGAACTAATTATTTAATTAATGAGGTTGCAACTCAGTTATTATTACACGTTCCATTTGGCAATCATTACGCAGAATATACAAGCCATGTCTTATAATCGCTTACACACTTCTAAAAAATCCGCGAACTTCACTTTTACGCCCCTGTGACGAACTTTCCTAAGTGACAAACTGGTCTATAACGAATAATCCTATGTGACCAAACGGCCTATTACGAACCTGCCTATGACAAAACGCCATGTGACGAACGGGCCTACACCCAAGTTTGTCAGCCCCTAATCAAAACATATTTTACTTTGTGCCTCCGTGTCCATACTAACGTACACTGCCATTATTCGGGGTTTTATGATGTGGGCCTAGTGCCAAGTGACCGACTGTCGACTGGTCATAACTTTATGCCCAGGCGGTATCGTAAGCGCAGTGGGGCATATGCGAAAGCACCGGCCCATTACCCATCTCCGAATTTCTCGTTGTACTAGTACATATTTATTGTGCCTCCGACATTCCCCTTGCTTCGTTGGGGTGGCCATACACCTGAACTTCCTCCTAAAATGTTTTAATTGGTATTTAAAACAGTTTCCCTCGTTTAGTCATATTCCCAAGTATCGACAGTGCTTTATAAACAGCGTGGCTTCCTGTCAGATCATCACTGTCTTTCCTTCATCATCAAATACCATAACTACAATGTTTTCGTGCTACAATTTCGCCCCAGATATGTTGCTTGTTTATACCGCAAATACGTGAAATTATCTGATAGTCTTCCGCGTTATTTGTTAGCAACGCCGTGTCATTGCATACACCCGCCGCGGAGAATCCACTGTTCCGTCAGCCGTTCATTGTTGCGCCAGAATACATCATGGCGCCAACTTAACGCGCTTCCAAATGCATTTATACTCGTATCACGTAAATCGTGATCCGAAATTGAGGCAATGGAGTCACGATTTTTTCCCTGGGAACGCTTTTAACATTTTGTATGTATTTCAACTGTCAAATCAGGCGTAGAAAAAATAAAAGACCTGACGTACCTATTGGGTGCTACATGGCTAAGAACTGCTGGATTGATTTAATGAATAAATAAATGAATTTATTGACTTGAAAGTTGAAAGAAAAGTCCACTAGCAGGCGTACTTTGTCACACATAGATGTGTTTTTGTAGCTTTTCCCGTAACCACAGAACAGCAGTGTGGTAGGTTGGTGGTTTGGCTGAGTGGCTGTACCGTAGTTGGTGTAAGTGCGCAGAAGAACGCAAGCAAAATGAACTCGAGAAAAAATACGTGCGTACGCTCTTTTTGTTGCGAAAAAAAAAGGAGCATAAATACCAAAACAGTGAACCCCTCTACCTTTCGGAACAGGCAGAGGGGTACAAAGGTTTTTGTGGCCTTTATTGAAAAAGAATGTCACAGGTTGAGTTTTGGATGAATGAGGGTTGCCGTAGATTGTGAGCTCCTGTAGCCCCGTTTACATTGACCCGACGAGGGCGCGTTGATTCGAAATAAACAGGTTTTTTGGACTCAACCCTCCCCCCATGTATAAGCGGACGGGTTGGGTCGGAGAGCCGTCGCGGCGAGTCCAGTCGACTCGGAGGCAATGGGTGGGTTGGTTCGTTCGTCGGGCTGAGTCGGCAGGCAGCGGGGAGCAGAATGCCGTCTTTGCGCGGTTGAGTTCCCGCAGGAAAATTTTACAAAATAATAAAAATAATTCGACACTGACGGTACTGCGCAGTTGAAAAAAACATGACGCCACGTTCCTGGAAGAGGGAGATTTTATTTGGCGTATATGCAGCTGTGGAAGCCAAAAATGATGGTGCTTCATAAGATCGCTTATCCAGCTGCTGCTAGAAAGAGTTATAGCGGGGAACATTGAAGATATTTGCGATTTCATGTGCCTTGATCTTCATAATTCTAGGCGTTACGGGCTAATTGCAGCAGCACAAAAAAATGTGCAACAACCGACCGGCATGCCTTTGAGGAATTAGTGCGCCGAAATTCACTCACGTGGTGTTGACGGAATATTTTTATTGGGTTGAATTGGATTTCGCGGGGACTGCGTGTCCGTTCCGCATGGCAATGGTGCTGACCGCTTTCAAACCTATTTCGGTTTCGAGCTCGATTGTAACGCCCACACAAATATTAAGGCTACCTTTTAGCAAAAGAGGTTGCGCGTTAGAATCGTGAGAATACGGTAGCTCGTTTTCCGGTAACCCCGCCGCTCCCCCCACCTCGATTCTTTGGACGGGGTTTATATAAACGCGGGAGGGGTCGAGGTAGCTGAACCCGCCAGTCGACTCGACCCTTTCTGGGCGAGTCCATGCATCCGGGGCGGTGAGGGCTGACATTCGTTCCTCCTGTGCGGAAGCGCCATTGCGCTGTGCAAGCTGCCCTGTTCCATTAGAGTGTGAGGTGTTAGTGCCGTTATTGCTCCATGAGTCTCATACGACGTTCGTTCGATCTTCGTAGAGTAGTTCGTGCATGGTTCACTTGAGTATGCCCCCAGTGTACTAGTCTTTCTTAAGAGTTTCTAGGCCATGACACAAGTTGCTAGGCCACAAAGAATTCAAAATACGAACTTACCTCTCCAGTCAGACTAAACTTGTTTTATGACAGAAAGCTTGCGAAAAGCACGCCTCTTTCTGAATGAGATAAAATCATTCGGCCACACTTGAACGTCAAGCTTTTGCTTTGAATTCTTTGTGGGCCGAGAAACTCTTCGTGTTGCCCTGCAAATTTTGACAAAGACTGTAAATGCATGACCATAGGACAACACGTACCCAAAGGGGACGATTGCCAAGACTCCATAAAACGTCAGAGAGAGAGGGAGAGAGAATTAAAGAAAAAAAAAAGACTTGATTGCCATTCCCGTGAAGGACGAGTGCGCCACGCGGGAATGTCCGGTGTCTTGTTCCATCAGACGGCGGTCAGAGACCCGCGATCCCTGGCGGCGTCCTCTTCCAGTTGAACGACAGCAGCCTGTATCCCGGAAAAAGAGCTGAACAACGCGGCCTCCCACTGCTCATTACTTCTTACCCGTATGTCTTGTTCAGGGGCCTGTGGTTTATTTGGCATTAATAGAGAATAAATAAATAAATAAATAAATAAATAAATAAATAAATAAATAAATAAATAAATAAATAAATAAATAAAAAGAATTTGGATAAACAAATATGTTTTAATAACTGCCACTGATGTTGAAATCCACAGCTCCCTGCTTGGTCTTGCCTGAAATCATTTGAGGGCCGACCGATCACATAGTTTGGCTTTGAGGTTTACAGCCCAGCCGTTAGTGTTCCCTTCAATGAGATCCTTCGTGACTGTTACCCTAAACAAATAAATAAATAAAAACTACTGCACCGTGTACACGTTCATTCATTGGTAAATAAATATCCAGTAACGCCCTGAAAGCTTCGCTGTGCCCCCACGTGATCAGAGATCGTTTTTTTGTTGTTCACAGAAAAAGCGTTAAAAAGCAAGGGCTTCTGTATAGTATTTCTCGCTTGGTACTTTTTCTGATAATGCGTATCTCTATAGTTGCCTCTCCCTCGTCACTCACCTCTGGCTGTCCCAGATTAGCACTGAACCCGGAAGACAACTTCCTGCAGACCACCGTCCAAAGCTCCCTACACGTTCGCTAGTAAAACTGGCAGGGGGGTCCTGCGTCCCAACCAACCGTAAAAATCGCCAGAGTCCCTACCTTTAGGGACATTTCCGCACTGCTGGTAACACTAGTAAGTTGCCCATACTTCAGCATTGTCCGTTCTCGTGAAAGCGGAATTCTTGGGGTCGAAGGCGCCGGCGCGTCGGCATGTTAACGACAAGCTCGCCACTTTACTTGCGTTTGAGCAACCGCACCCCTCCCTGTCCGGACACGTGCACATTGGCTTCCCCACCGCCCTTCTATCGCGCCGCGTACGAGTCTTGCACCCGGCTTCCGAAAAAGGAACAACGCCTAAACAAATCCTTCTCGGAATGGTTGTTGGTCCCCCTTTGTTCCATTGAGCCGCGCATGTTCGCAATTTGCCCCCCACCCCCATTCCGTATTAGGGTGCTTAGGGGATGGAGATGACCTCGAACTTCTAGGAAACGGGTTGTGGCGCTGCGGAAAAAGGCAATGGCGGACAAGACGGTGATCGGGCCCCCGTAGCAACATGCGTGCCAGCATTCGTAGCGGCCGGAAAGCCCATAGTTCCGCTGAAACAACTACTTTCTTTTAAAAAATAAACACAGGTATACGGTGCTGATTGCGAGACAACATTCGATTCGTTTCAGAGTGTCTGCTGCGGTGTAAAAAGCGCTGCGTGCGAAGCAATCCGCTGTGCATGGCTCAGGCCGTACGGAAGTGGTTTGAGAACAATGCCGCCTGATTGGGCAAACAACCTGCAACGGAATGTACAACGCTAAGTTTTGGGACATTGTTGCAGTGTACGTAGTATTTTAGACGCGTTAATTTTTCCCCTGTGTGCATACCAAGCAGAAGCCCGTGCGCACCACGTACGGGTGATATGCAAGTATTGCGGTGTTTTTACTTGGGTGCAGAAAAACCTAGTTACGACTTTGGGCAGTAAAACCGCGAAGACGAGGCTGTCATCACGTCGAATCAATGGGAGTACAAACGAATGTGTTTGAATCATATGAAATAAATATTATAAGCCTACGTATACATTTACGCGTGCATGTAGCATACACTGGCGTGTGATATTGCAGCTTACACGAAAATACAAACAGTACTTTACAAGTGCGCTTTTGGCTTCTGATAATTGAAGAGGAATTTCCTGGCTGAAATTGTGTTATGTTGATTTGACTCCCGGTTAGATTTTTAGGTTTATCAACGTTTATTGCCAAAATAAAAACTGGGGCTACTAAATGCATTAAGGAACTCGCATTTGAATTACCAGATCCAAAGTTGTAATATTGTCATTGCTAAAATATCTTGCTTCAACATAATTATTTATATATTCCGTCATTATTCAATAAAAGCATCCCCACATTTTCTTCTCGCCTTCGCTTGCAAAAAGTTTTTATTTGTTACTTTATTGAAAACAAAAGCAAGCGGATTGAACAGCCTTTAGTGCTTATATGTTGGAAAGCAGTGAAATTGAGCCAATTTATCAACACATAAGCAAAGATCGGTTGACACATTTTGCGGCGGTAAATACAAGTAGTATCCGAAAAAGACGACCACAAGGTTATAAAAAGAGCCTACAAAATAGGTGCCCTCACAGCAAAAAACTCTTAAATGTGGCAGCCGTGATTAAGTAAAGAATAATTTGAGCGCCACGCACGTACGGGTGGGTCCGAAAGACTTCCGTTTTCCTCTGCAGCAGACACCGATGAGGTCCAAAACTCTTTTATTTAGCTTCAAGAAAGTTGAGAGCATATGAACACTCGTTCAGCCTATACAGCCCCAAGCATGAGATGCTTCGCATCTAAAAATCATGCACCCCTCCGTGTAACGACGACGAAGGTTGGACGCAAAGCTTTCTCGGGATGGATTCTTTGGTTGGCCAATCCCACACTGCGAGTACGTCCACTCTGAAGGTACTCATCACATTTATAGAATAGCCACAACAACTCCAGGGTGAACGTTTCGGTTTGGGGTGCACGGCGCGAAACGGTACCTACTGCTTGGCGTTCGCATCGACCATGTCGAAATGAAGCACTCGGGTGGACGCCGGCTTCATAATGCGATGGACCCAGGTTTGGTTCCGTCCACGGGAAGCACTTTTTTTTCCGCTTCATCCACGATCATTCATCATCATAGTCAGAGAAAGTTGGCTTTCCTGCAGCGGGAATTACCGTATACAACGGCATCAGTGAGAACACGAAATCTTCGCTTTAAAAAACTGCCCACTCACATGTGTGCCCTCGGGAAGCCCAATATTAGGAAATGCTAGGTGCACTTCGTGTTACACAGGATTAGAACTCGCGTCTGTGGTGTTGGAAACGTGCAGTACCTGTCCCAAAAATTTCCCGATTCACATTTCGTGTCTTCCCTTTGTGAGGAGTAAAACGCTGGATTACGTCGTGACTCCAAGCTTTAGGCTATAGACCTCGGGAGAATGTTAAGTAGAGGTGTAACGAACAGGGTTTGTAGGTGACAAGCCGAAATACGATATATTTTAACTCCGCCTTTTTTATCTGGTGTATCCGTATGTTATTTCCCGGATATATATCCCACGATATCTGTTATATCCGCGTTTTTTCTGTACAGTACTTTCACGTGAATGTTGTCGTTTTTCTCTATACCTTTTTACAGTGATGGATGGGTTTTGGATGCTTGATTTGCGTGCTTGTACCGAAAGCCAAAAATGAGTTACCACATCAGGTGCTCCCCATTGCTGAGTTCGCAATGCGATGCCAAACACTGCGTAACACACCCTCGATAGCACTTTTTTTGCCGATCTTCGTGGCCGCAAATCGCAACTGGCAAAATTCCGTGGCAAATTTGGAGGCAGATACCTCAGAACGCAGACTAGTTAGGCGAATTTAATCGAACAGCTTTGGTTTACGGCATGCATTGAAGTTGACAGAAACACACTGGGGTCCTTGTCGTTAAACGTCCCAGTAGTGGAAATCGACCATATTAAAAATAAAAGTGAATGCTGTGGAAAGAACCTATGTCCTTCAAATTACCTTTGGTGAACAATTTTTGTGCGAAGGCGTTATTAGCGAACATCTGCCGGTTTCTTGGGAAATTCATTACTCCTGTTTTGTGAAGCCACATCCATGAAGGCTCGTTTGTGAAGATACCGCATTCTCCAGTAAACAACTCGCTTGCGCAAATGTACACGCGCCGCAGAGAGAAGGGGTGGCACTGGTTTGGAATGGCATGCCGTTAGGCCTAACGTCATGCTTTTAGGCTTTACGTCCCGAACCAGTGCCTATAGTTTGACGTACAAAAATATTTGTAGAAATCCCCAAGTGGGGAAATAAAGAACAATGCGTGAACCACTCTGCTATACAGCGAGCTCCTTCAATGTCTGCTTCTCAACTAAACATAAATGCGTTACTGGAAATAAATTTTACCAGGCGCCATGAAAGCAGAGTAATACCAAAGGAGGGAGGCCGTAGGGCCTTTTAAAATGCCTCCAAAATACCCCCTGTGTCTCTGTGGAGCACGATATACCGACCACAATTACAGTAAATACAAGATGTCTATGCATAGAAGACATCTTTCCGCGTAGAAAATATCACATTAGTATCACATTAAAGTATGATGGTCCCAGGGCATTTGGTTAAAATATCTCCATGTGACGACATGTACCCCCTCATGTTCGGTTTCACTATTATACTGAAATGCATTGCTGGGAAGTTACTTTCAGGAGAAAAGGGAATGGCCATGCGACCCACTAGCTCATTTCCCGCAACGGAACCTATGATGTCATACCAGTCAGCTCTGCGATTGTCGGAGGCCGGCGAAAGCAAACGCAAACTTAGGCAGAGCTTATAAGCCCAAATATTCAAAATATTGATGTCTCAAAATGCCCAAAATATTAAAAAAAAAAAAAAAAAAAAACAAGGTATGCTGAACGAGCTATTTGCACTTGAATTTAGGGCACATTCTTTTTAAAGCAATGAGAATGGAGAGATAAACTGTGGAAGTTACGAAAGCACACGTAAACATACAAGTACCGATGCGTACTGCTGTTGGCACTGCGCACACTATGCTTGTTTTAGCCGCACAGCAGTCAGCCGCTTTCGAGTTCGCTCACGCGAACTCAGCCGCTCACACGCACTGGCCGATTGGCTTAAGCGACGTTGTCTTAGATGACCCTGTTTGTCGAGGATATTCCATGTTTCACGAAACGATTACTTACTAGCGTAACAAAAACAAGCCAGGTGCAAATGCGGCCAAAAAAACGAAGCAACGGCAGACAACGGTCCGTGCATGAGTATGGTAGCGCCATCTGGGAAGACTGACGGCAAGCAGCGCTGCAGCCGAATCACGCAGTGCAAGTTGGCCCATTTTCCTTGCTAGAGGTGGGCGCCGCCATTTGCTTTTTCTGACCTGACGCTAGCGCCGTCTATGAAGCGACCGCCGAAACTTCCTCGCTGGGCTGTTAAGTGCTCCGTTCTTTCCGTGCGTCTGCTCGGTACCCGTGCATTACCCGGTGAACCGTAGTGGTTTGGCGTTAAGTTAGCGGTTGCAGTGCTTGTGTGTGTGTGTGTGTGTGTTCTGTTCTGTTTTCATCATCTGCGGACGGATTTTAGGTCTTCATTTGCTGCCAGAGCGGAAAATGCCGATCCCAGCTGTTGCGAGCAGCAGTAGCAGCAGTGTGGTGGTGGTGCCGGTTCTCCGCAGTTCCGCGATGCAAACGTACCGGTATGGCACCAACTGACATAGAAATCGATATCGGGGAGTAAATACGTGTTTTGAATGCCACCGTGCTGGTTATGTTCACCGATTAGTCATGTTTACGGAAGCGCGGACGTCGAATGCGAAGCGCGCACAGCATATGTGGGTCACGGTGATCTGTGCTCGCGATGGACTTTCGACGAGGCGATTGCTACGCTGTTGACATTGCAATGTAATATAATCTTTCTTAACTTGACTTATGACGGTTACTAACGAAACGAAATTACCTGGGCGGAAAAATAACACGACCGCACAACCAGTCAAATTACTATTCGAAGGTTGAGCAGAAGGGTCGACGTTCGGGCGAGTTAATTCTGGTTGATCATGATCATGATTATGATTGACCTAACTTTGCGCAGCGCATGTGGCCTGCCGCTCGGAGCCCACCTTTGTGAAACCGCTGCTTGCACCACAAATGCTTTACAGCCGTAACTGTTTTGTAATTGCAATTAGATTCCGTGACAACGCAAAAGGATTAGAAGCTTTTCCTTTGACCGCGTTGTGAACAGGTTGAGCTATTTTCCAAATGCAGCATTCACGCGTATCTCGAGCTTCGTTTCCACATTGGGCTGCCTACTTATCCTGCTATCGACCAGCAGTGTGCTATGGAGAAAGTTACCCTTTCATATCGTTTGGCATTGTAATTTGTTGGCCTGAAAAAAAGTAAACAAAACGCCGTGATTTTAAAGGTTAGATTAGATGAAAAGGGTATTGTTAATGCCAATCGGCTGTAATGACCAAACAACATATGGTATTTTAAATTGACTACAAGGAACCAGAAGTTATTGTAATGTTGTATTGTATCGGCGCTCGTGAAAGATCCCCAGGCGGTCAAAATTAACCCGGAGCCCTCCACTACGGCGCGCCTCATCACCCATGAAGCGTCTGGGCGTTAAACACCATAATGAATCAATTAATCAATCAACCAATCAATCAATGCTGTATGGTAAAGGATAAAGTTGCTTCTAACATTTCAGGGGGTTCCGTTCCATGTCGCAACTGTGCGTGTGATAAATGAATTTTGCTCCGTCTGCTTGCCGTCCAAGTGCACCCAACAAACCCTGGAGTTGGTCGTTGGTACAAAGTCGTTGCGATTGATCAGCGGCATCCACCAATATCTCAACTCGGTGTGTGTTGGGAAGCGATGCAGCAAAAACACGCCGCAACCGCACTGCATTTTCTCCAGGCAGTGTCGTGCACATGCGTGCTGGCAGCGACTGTTTCTCGCTTTCTCTGGTTGTTCAATAATCACCACCGCGCAGTGCTGACCAAGTGACGTTTGCGCCTTGAACGGCATCGCAGCATTGGCAAAAACAGTTGAAAGTTCCGCAAAAACTATGCACGCGGTGCGAAATACCGCCTGTATACGCAGCGGAGCATACCGCGCCGAGCGATGTTAGCAGCCCAGCGCGCACAGGCAACACTGGTCGGCCGCGGAGAGAACTGGTTTGAGAGTATTTTCCTTCTTTCCCGGCTGCTTATGGAAAATGGTGTATACGCGCGCTTATGACTTCATTGCTGGCGTCCCGAAAATGCACGATTTGGCGGGAGAATAAAAATTTTACCCTAAATTGATTAATTTGTCAGTTAATCATTTGCTTCCGGACAAGCGCTAGAAGCACTATAAAACACGAAATCTTTCGAATAAAACAAACGTGTATTTTGTACTCATGGCCCCTTTAAGTTCCCCTTCTTACGAAATATCGACATTGTTGTTGCTGCAAGTGCTGTCCGGCATAAAAAGTGACAACCGCTGCAGAGAGTAAGTAAAAAATCTCCAGAAATTCAGAGAATAATCTACTAATGCGCAGCATTCTTTTGCCGCGTGTCTAGAGTGTGAGTTCGTTGCAGTCAAATTTTTTGGTTTTTCTAAATTCTGTTCTACTAATTATATTCATTTACCCTATTTTAACGATTACAGGTGGGACTTCCGCGATATCTGCATTTTTGTGGAAATGCAGGGCGTTGCACGGTCCTGGCTGTGGGGTACTCTGCAAAGAATGCTACGCATTAAAGACACATTTTAGTTCATACGGTATTTGAGCCCCGGCCGCCAGGGCACCGGTATAGTGCATTACAACCGCGCTATTTGAGTAAGTTGCCAGCGGTGGAATAAGATTTAGTCAACTGCGTGCCACGTGTCACGGGAACGTAACGGCACGTGAGTGGAACAGCAGCACCCCAGCTGCGCAGCACGCTGATAATGGAGAAGTTGTGGCGTGTGTTACTAGACTGCTTGTTGCATTAATTCGCGGCAAAAGGTGAAGAAACGAAAGCGAAGAGACTCAAACACGATGGGGCAGCGAAGAGGTATTTGATAAGTATCACCTTCGCCTTCATAGCACGTCACCAGACTTGAGTGAGCGAGGAATTATTCCACGGGCAATTTAAGAACTGTGACCTCAAAGTATGAAGACCTCAGAACCTTTTATTAAACTCTATTGACCCTCAGTGCAATTTCCAGTTTCCGCGAGGCCTACAAAAGCAAACTGAAGGTGTCCTTCACCGACAATACTCCTGAACGTTGCCTTCACTCGTAGTTTTCTTTTTAAGATTGGCTTGGCGGACTCGCCATTGTGCTCTGTGTGCTCTGTGAAAGAAGACATGCGGCATGTGCTGTGTTACTGCCCGCTGCACTGCATACAACTCAACGCGAAACAGCGAAAGGAACTCTTGTGCAACTGCTACGCGGAAACTCTTTATACCTGCATCCCTTTCTTGGTCTGAGGCAAAATCCCACTGACGCGGTGCGAGGGACAAAGGCTCTTTTAGCTTTTTTGTCTGACTCGGGATCAATAGAGGTTCTTTAACATTGAGATCCTCAGATGTTTTCTCCTAGTGCTGTACATATTGTTTCGTTCCGAACTGATTTCATTTTCTTCTCCCTCTTATTCATTGTTGCTGCGTGGTTCTTCCCCCTTCCCTTTTTCTCCTCACTACGTTATCCCCCATCTGAAGAAGCAAGCCCCTCCGTTTGTAGGGCTAACCTCTTCAGAATTCATTAAAGCTTTCTCTCTCTATTTCTCACTCTTTTTCTCTCTCTCCCAAGACACTATGTGCCACTAAAAATACTATACACAAAACTCTTTAGAATTGGATTTGTCACTTTACTCAAGTGCAATGCTCCGAAGACATTTTTAAAACAAAATTTACACCATCTTCCCGCGAGGGGAACCATGGGTAGATGCGACGCATCGTGGGTTTTCGTTGCGTTCCCGTTATGTTAGCATGTCCATTGTTGTTATGGAGTTCAGGATCGGCAGCTCGGCGTTTACGGATGGCAGTCGCTTCACATTGCCGGAGTTGGGGTTCGGCAGCTCGGCGTTGACGGATGGCAGCAGCATCTCGTTCTCTAAGTTCCCGATCGGCAGCTCGGCGTTGCCGTTTACGTTCCGCATCGCGAGCTCTTCTCTTGGCAGCTTTGTCTTCGCTGAATTCGACGGCTTCGCTGGTGCTAGCATTTCTGGTATCGGGTTGGCCTGTGCTTGTTACGGTTGCGCCGACCATCGCGATAGCAGGCCAGCGGCGCGGTGGAACGGCGGCGGAACGACTGAATGGAGCGGCGCAGTTACCGCGTTTATATGTAGCGGAATGAGAGAGAGCAGCACATGCGCATGTGTTTAACCGAGCGCTAACGCGCGCTGACACACAGCTGGCACGGCGACGGTAGCGAGCGCCAGCGAGCGCTAAACGCAGATGGCGCTGCGGTAAGAGAGCGGCGTTAGCACGCAGCTGGCGCGGCGAGGAGAATGGAGGAGAGACGTGCGGACTACGCCGACTACGGCGGACAAGGCGAGTTAAAGAGATGCGTCGCATCTAATATAGGATGTCATGGGAAAATGTAAAGGCTGTAAGGCCTCATATAAATATCATGTCCAGCGCGAAGTGACGTATTTACATCATCCCGCATACGCCGCTAGTCATCGCGTAACTCTCCATTGGATATCAGGCTGCACTGGCATCATGGGAAATGAGAAAGCTGGTGAGGCTGCCTGCCGACCTACAAATGAGGAACAGAAAAATCTTCACGGAACATGATGCCTCATCAATGACTAAGGCACTAGCTTTGACCGAAAGGAACCGTTTATGGTCCCTGCCGGAGTAACATCCCGTTTTTTTTTTACTTGCGTAGATAGGAACAGAAGGCATAACTATACCAAAGTAAAGTACTCTGCTCTTGGCCTCAAAAAAGACCCCCGGAAATGAGGTTGTCTACCCGGCTCTCTTCACGAAGAACACTGAGATATCGACGTCGGAGATATTTCACTATTTGCAGATAATCTGAGCTGGGATTTGTTCGTCGCTCCCGAACAATGAGAATGCGTCGACAAGGCCCATCTTCGTCCGCCGATGGTGGGCTTACTTCAGAAATAGGGTTAATGACACGTGATAAGTTAAGAAGATGGCCAAATCAGTACATAAGTTTGAAGACGTCATAACAATCACGCATTTTGCTCTGTTTAAGCTTTAAGCGGGCAGAGGTTTATCCAAGAAGACCCAGACTCATAATTTTGTATGTGTGAACGTTGTGTACCCAATTATGGGCGAACAAATCGATACACTTAAAATCCGATTATCTAACAGGAATCACAATATCCCTGCCTTCGAAAAACTAAACAATCAATAAAGTTATAAAATAATGAAAATAATGCAACAGTAATGTAAGTGTGACCTTATGAAACTTTTTCATATCGCAGCAATGTGGCCGGAATGCGTTAGGACATATCGCAACGAATCTTGATAACACAGGGTAGCCCACCTATGCTGTCACATTCTCACACGTGAGCAGGCCTAGGGGTCTTCCTCAATTTTTTATTTCGTTTGTAGTGTAGAAACAAACTTGCATGCGTTAAAATAGACTTACCGCGAACTTTGCAGGAGTTTGAAAGTCGCGGTTGTTTTCTGGTCGAGGCTGCTCATAAGGAGAGCCTTATAAAAAAAATCGCTTGAGAGTAAATAAATTTGAGTAGCGACATAAATATACTGAGAAAATTTTTAAGACTATAGTTGAGCTACGGTTCCACAATTCAGCGGTTAGTTTGTGCACTCTTTTATGTCGCGCCTTGTCTCAAGCGGCCAGGCGAGAGCGGGTGTATTCCTGCGCCTGCACACACTAGCGGAAGGCGGCGAGGTGGCGGTGCTTCGGCGCGCGAACGGCGAGAGTTGCGCGGTTCCCTCCGCGCGTGGCCGGTGCGAGGGTCGACGGCGAGCGGAAAACCAGTCGGCTCGGCTCGCTGAGGCAGCCGGTGTGTTGGTGGGGCGAACGTTGACGATGGCAGCCTACGCTTCGTGACTCCCCGCGTGCCTGCGACACCCCTCGAGGAATACGCGTACTGTGACACTGCTGGAGGATTGATTGCTCGTGCGTGTGTGCCGTCTGCGCGCTTTCTTGGCTGGTGTGCCGTCCTGCACCTTCGAATTCGGCGGAACCATGCGTCTCCTCACGGACGGTGGACTTCTCTCGTGGTTGCTTCTCGTCACAGGTGAGGCTTAGCGAGCAGCAGGCTGTTCAGCGTACGCGCTTCTGTGAAGTTTCGATCTGTTAATCATAACTGATTGGTAGAGCTGCGGAATTTTGTGCGATTCCCACGTGTTTGTTGAAAGTTTCGTTCTTCGCTATAGGCCTCGTGCGCTCGTTTGGAGGCGCCACTGAATTGGAACCGGTGGCGCCCCCTCCGGCGCCGCGCCGCATTTTTTGCTTGTCCGCCGTTCCGTGCAACGCAGCTCCGCAAGGCTTTCTCTATGGCTCGGCCGCGTCCGCGCGAGGCCAGCATGACGGCGCCAAGCGGATCGTGCGTGCTGTATTGCGGTTTTAGTAAAATACAGAGCCCTGAGAAGTATTTCAAGGGAAGTTGCTTCAGGCGCGGCATCAAGCTTTACGCGAGCAACCACGTGTACGGCGTAAAAGAAGAAATCCTCAGCGAGACGGCGCCGTCTGAAATCGTGGCCAGGTGCATTCCGCAGATGAAGAGCACTTGCGACTACGACGTGCGGCTGGAGGTGAGTGAATTGTATTTGAGATACCCTTATGTGCTTATTTCACGTACATGGTGATTTGTTTTGTTTATGTAGTTGTCGCCGAACCCAAGGCGCATTGTGCGAGGCCGCTGTTCGTGCAAGGCTGGCTGCCGCGGTTGGTGTAAACACGCGGCGGCGGTGGCCGTTTTCATAAACAGCCACGAGGAGAAATCGTGCACGGAGTTGCCGCGTGCTTGGGGGAAACCCTCTGCGCGACCGACCCTGGACACGAAGAAACAGATAAAGGAACTCTTTGCAAGTAAGCACGAGGAGCGCTTTCTTGAATTGTTCAGATTATTCAACATTGAAGCATGCGTGCTTTTTTGTATTGCATCATACAACTTGATAATTATTTATACAGGTCGCCCCTTGCCTGCCCCAGTACTCAAACCCCTGTGCCCGAAAACGGTACATGCCCAATTCTCGGGCGTGAGGTGTGCGTTCGCGGACATGATCGCGTGCGAGGACAGCCACGACGAAAATGCAGATCCAACTGGTGCTTCCACAGAAGCTGTAGACGAAAGTCTCAATCTCGGCATCGAGGTTGTCAGATCGCTGCTCGGGGAAGCGCGAGAAACGTACGCAACCATGCAGGTGGCGAGCGTGGTACCCCTGACAATAAACAGGTGCAACCTGCTCGCTATGCTGGAGCAGAGAGAGGAAACGTATTACAAAACGTTTGTTAAAAAAAGCGTGGAGCAGATAGCGGAGATCGCGCTTTTAACCCTGGGCCAGGCTGCTGTAGACAGGTTTGTTATATCTGCAGCCTTTATGTGCTTCACAGCGTGTTGTGCATTTTATACAAAATGGCACATTTTGTCGCAGATGGCACCAAGAGCGGAAGCACCGCATCACAAGCACGATGGCCCACCGCATCAAAACGAGGAGGACAGTTTGAAGCACTTGCAGCTGCACTGGCTTCACAGCGCCCATTCTGGGCGCGGTCCTGCGCGGTCCGAAGAGGAGCCTGCGCTCCTCTTCGTACGGCTTCCACGGAAAGGAATAAAAACTGGTTTTCGGGAGCTTGTCAGCAGTGTTGGCGTAGCTGTTATGGCATCCGTAGACGCAACAGTACACTGATTTGCGTGTTTTCGCCCGCACAGGCGCCATCCCGCAACACTTCGTTACCGGCGGCGGCTGACTTCGCTAAGACCCGGACAAGCAAAAAATGCCGCGGAGGCTGCCAGGTGGCGCTGCGTGTACGGCCGAAGTAGCAGCGCACTAGCCCTATAGTACCTGACAGGTGGTTCAGCGTGACGTGATGTCGCTTTGCGAACCGTTAACTACACATTCTCAGTTAGTTCAAGCAACTTGTATCAAGCGTCCTTGGTTATAATACTCATAGTGTTGATACAAGCGACGTCCGAGTCCAAATAGTCCGTTGAAAGTGACTATTGCCGAAGTGGCCGTTGCGAGCACGTTTGAAAGCTCTTCCGCGCGCGCGTTCCGCTTGGCGTGCTGCGTTCAAAAAGAACGTAGCTACGACGGCTCGCATCTTGGCTAGCACAGCAGATTGTTGCTCATTGCAAGCCACCGTTCTCTGTTTGATGACTGAAGAGGCCGTATCCGTTCGTAACTGATGTTTATTGTCGCGCAGTGAATGTCAGGTCGCCCGTGTCCATGGTAAATGTCGTAATGCGGGTCGGACATTTTCGTAGCGTTTCGGAAGTACAAAACGTCTGGGTGCGATGAGAAAAGAGTTTTGTTTTTGTGGCCAAGGTGGCCAACTCTTCGCAGTTTGCAGCTGGTGCAGTGGAAATTCTGCGCACTCGCAATTTTATGGAAGCTTAAGCTTGCACTTAATGGTCGTCCACAAGACTAAACTAACGATTAATTCTGGTGTTCCATGATCGATGCAAGTGACGGAGGATGTCATGTACGCGCACGTACCACGCACGCAGGAGAACTGGTGTGCGCGCGATTTAGAATGGCTGTCTTGCTCAGGCAGTAACGAGGTCTCTTCAAAACATGCGAAACACGATGGTATGTTCTGTGAACTGCTTGCGACGAGCCAAGAAAGATCGCTTGCTTTCTACGCCAGCCAGTGTGCGGGTAAAATTAGTCGCAGAAGCGAGCCGTCGTTCAGTTAGTCGAAGAATTCGGGTGGTTAAATTCTCTCCCAAGGGGAAGCAATGCCGGAAAAGGCGAAGACGGCGGGCGGTCTTCGCGTACCAAGCTCGAATGCTTTTCTGCGACAGAGGCCTTGAGCACCCTACGGCTTTGCCTGCGGAGACCGTGCCATGCACCATTGACTTCCGGGATGGCCTCGCGGTTGGCAAATTGCCTTTAGCGAGTCTCTTTCCAGGTCCCGTCTTTGTTGTGCTTCGGTAGAAAACAGTGGGCCCAGGTAAACGAAGAGGAATTCTTGGGTCGCCGGCGGAGTTTAACGCTCTCTTGCACACTGCCCGAGGGAAACGAGAACTGCGCACAACTTGTTGGAGCCGATAGTAGGGACTAGCCGTGCATACCCTACAACCCAAAAGGCAGTTGATCGATCAGGTACGCGCCATTAGAAAGGGACTGCGAAGCTTATATGTGGGTGTATGCGGGCATCACGACCACTCCATTGGTGGTTTGTTCGATTTTGCATTCACGTTCTGTCGGCATCTTCGTGAAAGGGAGACTCAAGTAAATTTGTGAAACTTCTGTTTTTTGTTTGCATTACATAGGTCGGCTCAAATAAAAACTTTGCGTCGTTTATACGGTCGATAAAGCAGTATTTAATATATAAAGCCTAAAAGAATGAGAAATACCACGCGACATTTGCGGCGGCCGCAACAACTAACGGCGGGGACGCGTATTCGAGATGCGATGTGATTAGACGATGTACAAGATTAGAATTGCAAGAAGTTTCGGTTAATGTTCTGCGCAACAACATGCTTAGCATCCGAGGTTTTCGTTGGCTGGGCATTCTCGATATTGAGGAATCGGCATACCGCGATTCTTCCATGTTTTCGGCTGTCTAATGCGTCAGATAGGCCGGCCAGCACCGCGTAATGTTCTCTAGCCTAGGCGTACTCAATGGCTGAACGCCCTCCGCGTCATAGGAGACGCTCAACTGCAAGGTGCTTCGCCCCAAATTTCGGAGCTTTCCTGGCTCGCCACGCAGTAGCGCAGTCAAGCCAAGCCATCTAGAGTGAGCGCCATACGAAACGTCATTAGAAATCGGCAAGCAGGATGCAGAGAGGAGGACAGCACTTTAGAATTAATTTTTATGAGAAATAAAGTCGCGTAAACGCGCGGAGAGCGGTCGAAAAATGGCCCATGAACTCCAGACTACAATTTGCGCAAGGAAGTCCACAATGTTTACGAATCACTTCAAAGTACCTTTAAGTGAAGGGTGAGTAGGGTTTCTGAATGAGGAGAAACTTGCATTTTTATTCCAGAAGAGATACTTGGTCGTCTTTTAGGGTTCCCTTACCGATTTTCATCATGAGTGGTAGCGTCCAGAGCCACATCGACGAACTGCATGCGTGCGTTCAACGTTCTCGTCGTTAAGCGGAAATTGCTGCAAAATGGAACAGTCGCTGAAATGGAACGACAGTCACAGAATCGCTGGTTTTGTCAGCTAACTTATTAGCAAACAGACGGCTGAGTAAAGCGAACTCTCGATAAAGAGGTTTCACTGGGCCCATCAGCTTCCGTTTGCCGATACTCTATTTTGCAGTCGCCAGCGAAGATAGAAAGAAAATACGATAGATAAATACACGATATACGAAGGAAACGCGATGGGAAAATATGCGAACTAAGATACACAAGATTCGAGATAGTGATTCATGGAGACAAACAAACAAGGCGGGTGTGGTGGTAAGGGTTGTAATTTGCAAAGCTTGATGGGGAACAATACTTTTATACAAAAATTATGCGATACCATGACATTCATAGTTGCAAGAGATCAGGAGGAGCGTGTGCTGCAAAATTTGCGTTGGCGCTGTGCGATGGTTGGAAGCCCACTTACAGGAGGAGCACGTGGTGCAAGGAAGCTTGCTCTCTCCTTACAACGCAGTGCCCATTTTCTCGCCGGGTGTAGTGCCGGGGGGGACATTCCTTTTGTTCAGCCCCCAGGCCGTCTGCTGCCGTCTCGGCACGAGCCCATTCCGAGGCGCCGTGCCCGCACTGGGGGATGAAGGGCCGCGCTCTTCCTGTCTCCTCTAAGGTCTGGGGGTTCCCCCGGAGTGTTTTCTCTTGTCCGGAGAGGTTTTTGTCGGAAGATCTACCTGGCCAGGTATTTTCTGCCCCGAGCCCGGGGGGCAGATGGCGGGGCCCTCCTACTCGCTCTTACCTGTAAACACACGCTCCGTCCTCTTCCAATCTCCCCGTCCGCGTCTCTCTCCCTCTCTCTCCCCCTCTTCCCGACAGGCGACAATGGGGAGCGAGGCAGCTGCCTTGCGGGGAAGCGACGCCTACGCGCAGCGAGCGCTTCCTGCTTTCCCTGCAGCGTTGTTCGCCCGCCTGCGGGGCCGGTGTTGTTGTGTTGTTCGCTCTGTGTACCTCAGCACCAGCCTCGCAGATTGATCGCGCGTTTTGGAGGAGCGCACGAGAAGTGGCCAACGCTGATCCGCTTCTTCGGGGCTTCCTTTTAGAGTCTCGCTTTTTTTTTTTTTTTTTGCCTCTGTTTTTCTGTTCACAAGAACTTACCACGTGAACATTTCGTGTCTTCTGCGAGTTGTTTGCGGCCTGCGCAGCGCGGTCCACGCGAGGCGATGTATCGGTTACGGTGCAAACGTTGCCACTACTCGTGTAAGCCTTCTGAGTATGCACGTACCGGCGTACCGGCTGGGTAAACATTTCAACCGGGTCGCCTTGCATGCCGTCGTTGGAAAAGTCTCTTTCGCGCCAGGAGAAGGATCAAAAAATAAATAAATTAGGGCGGAATTAGGAGGAATTCACCGCTTTAGAGAGCGCGAGCAAATAAAACTCAATTATGCGCCCTTCAGCCACGTGTCTGCGTTCCGTACTCCCGAGCGAATACCGCGCCCCGTCGGCTCTTATTTTCGTGTGAAAGGCGGGAACGAGACGAGGAAATGATAAACAGCCTGGAGATTGCGGCGGCCGGCGCTCGTTTTTTCTCTCATTTCCTTTGCGCCAGCATGCCCTCACTGTGGCGAGATGAGTCACTAACTATACCCGGCTCAAAGCTTGAACCACTGCCAGCATTCTTGCGGCTGGCTGACAATAGCCGCTACGCTGCCTACCAAGTCGTCGCTACATTTTTTGCCGCCCTGTCACGTTGTAGCAAATGCAGGCCTTCCCTTCTGCACGAGCAGAGACGGGTGAAAAGCGGAGGGCTACTATCTGAGGGCAATTACTGTAGCGCTGGGGTTTATTCCCGTTTTTGTTTGTTTGTTTGCTTTTGTTTGTGCCGCTAAATAAACCGTAATGTAGTGCTATAAAAGCGACATCCGTGCCAGGTTGAGAAAACAAGAGTCTGTGTTACGCGTACCCGCGCTGATAGGAGGCATTACATTCGTTACACAACTGCCGGATAATGAGAACTGCTTGCTTCCTTCTTTTACGCCACAGCTTTATTAGCAGCGTATTTGTTCTTTGTTTCTGTTTTACAAATATCCCATTCAAATGTGGTACGCGATAACAGACCACGTAGTTTGTACGCTACGCAGCAAAAGCCCTGCTGTTCACAGGTGACGTTAGCTTCATTGTGTACACTCGGGCAGGCACGGTCGAGCCCTCACGGTTTCCCACGCCGCCGCGTATTGTAAACTCTTCTTCGCCCTTGGGTAGACGCCTTTTTATCTAGCGTCGGGTGTCCAGGAGTAAAGCGCTGATCTGCATATTTTTCATTTAGGAGTGCCGTGTAGTAAGTTACCCTCACAGAACTCTCGTCATTCGTGGGGAACTTTGGTGTTATCTTATCCTTGCTTCCAAATGTAATTAGACGGAGTCGGTAACTTTTCCTCTGTCCCGACGCTGAATGGGATCCTGCACTCGCTTGCCTTTATTCGCATCACATAACGCATACATGATGCTGGAGGCCCGCTGAAAAAGCTGTCGTAAAGGCAGCTTGACAAGTCCGAAGGCCCCCGCATTGGCAACTTTAGGCGGTGATCAATAAGGTAACCCTGTGACCTGTAAGACCTGCGTTTCATAACCCGTTGGTTGGGCGGTTTCGAGAACAGCGATGGTTGGGCGGTTTCGAGAACAGCGAGGGCCGTTTCGAGAACATCTGTTTTCGTACTCAGACCATATGACTCTTATTTTCATTGAATACAGCTTCTTTGGTCTGAATGTGCGTTTGGCAAAGGAGGAGGAAAAAAAAACTTTATATTCAAACGCACCATTAAGCGTCGAGAATGTCCCGGGCCAGGTTCACCAACGCCAACTGGTCCGTTAGCTCCATGGTCTGAGGGTAGCCAAGTCTGCCGCGTTGAAAGAGCGACATGGAAAGTAGC
Source organism: Haemaphysalis longicornis (assembly GCF_048455015.1). NCBI lineage: Eukaryota > Metazoa > Arthropoda > Arachnida > Ixodida > Ixodidae > Haemaphysalis > Haemaphysalis longicornis. Next base: position 56,005,324 of record NW_027526361.1, on the reverse strand, counting down.
ACCTTTGCTTCAATCCCCATTTTGGCAAAGGTGTTATATTCCATGTCGTCGCCCTTTTTTGTCACCTAGCCCACTTTGGCGCGTTGGTCTGTACCGTGTACGCAGACGCTGAAAACGTTCTCGGGCAGCATTCGATGCCCTGAATCACCGAGTAAAAGCGAGAAGTCGTCTGTACAAATGAGAAGTGGCCCTTCAAATGCTTGGAAGAGGAGGAGAAATCGATGGCCTCAGCAGAGTTTGATTGCATAGCAGACTTTTGCCGCGGGTGAATTACTAGCAGTCGGAGTTCTTTTATGCGGGCAGAATGTCCCGCACACGGAGTTGTGTCCCGTCTCCGCCCGAGTTTGAACCACCTTTCGGCATCAGCGTTGCGCCGTCGTGACTTTTTAGGACGATCATCGGTAACTTGTCTGTGTGGAACAAAGAATGTTCAACCGCTGGCCATCCTGATTAAAAATCCGCCGTGTTCCTATACTGCGGCAGAGATTAGCAGAAAATAAAAAAAGAAAACATCAGAAAGTTCCGAGAATAGCAGGGGAATAGTGATTTCAGTCAAATATACCGGTAACGTTTCCTCTGAAGTTTACCAGCTTCGCGTACGTGGGCATTCTTTAAAATTCCTCCTTCACCTGATCAAACCAGCCGTGCCAGCCTGCAGCCACCTCGGTGCAGTGAAGGGCTGTTGGCTTGCCCTCAACATCGGTGTCTGCCATCAGCCTTTTCCCCCGGGGCGAGATACCGCCAGGCGGTGTGCACCCTGGTCGTTTTCGACAGGCGCCACCTGTCCCCCCTCCTCCTTATCAGGCCGGTGTTACAGCTGGCACCGCGTCGGCGTCGCATCGTCGTCCGGACTGGCTCTCCATCTCTTTCGTCTCTCCTTCCCACAACAGCCGCACGTCCCCTGCCTGGACCCTCCGGTCCTGCACCGGCCCACGCGACTGTCCGCCGGGAGTAGTTGGCTGCCGAGATAGCGGCGCTCCGTGGATGGACGCGTGGGCTCGCCGTCAGATAGAAGGCCGTCGTCGCCGCGCTGTCCGCGCGAGTGAAAGCTCTTTTAGCGGCGCCCAAGAGAAACCTGCCTGATGACATCGAAAAGCGTGCTTTTGCCGCCCGGGCTTGTGTGTTCACGAACGTTTCCTCCTTCTTTCTTTCTTTTGGTGCTAGGGTGTTTGTTTTTGAGCACGGCAACCGGTTCAACCGATCCGAGGAACCAACCGAAGCAAATGTTTCACGTAAACATGGCCGCCAATGAGAGCGTGACGTTAGTACAGGGCTAATGGCTGTTTTGATATCTTTCTCTGATGTCGCGTTGCTGCGCCTTGAGGAAACAGCGCATTTCTTCTGTTGGCATCACGGGGCTATTTGTTCGAGAACGGGGAGGGTTATACCGCGTGCGCAGGTCCTTCTTTGACACGGTTCGTTTAGTGTCATTTGAAAATCGGCGAATGGCTCTGTCCTATTGTAGATCAAACAAATGTTCTCAGTAGACACCAGTTGTCTTTTTTTTTTTTCGCTGAACACGTTATCAAAATTATGTTTTGTTCCAATTTCCAGGTATATTTACTTCACCAACGTAATTTTTGTGGCGTGAAATGAATAATTTGTCAAGTACCCTCATCAGTTCCCACTCCCGGGAGTGCGACACTCCCCGGCATTTTACTCCACAAGAAAGTCTTCCGCTCACGGTCGGTGATTTTTTTCCTCTGTGCCGCTTCCGTTATGCGGTGTGGTGTTGTCAAAAAGATACGAAAAATGCGTACCGTAACAGCTTTTCTTTGTTTATTTATTGGTTGTTTGTTTGTTTACGTACTGCCTCTTTCGAAAAAAACACTTGAACTGACGCATCAAGTGCGCCTAGAAAGAAGCACCACCTTACGACGTGAGCCCGTATCAGCACCCAAAATAAGCACCCACGCAGCGTACGCAGGACATTTTCTCCTCCTATCCGCGCCACGTTTGCGTTAATTTCCTCCAAATGCGAGAGGAAACAGGAGAGCTTGATCGTGTTCTTTCCATGCGACATGGATGGTCGGGCGAGACTCTCGTTGGCACGGCATTCTCGCGATTTCCTCGTCGACATCCAACAGATGCTGCTCGTCCTTGCTCGGGGCACTCTTGGCTTTAATGAACAGCCAGCTTATAACGGTTTTCCCGTGCTGCCTGCGGCGAGAACCCACGCTATTGGCACACTCCAGCTGCGCAGATGGCGTTCCAGCTATTACCGAAGCGGCTACTGCCTCACTCGATGGACATTCTTGAGGACTAGAATTAACGCTCAAATGGCAGCCACGGCAGAGCATCTGCGTGCTTTGCCTTTGCCGGAACCCCGTCCCCTGCATCAACCTCCGCAGGCTTCAGAAAGCTTTAAGCTACGTGCACACTAGCGTCGAACTTGTCGCTGGCGGCACTCGGCAGGGCGGCACGGAAATTTTGACGTTAGTGTGCACGTACCTTTACCCAACGTTGGCTTTACCAGCGCGGTTTGAGCGGCAGCTGAGGGCTGACTGTCCCACCGAGACCTCCGCGCGCGCAGCCACATTTGCGTAATTCACTCCGCGGCCTAACTTGTCCTGCCTGTTTTAAACCACTCCACCGCAAAACAAGTTACGTCCTCCGCGACGCGTGACTGGTGGTCGGAAGCGATAACGGCGTCGTAACACGCGGCCACCGTCGCGAACGCGCTCTGCGGTAGCCGCCACGACGACGCACTCGGTCCTGCTGGGCCACCTCTGTACGTCTTGTTCTCCTTCCTCGACTGCCGCCCGGGGCTGCGTCGTACCGCCCGCCGTCCCGGCTCTCCGGCGGTGGCTGGCACCTTTTGCCGAGGTCAGGCCATCGCGAGCAATCGATTCCCCCCCGAAGCCAGACGGGATTCCTTCGCGGCCCGGGCCATCTCCTCCGGCGCCTTCTCGCCTTGGTACTTCTTTTTTGACACGCGCATCGCGACGTTGTTGCAAGGGCGCCATCGCGTGTGTTCGCCGGCTTCGTACGCCAACAGCGTCACTGCTGCGTGCACCTATTTGAGCCTCCCAAAAGTACGTGTCACTAGCTGGCGACCGAACCGCGCGTGAGCGTTTTTGGTGCGTCAGAAGTAAATACTGGCGTGACAAAATCGACGTCGTCCTGCTGGCAAAGCCTTTGAAGGAAGAGTTGGGCGTCTTTCTGGAGAAGAGGTGCGACGTCATCATGAGCAGCGTAGGTTTTGAAGGTCTGAGACAAAGTTGCAGACTGGGGAAGGCTTTTTTTTTTTTTTAATTCACGTCGTGGTTTTTTGTCGCGTTTGTGCATGTTCGCTGCAACGCGGGAGGTTTACCTCGAGGACCTCATCACGGACCGCAAAGAACCAACGTACCTAATGGGCTAACGCACCTAATTCAGGGCGCGCTTTAACCGTTGGGTCTCAGATACAGTAGGGCGTTTTGCGGCACCTTTCACGGCGTTTCTCTTTGTTTTGTTTCGTTCCGAGGTACGTTCAAGGGAGTCAAATCGTCGGAGAGTTAAATGCGGCCTAAAGTGCACACTTGTGGAATTGCTCCGTGACGCCTGCCAGCGATTGGCCTGTGTCGTTCCCCGCGCAGGACGTCGTAATCCGCTCTCGTTTGGTGCCCCGCCGAGCTGTGACCGGCCGGTGAGCGTAGTACGCGCGTGCCGTTTGGTGTAGACAAAAGATGCGGCGCGACAATGGCCGTCCAGCGCAGCAGCAGCAGCGGCCGGGCACGCGCAAGAGCATTGGGGGCAAGGTCAGTGCACTTGGCGAGCTCTTTCGCGCCGGCGAACCTATACCGTTTTTCAGCCGCCATCAGCGCCAATGGACTATTAAAATTAAAGGCCCGTTTCGCGGCGGCCCGGCTAATACGTTCCCCCGTTGGCCGCCATTTGGCGCGAGAATGGACGCTGGCACCGAGCTGCTCTGCGATAAGCGCGGGGTATAATTGAGTTCTAAGGGCTCTCGCTCGACTTGTTCGCGAGGCGACGACGTGCGGCAGCGCGACGGTCCCCGAAGGACGTGTCGGCCGAACCCCCCCGGTGCGCTATGGCGGCGACCGCGTACCTTCGATCATTTCGAGCCCTCCATCGAGGATTACTTTAATGGGGATTCGGGAGACACCTGGCCGTTGTTTCTTGGGGTCACTCAAAGTGGAAATCGCGCACCTGGCGTACCTGGCAGCGGCATGTGTGGCGGGTGCTGGGAATATACTCATGCCTTTCCAAGGACGCCAGGTGTGGTGACCGTTGGAGCTTCGTCGTCGGCGCTTGTGTTTCGAAGAAAACGCCTTGGCATGCACGACAGCGCATACCCACTTTTTCTTTCCTCTCGCAGTCTTTACACGCACTTTCCACAAGCTGGTGCAATCGCGCCGGTCATTCTTCAGGCCTACGGTGTCTCGAATGGCTCCGAGATGTGTCAGCTTTTGGGACAAGGGAACGAAACGAAGCGGCGGCACGCTCCAAACGTCTCTGTGTCCTCCGGCGTCTCTTTCGAATGCTGATTCCGTGTTTCCTCTTTCTTCTGTGCTAAGGAGATTAGCGAGATGCCGCGCCTTGGGCGCCCGAGTGTGTATAGCGGACGCAGTGCTTTTTCTCCACCGAAGGGGATTTTTGCTGCCCCTTTCAGCTGGTGGTGTCAAATCTGTGGAAAGCTCTTACGCCATTGCACGTCTGCCGGCTTTGCGGGAACCAGTGGGCGGCGGGTTTGTTACGTAGCCGAGACTGTCCGCCGCCCACAAACGTGGCGCCGGCGAGGTCCCCTTGAGGTTCTTACACGTCCTGACGGGACGGTCACTCTACGACGAGGCAGGATCGCCAAAAGCCCGCTGCAGGCAGTAAGACGTTTAGGGGGGGGGGGGCACAGCAAAGATAAACATTTTCAAGTTTTGCTGGCAGGGGCGAAGAAATGTGCATGATATTAATTTACATAAATTTACAGAGACAATTGCGCAAGTTTGGGCATATTGGCTCTATTTTACTCCATCGCTTTGTGTGGCGCCGAGAGGGTCGAAGGCGACCGGCATCTTGTATGACTGAAGAAATGTTGGGGGGAAACAGAATGACTATTCAAGTTCGTTCTTCGCGAATTCGCGAGCGGATATATTTTCGTTGCTGCCGAAACTACGAAAGTAGGTCGTTCTGCCGCATGAGCGGTCCCGGAGCTGTGAATTCACAGGTAAATCCGCACCATGTTGAACGGAATTCGGGCGAACATTCCGTGCTTTCGGCACGCCGGCAGCCGTGTCCGCTGAGACGACGGCAGAACAGCAGCTGTCGGGTTCGCTTCGGGGGATAGGCCTAAGTTTCGCTTTCGGGTCTCTCGCCGTCAACCGGTATCCGCAGCTTGAAGTGCTGCGATTTTAACGTTGCTTGACACGTTGTCAGGCTGAACATTACGACTGCCAAACGTTAAGCCTAAACATAGGCCTAACAGGGCTGATTGGCCAAGGCTCTTAGTCAAAGTAACGGAAATATGCAAAAGAAGACACAGGAGAGGCGCGTCAACTTTTAAATTTTTGTATGGTGTTAACAAAGAAAACAAAAAAATATATATTTTTGTACATTGTTAGGAGGGATTAAATGCGTTCAATCAGTCAAAAGTAGAAGTTGGCACTATTACGCCGTACAAAATGGCGGAGGTACCGACGATACTGATGCTCTCATGTCTATGTAATCAGACCTCTCACCGGCATGGTATTGCTCTTTTGTTTTGCGTATCCGCTTCTCAAAACATAATAATGCCGGCTTGGAACACAGTTTTTTTTTTGTCCGCAAGAAGCAAGAAAACAACACCACCGCCGAAGGTGGCGGTTGATGTCCGCACGAAAACGTTCTTGGTTGACGCTCGTGAATTTACACCCAGCATATAGACACGGATTCGTGCGGCTGCTGATGTTTACGACCACCCGCGTATTTACGCATTTTACTGCCGACTCTCCAGCGTCCTCCCCTGCCCAGGTGCGAAGCAAGGGCGGTCCGTGCTCAGAAAGCGTCCAGAAATCGCGTGTTTTACGACGGCTGCCACTTAAGGGGTCGCTGTGGTCTCCCGTGACAGCAGCGGCCACGGACGAAGTTGCGGCCGTAGCTGGATTATAGCGTGGGTGGATCGAACAAGAAAAGGTTGGGTTAATCCCTCTGCCTTCGCGTATTGTGGGATTAGCGGCTCAGCGTCGCACTATAACCCTTTGCTTCGGCGGGGTATCCGGTTACGAGCATGCGCCCGTGGACGATGGCATTGGTCGCGGTCTCTGATGCCGCGGCTGTTCGACTCGGGGTCTGGCGCGTGCGATATATCAGGATCGTCTTTCGCGCGGCGTCTCCGCGGCTCGTGGACACACGCGCACGGCTTTTGATCTTAATAACAGAGGCCGCCTGTAGAGGCATGCTCGCTGCTTCTTCTCTGTCGGTAATGCCCCTTTTCTTCTTCGGTGAAGCCGCGCAGTCGCTCACGCTGGCGCCTGATTAACGGCCTCAATAGGTGGCGCCGGCGCGACGTCTGTCCTGAGAGGGACCCAAGAGAACATGACGGGGGAGAAGAAAGGGAGAAAGCTATGGTTGATTTCTCTGTCATAGGAATCGGTAAAACAGGAAAGTTAAATGTGCAGCGAAATCTGCAGCTTAGCATCATTTGCGGGTCGGCGGCTGTCTTGTGGGTGTGCTTGGCGAGCGACGTCCTGCCGCCGGGTAGCTTCGGCAAAGGTGTACTGGCGTCATTTACGTGACGGATATGACGTCAGTATCCCGGCATATAAATCCCGAAAACGAACAACCCTAAGTATAACGTTCTCTTTAGTACTAAAGGTTGCTTCCCCGCAAAAAGACCCTATGTGCAGGGGTGCACCCTTTACAGCCGCTTGCTCCGTTGTACTGGCGTCACTTCCGCGACGGATATGACGTCAGCGAAATCTTTGTGTATCCGGAAATAAAACACTTTCGTGTGAAAAAGTATCGTGGAGCCACATGCATACGGATGCTCTCTTTAACATGTGCAACTCCGTCATGGGTTTTCTAAATACAGTCAAATGTATAAGTGCCCACGTACTGGACGTTAGTTGTGTTGAATGCAGTTGCTGCGGTCTACGTCTGCGGCTTTGACCAAATTTCATGATATTTTAAGTGCGAATGCACTTCTTAAGCGACCCTGAACCTGCGTCCACCGGTGATGTCCGCGCTCGTGCGAATGCTCGTGCCTGGCCGCTGACATGGCACATACCCACGTGGGGGATTGGCCAGGAATCTCCTCGTCTTCCTTGGCAACAGGGGGAGATGGGCGCGCGCTGCCTGGCCGCTGACATGGCACATACCCACGTGGGGGATTGGCCAAGAATCGGGCGTGAGAAGGGGTAATGCACCTGCTTAAAGGAGTACTGACACGAAATTTCAAAGCTGGGATCCGCTCTAGCAATCAAGTCCAACGACAACACAAATAGGTGTCTGTGAATAAATGCATCTTTCTTTCTTTGTAGTTGTGTGTGTGTGTGTGATCTCTCTTTCGCGAACATTACCGAACCGCGCAAATTCAACTCGTGCATTCGCACTTTCACATTCTTCCCCTCGGGGAAATGCGGGGAATTTTTGTAATCTTCTTTGTGAAAATCCACTTCAGACAACAGTTGTCTAGGGAATTGACAAAGGGGCGGCAGGAGTGCCTGACAAAATGTCAGCCCCCGCACGCATCTCAGTCACTGTACTGGTGACAAGAACATATTGTTAGAGTCGCCGTCCGGTGTCTCTCGTCGTCTTTGTCGTTTGCCTGTGTTTGGAACGTCCCGTAACTATATTCAAATAAATACCACAAAATTACGAAAGCTCAGCACAAACTTGACTAAGGACTCTGGGCGGCGCTCACCAGGCCTCTCTTTTTTTCCCTCCTCTTGTGGGTGGGTGTACTTATTATATTTTTATACCCGTCAGGAAGGTCCACCCTCAGGCGTGACAAATTCCTCCTTCTAGCGAACTTTTCTTCCAGTTTTTTTTACCAAAGAATTCGTTAATTCATTCATATTCTTAAAGGAGCCATGAAGACAAAATACAATTTGGGTTTATTAAAAAGACTGCTTAGTCCCGATAACAATGATACAAATATCATCGCAATCTTCGAACAAATAACGGATATATTAAAGAAAACGTGTGGAGCAGTCGGGACCCCTTAGCCAATTTCCCGCAACTTTTCTGTGACGTCACGGAACCTTGTTTGTGCGATTGGCGGCCGCCTAACTGACCTGTCGCGATGACACATGACTGGACGTCTGTAATGGGGCCTCTAGTTCCATTTGACCGCATCACTTGAATGCTAACGTGCAGTTAACGCACTGAAAATTGTTTTATTGTTGGCCCGTATGACGTCATTCTTGCTCATGATACGTCTCTGTGGCGCAAAATTTGAAAGTTTTTAAATACTTCTTGCTTTTTAAAAAAAAAAACATCTTTCGTGGCTGTAATGAAGCTGAGTGAGATACTGAATCCTAGTTCTTTCAAATTAAATGAAGTTGTATTTTCTCTTCATGGCTCCTTTAAGAATGAACGATTGAATGAATTACTTTATTGCGAAAAGGAGACGAAAAAGACCTGTTTGGAAGAAGGAGAAGGTAGTTGGGAGGGGCGGCGTTAAAGTTTTTATGTGTTCACCTGAGACTGAGTACCTGTCTCTAGTCCACCTATGCACTGCACCCATGTTCCTTGCTCCTGTGCGCTGGAAAAAACGTTCAATAATAATAAAAAAGACACGTACTACTGTACCTGGAGAGTCACTTGGGATGGCCCCTCCTCCCCCCAAAAAAACGTACACTCAAGGTCCGGTTGAGGTTCTAGCACCTGGAATCTATGTCAGGAACTTCAAAAAGGAAGGTATTTTAGAGGCATGAGTATATACTGCTCCGACAACCGGTAATAGTATTGCTTTTGAAGACCAATAATGACGAACTCGTCAGAGCGTTTGCCTCGGATTAGAGAAATAAAGCAAGAAAAGAACCCTGAGTACAGGTGTACCTTGCTAATCGCTGGATCATGGCTTAGACAGGCATATACGCTATGCACTGATGCACAAGGCCGCATGCGCATTATACCGACATGCCTTAAAGCCGAACAAAGCGTCTTGTCCGCTGCACTTAATTCCTGCCCGAGTTTTGCCTGCTTTCACGCTGAAATGAAATGCTCCATCGCGCGATTGAAAACGTTTACCGTGGCCGTTTTTATTTATGACGACTGCGGGCCCGCTGGCGTTACGCTGCTACGTTCGTGGCTATCTGCGTTCCACTGAAAGCTCCTAAAAATTGGTCCTAATACGCATGCTCCTGCGTTCCAGTCTGCTCGGTTCTTTTCCGACCGCATTTAGCGACCATTTCGAGCCAATTGATGCGTAATAAAAATGTCCGTCTCGTAATAAGGTCGTGAGGTGCTCTTATGCAGTCTTGATCTGTCTCGAATAACCTTGGCCGCAAAGATCCTCTCAAAGAATGATCAAGCGTAACCCCGCGAGAGGCTGAAATTACCCCCATGTTAAATTGCTTCTCCTTCCTTTCTTTATTATAATATGAGCTCTGTTCATGGGTTCATGCTGGCCAGCTCTAAAGCGGACATCTAGAGGGCTGTGCGCCGACGGTGACTCGGCGGCAGCGACTAGCCTGGGCAGAGGAGGAGGCTGTTCTTCCATTTCGGCCTCTCCTCCTGATGCTCTTCCTGTCGCGATGCTGAGCGCAGTAGCCGCGCTAACCGAGCCTCCGTTGCCGCCGCTTTGTTCTTCCTGGCGCATCACGTTCTCGCATAAATGGAAGAGACTGCGCCCTCCTCCGCCACCTTTACTGCACAGTCTAGGGGAGGACTGGGGAGCGTCGATTCGATGACTATTAAAGCGGAGGAAGAAGCGAGGAGGAGCAGGGGAGCGGACATTGAAGCATGGGTCCGTGCATTAGATGCAGCGCTGTGCGCCGCGAGATGCGGTGGAGGCCTCACGAAGCAGCAGCGGCGGCGGCGGCTTCGTACGGGGGTCGTCGCCGAGCAGGGCGGTTCCTCTCCTGCTGGGCTGCTCTGGAACTGGTTTTCATCGGTCGCGCGACGGGCTGGCTGTTCGATAGCAGCAGCAGCGGGCTTTGAACGGCGAGGGGGGAAGCGGTCACTGGCCGCGCCGCGATCATCGGGGCCCCGCGCGGTGCGTCGAATTGGAGCGGCCTGTTGTGCAAAGCCGCAAGCGCCCTGCCAACAGCGGCCGCCAAAGAGGACCGGTCGGACCGCGCGCCGCCGGAAGAAGGTCGCCGCTGCCACGTGCTGGGCCGCCGCCACTGCCGCTCTTACGCGCTGCTCGCCCGATGCGGCCCTGGGACGACGCGGTTTTATGTAAACCGTACGCGGCGGCCACTTCCGGCTTCTCCTTATCGCTTTCGGGAAAGAGTTGGCGGCAGCCGCAACCACAGGCGTCCAGGGGCAAGGAGATGACACCCCCCACTGCATCCCCTTCTTTTCTTTCTAAACGGAGCGTAAAAGAGTAGTTTCTCTTCAGCAATCATTGTGGAGACTGATTGTGTGTTCCTTCAGCTTGCAAAGGCCTTGGAGCGAACTCCAGCTCTTTTTCTAACTGGCCCCAACTCTTTCATCCCATTCCTCGGACTTTCGAGTAACGTTTACTTCACCCATTCTTCGGGCTTGGCTCTTGCCCCATCCGCAAGCACCGCAGGTGGGCTGGCTGGTTGCTGCGGTACTCCACGAACATTTAATTCCATTTTTATCGACCCTTCGTTGCTCAGACTTGGTCATTACCGACAGATGTCGCCTTGTATCCCTACATGGTTCTTGCATACGGTTGCTACTTTTGTGATCGAATTGAGATGGGCATGTTTGTAACGCCTTGAAGCACGTACTCCCCTTGCAGTCCTGGGGATAGACCCTTAGAGAGAGCCCGATAAGCGAGGAGACTAGTCATTACGATAAAGGATGATAAGGCTCACACATTTGCTCTGCAGCTGCTGCACGAAGTGCCGTGGTTCGTTGATAGCGTTCGTTGCCCGCAACGGGTGAAAGCTCCGACGCTTTTCAGCCGGCGCACTTTCTCTCGCGTTAACAACCCTCCCATGCTGTTACCAGCTGTACGTAAGGAGCGACAGTTCCCGGAACAGTCGTTTCGCCGACACGTGTGTATTTGCTCTGCACCGGGTGCACCTACATCGGCGCTTGTTTACCACGATCGACCAGTGCCCCCCGGCCGACCTTCGGCGACCGAAATGCGTGTATTTCGGACGTTCTCTTCTCCATGTGTCGCCCAGGTGACTCGGATGAGGAGAAAAAGAAAAAAGGCAGGAGCGAATGGGAGAAAAAGGGGCAACAGCAAAGCGGCGGGCGGGCTTTGGGCAAGACAGTGTCAACACAGGATGTCCGCGGTTCAGGCGGGCTGCCTGGAGCACCTCACTCGCCGCCGAACCGCGCACTTGTTTGGATAGGGGGAACGCATGCACTCCTGCGGAGGCGACTATTTTTTACCCCCAAGGCGGTCGCTCGGGCTAGCGGCTTCGGACGGTTTTACCTTTTTTCGATCTCTCTTCTTTTTTTGTTTACTGGTTACGTACTTACCCTCTCCTTCCCCGAACACTCATCATCGTCTGGCCGCCTGTCAAAAAAAGAGAAAAAGAAGAAGCTGGGACGTTTTTCTCTTCGAAAGATGGAGGAGAAGCGGCGAACCAGCAGCGTTTTCGTATGTGCTCTGTCGGTATTTATTCGCGGCCGTGATTTGAGTTTACCGCCCCCGTCTGTGGCAGCGGCGAAATCTCCGAGTCCCATTGGTCGACCACGTGCAGGAGTTATCGCGGCGCTGGTCTGCCCGAGAAGAAGTGTTTGTTGTACAAACCTCGCAGGCGGTGATTTGGCCGCCACGCGTTCCGTTTGCGGTTCTGCCGCGCGAGGCGCATGCGTGTGCGTGTGTGAGCAAGGTGTGAGCGCAGGAGATTAAATCGCGACCCGACGGGTTCAGCGATGCGTTTGCCTCGCCTCTTGACGGCGGCTGCCCTCCATAGGCACGCTCGGATCGTTAGGCCGTGCTAAGACGCCTCGAGGGACTTTCCTCCCCGGCGCTTTTCTCGGGAACAGCAGCAGACCTGCTAATGCGCGAAACGTTTGACCGCCTTTCACATTCGTATCCGAGGCGTTCATTGCTGTCCGGGTACATGCGTGGGGTACTACGCCAAGGATCTTCTGCATCGGCCCGAGATATACGTGGCCGCGTCGTGCTGGCAACACTACTCTGCCTTCTCGTTGGGAGGAAACGACGTGTTTTCGTGAGAGGAATAGAATTGAGTGTGAGCTGTATGGGGAACATGTGTTTCCCCTCGATTTGCCAGTCGCAGAGCAGTTCAGGGCAGTTCGGGGGCCGTGCAAGCCTGGTCTCGCAAACGCGGAGCTTCTCTGGAGTAGTTCTTAGCAGCCCACAGGGACAAATCGAAGAGTACTATGGTCACTACGGGAAGGCAGTTGTCTCGGTACCGTGGGGAACCAGATCATGGCCCTTCTCGTCACGCATGCAGGAAGGGCATGCATAAGATACGTTCACCGGAAAAAAGTTTTATGAGGGTAGCTCAGTAATGCGGTGAAGTCGGTCGGGGTTGGGGGGGGGGGGGGAGATTATTTACACGAAGTACCGTTCTCTTTAGCGTTACGAGGTGTCGTTTAGACGAGCATCGTCGCATCTACGTCAGAAATACATCTACTGCTGTCGGGAGTCGAACCACGGACATTGTGCTCATCAGCGAAACGCCTAAGCTGCGCAGGCTAACCAGGCAGGTAAAAAGAGAAACAGTGCGCAAGAAAGTGTAGGCAAGGCAGCTCATTCCCTCAAGCATCGTGCAATGTTGCTTTTGCCGCAGTAGCGTTTGGGTATGCAAACGTTACTGGCAAAGACCCGCGTACGTTTGCAATGAATCAATATTTCTGCTCTTTTCGCCTTGTCTGGCGTCGAGCTGTATCACGATAGCCAAAAGCCCCAAAGCGTTTTTTTTTTTAATCGTGATGCTGATGCTTGTTGATGAACAAAAAGGCTGAAAGGAAACAAGGCCAGGAAGCCAGCTTACTGTTGCCCAAAAGGCTCACTTATTAGGGTTAGTGCCACTAGATAAGGTTAGAGAGTGTCGGCTCTCTTTTCTTCTATTGTTCCGTGCCGCCGCCATAATCATTGGTCAGTTGGCATCACGTGACATTTGTTTACACTGTGACGTTTCATGGGCGTCGCCATTTTGTTCTGTGCGTTTTAGTCGGTCAACTCTGCTAACCTTAGCTTGACCTCCCGGCTCTGCGGCTGCGCGCGACTGACGTCGTTCCGAAAGCGAATCAAAGATAACGCGTGTAACATCATCTCAGCAGCCGAAGTGTGCCTGAAGGCTGCATCTTCGGCACTGTTAACGAACGACTCGGTCGAAGTTAGCGGTGAGACAGCAGATGCGGTAGTCTCGTAACACTGATAAACAACAAAATGGCCGCCGTTGCTGATTTGCGTGCCTGAGTGGCGGTACTCTTATACCTTATCTATGACCCTAATTAGGGTTATGCGTAGGCTTACTTTACTTGTCTCGAAGTTCGTAGCATTGAGGCCAGCTACACTGCTTCACGCGGCAGTATACATTATGCTGGCGCAGCTATAGTTATGCAGTGCGATGAACTGAAACGGCTGGCCGATTGGCTCCACATCGTATCGACTCCCTTCTGTCTCCGCGTAGCCGGCAAGAAAATCGTGTTCCTCCACTCTGCCTGCTCTGGGTGCGTCCTATTCTCTTTTAAAACCCGAACGTTCCCGATCACCAGGCTCGTTATTCCGGCGAAGCGGTCGAGCGAGACGTTTCGGTTACTCGGCGGCCGCTCCCGCCTCGCGATGCAGCCGACTCCGTTCCTGATGGGCCCGCATGTTTATTCTGGCCCCGTTCTTCCTCCTTTTGCAGCAGCGGCGGCGGCGTTTCGCTTTCTTTGTAATGCGCCCCGCACGCTCGGGCCATTTCCCTGGCCTATGTGGACTCACGCAGACACGCTTTGTTTGCTGCCACCCCCTCCCCCTCTTTTTTTTTATTCCTCCGTATGCACACCAATCTTACGCGGAGCGAGCAAAGTGCATTAGCGTCGGAGCTTTTTATGGCCTGAACGGGTTCTCTTCCGAGTTTAAAACCCTTCGCAGTGTGTACGTACTCGGAATATACGTCTCTCCTTTAGGATGTAAATAAACGCTCGTCGTTCCGTTCTGCAGCGTGATTTCTCGACATCGAGGAGTGCCGGGAGCGCTGGACGGCGCTCCGTCTGGACTCAAAACGGGCGCAGTGCGAGAGAGGGCTAACGGGTGTGGGCGTCACGACAGGAGTCTGAAAACAGGGCCAAAGATGAGGTCTAAGAATTTGAGGGTGGGCGTTGCTGCAATTGTAAGCCACGTTGATGGGTTCGAAAATGTGACATTAAGTGTGAGCTGTAGGTAACCAGAGCGTTCATTGGCGTTCGTCATAACAAAATAGTGCTACCAAATGAAGCATATGTCGGGCAAAATTATTTATGCGACGCCGCTAGGTTCGGATGCCTCTAGGCCATCACTGCGGTGTTAGTGTCTCGAGTGAAAAGCCGCGTTTGATTTGTATCTTGGATAACGGGACGCACGAATCGCAGCAGTATGGAGCGCTCAGCCGCGCCCACGTTAGCTCATTTCGCGGCGCGATAGACATCGTCGCCGCAAAAGCCGATGCCTCGTCGCCTGGTTAAGCGGTCGTCACCGCAGGCACTTAGCGAGGTTTGTTATGTATATGTCCTCTTGCGGTGTCCCCCACCCAGCAGGAACGATAGCCGCCGCCGAGGTCTCGCAGTCCTTCCACGGGGACAGCTGACGCTAGTTTCTCCCAGTCTCGCAGGGAGGTCGGCGGGCGGCGTCGACCAATGAGCGGTCTGGGCGTGGGCGACAAACGCGGGCACAGCCGCCTGGCGTCTTTTGTTTTTTCTCTTCACTTCCCCAGCTTCCAAGGGCACCACAAAGCGAGTAAACGGCCGGGCCGCCCTGCGCGGAGCGACCTATATCTCCGGCGGTTGGGCGCATTACGTATGTTAATGCTTGACCGCGTATACGCCAAGTCTCTACTTCGCTGTACGAGCGTCTACCCGTACCTGCATACACCGCGCATATGAACTACCCGCTGGCTGCGTCCGAAACCTTCGCTGGTGAACCGTGGTTCCAGCTTAATGTAGGTGGCGCCGTGCAAAAGGCCTAAGCTGCGCGCACGTATGCGACGATTAGTGCCGTGGTCAAGGCGGTCGGCATTTGCATTGGTCGAAAGAGTGCTAAGCGCATGCGCTCCCTCTCTCTCTCTAGCAGCGCATGGCTTTGGCCCCGACGTGTCCGTATTTTTGGGCGTATGTACACTCCTGGAGCAATGCCCCGGTCAGAGGTCTCGCATGCTTTTTCCTGCGATTTCTCCGGCCACAGGCGGTTGACATTGCGCGCTAAACAACAGGACAGCGTTTGAGTGTGCCGACTAGCTCGGTAATTTTTAACACTGCAGCTGAAAAGGTAAAGTTCATACGATAATGTGATAGAGGTGAATCGTGCGCCTGTGATTTGTCACGTGTTACTCCTTTAGCGCTATCTATTTTTACTTTACGCAACAGTCCGTGTAAGTTCGACAAGAGGCCTTCCAATTTACGCCCCATTACGCGTTCCCTTCCCCATACGCGATCCCTCGTCAGAAACTGAAGAACCGGCAAGCGTGGACTCTATAATGCTGACACGTGTAAACTAGCGACGAAGACGGCATTTCCGACGCCTGCACCCAGCGCTGAGCTCTCGGCAGAAACTCGAGGAGCAGCCGCTCGACGCAACCCCTTCGAGACAGGGACACACAGCGGGTAGCCATTGTTCTAGCGGCGCGCCGTCTTGAGACTGCAGCACGGACCACCGGCGAGATGTATGGACGCCCCGCGACCTCGGGGGCGTTCCCAGCCCCCCGCCCGGCCGGAGTTAACCGTCGCCGATCGCTTTAGCGGCGCCAGGAGCGAAGGCAACGACGGCGCAGCTAAACTCGGACTGGACCCTCCCCTGGATCGATGGATCCAGTGCCATCAGAGGCAGTCTCTGGGTCGGGCGTCGTAGCGCGGGCTTTGCTGCGGGACACGCCTCCCGCGCGGTGCAGCATCCAGCGGTTCTCGCTTCGCCCGTTAGCCTCCGAGTCGGCCCACACGCGCTTCTCCGAATCGACGGTGTCGACTTGGGCGCCCTGTGCTGGCAGTGTAGTAGCTTCGAGCTTGTTCTTGCTTGTAAACGATGCAGCAGTTGCTCACCTGCTCAGCGTTGCTATACTACTACTTTTTCGACTGTGCCCTCAATCTCCACTCGCACTTGTTGTTTTGTAGGAGTGTGCTTGTGTTTTGTGTGTTTTTTGCCGTTGTGCCAAAGAAGTGGAAGAGTTCTTCTCGTGTGCTACCGATTAATTCTCGTCGTCTCCTTATATGGTGAGAAGGGAGAAGAGGAGTAAGGAGGGTGATTACTGTGTAAGCTCTCAAAAATTGTCCTCCTCTCTATAATGTATCTGTGAATGCATGTATGTACGCACAGAGAGAGAGAGAGAGAGAGAGAGAGAGAGAGAGAGAGAGAGAGAGAGAGAGAGAGAGAGTCCAAATTGTGGCTGTAATCTCGCCGCTTTCTATTCAGACATTGGAGCCGCGTCTGTATGCCGATCCCCCCGGATGGCCCAAGTGAAAGACGCAGCGGGGGTGCCACCTTTTCTGTTGGCGGCGCCACCGAAACGCGGTCAGGTTGCACGCCGGAAACAAAAGGAGCGCGGCGCCCCTTCCGAGGCCGCCGTGTAGCCGTGTACTCGTCTTCTCCGTACAACGGACGCGTGTAACACGAGCAAGGTCCTCCTCCTTCCGTTCCGTGTACGCATGCATACCCGTGCAACTTGGAGGGACAAAGCGGGCGACCGCCGCCGCTGCTGCTCCCCGTCGCACCATGCATGCAACGCACCAAGGAGGAGGAGGAAGGGACCCTGTAGCGCGTGTACATACATCGCCTCCCGAGTGCTCTGCTTTGCGTCACGTCGCGAGCTTTTTTGGCGCGCTGTTTGGATAGCTGCGGCGGCCGATTCCCTCGACCAGGATCCCATGAGCGGCCGAGGCTTGTAGCAACACAAACAGCACGCCTCGCAGACCGCGGTTTCTGCTCAGCGTCTGCCGACGCTGTCCCTTCTTCCGCCTCTGCGCGCTGCGAGGCAGTCTCGTGTGGCTCTGAAGATTCGTCGCCTTAGTAGCTTCCCATGAATTCTCCTTTTCTTTTTGTTTTTTCCTCCCGAGGCTACAAATTGGGAGCACGTCTCGTACATAAGCTGAATACGTGGAAGCGTTTGTGCATATAGGCATTTCCGAGAGTGCGGTTGCTGACACAGCGTGACATCCCCTGGCGTTGTCTTTGTTACTACGGCTGGTGAGTGCCGTCAGCGTGTTTAGCTTATTGTGGGTCGCTGGTTGCTGGGTGCGAGAGTTGCGGAGCTTAGTGCTGAAGCGCGCGCGGAAAACTGCGCGTCGTTTTTGCGACGATCGCTCTGCATGCGACGTTTTCCCTATTGAGAGGTCGAGCTCTAATGCAGAACACGTTATCGAAGTTAATTGATTGATTGATTGGTTGATTGATTGATATTGACCATCTGGTGATATTTAACGTGCGCCGAAATCCCGAACACACGGACGTTTTTGCTTTTCGCCTACATCAGAAAAGCGGCCGCCGCGGCCGGGAATCGAACCCGCGTCCTCGTGTACGTCAGTGAAGTTGATTGAGGTGAACGTTTCCACGACCCGAAAGCGTTTCCAAAGAAAGTATAGGAAGCAACGACACAGTGAGGCAGACGACAATGTCGAAGTGCTCAAACTGTGAGGTTTCGGAATGTCTGCAGAAGGGTAACTACAGGCGCTGGTTATTCTGGGAAGGGGGGGGGGGGGGGGGGGGGGGGGAATAGGTTGTGGTGATTTGCTTGAGATAACTTTCTGTTGGAACCGTGGTGAAGTGATGAAAGATGTACGACAGGCGAAAGAAAAACCGTTATTTGCAAGGAGAAAGAAGGAAAGGGCTACTAATTCTCATGAAATTCAGAATAAAGCATACCTAAAAAGGACGACAATTAAATAAAGAAGTGAAAAATTTTAAGAGCTGGTGTGTGGGGGAACTCCTCGCACGGATTACTACGAACTTTGTTTACAACGCTGTAAGTGTTGTAAACATTAATAGCTTTAAGCGTACCCTGTTGGCATATTCCTTGTACGTCTATTTGTTTCTTTGTAAGCGGGGGGAATTGCGACTTGCCCCGGGGAAGGGAAGGTGGTGAAATGCAGACACCCGATATTGCCAAACATAAATGATAGATTAAGATTGCAGCAGTTTAGCCGATCGCAGAAAACTGGTCTTCTTACAAAGCTCCGACGCTCAGTCCAACTCTTGCTGGCATCTCACTCCGTAGCACCCAACGACTATCATCTGAACCGCGCGAGCTGTATTATTTCGCTTCTTCGCGGTCGCCCGATAGGGAGATCCAAACCAGAGATCCCACTGGCGTGCGCTCTCTGGACCGATTAACGCGCACGCACTGCACAAGTCCCACTTCTTTGTCCCTGGGTGGCCTGGCGTTCGGCTGTTCACGTCGGAGCCCGCGCCTGCACCACAATCACGCCATCGTGTTTCCGTCGTAAGACAAACTCCCTTTGTCTTATTCATCGTCGCACTGAACACGCCTTCTTCCAGCCTGCTTATCGCCCCTGGAGGTCGTTGTACCCGTCATTCCCAACTTTTATCGTACATGAGCCCCCTGCCCCCTCCCTCTGTTTGACTGGCCCGTGGTCGGTCGCGTTCCTCGAGTACGAGGTCTCCAGTCTCCTCTGACAGCAGCAGCCGAAGCGCTGCGATATCTTCGCCAGCCGTTGCATGGCGCCCTCGGCTTGAAGCCGCGATATCAAGGGCGCGCAAACGGTTCGGTTCTCCCTCTGACAGCGCGTTTCTTTAATTTCGACTCTGGCTGACTCGAGACGCCCTCCACGGGAGGAGAGAGCCCGGGCAGACGGCCGGAGTCGGCGGTGGCTCGCTTTGAAAGGCGAACCCTCCGGGACCTCGGGGTCGCACCGCGGTCGGACAAGCAAGCGGCTTTGTGCGCGCGCGGGAGGAATGCTTGGCGACAGCGTCATTAGCTCGAGAATGACAGCCGTGTGTCTCTCTGGTGGGAGGCTCTGACTGCTCGCTCACGCAGCTGGGGCGACTTGGCGATGCTGCTGCTCCTCCTGCGGAAGGATTTCGTCTTGACGCGAGCACGCTCGGGTGCGCGTTTCACCGATTGAGCGGAACACACACCCAGAGACAGCTGGTTGGTGGTGATGGTGCCTGCCTCTGTGCGTGTGGCTTTACGGCAGTAATTAGGGGAGCGGATATGAGCTGACAGTGGACGAACGAACATGCCTGTGCGACTGCAAAACACACATATATATATATATATATATATATACTTTTTACTTAAGGATATGCACCTTAAATTGCACCAAAGACCGCGCTGCGTCAGTCCTAACAAGTAGACTTCCTTTCTTTGGACAGTCCTCACGAAAATGATTACTGCATTTCAAGTAATACAGTATGTTTAACGCATTCGTTCCGAGAAGCGGGTCTGAAGCGGGGATTCCCGCTTTGACCGTTTTTGTTTCGTTCCTCTGGGCGAAGTGTGCTGATAGGCCTGGCCATTGAGCCACCGGACGGAAGTCTAGGGCGGCAGAGCTGTTCTTCCGTCCCGCGACGACAGGCAAGCGCACGACAGAACAGATGCCGGCTTCTCGAAGATTGTGGCGACCCGAGTGACCTTTCCGTTCGAGACACGGGGCGCAGCAGCAGCTGGCACGCGCGCACCGCGGGGGAGGCACACAAGGTCCGCCGCTCCCTCCCGGCCAGCACCACCGGCGCGTGCTCCGGTGCCAACACAACAGACCACCCCGCCAGAAGACCGTTTCTTCTCTTCCTCGCCACCACGCGTATCTCTTCTCAAGAGAGGTGTGCCGCGTCGTCTTCGGCAGGACCGCGGCTCGCCCTCGTTCAGATCCGGGGCTCGGCACTCCTCCTCCTCGGAGGTCGCCGCTTGTTCCAGTGGCCTGCCGACAGTTGGCCCCACTCGGCTAAGCCCCCCTCCTTTTCTCCTCCGAAGCAGCTGGTCCCCTCGGGCTCTTTCGAGTTTTTTTTCTTATGTTCCGCAAGAAAATAGACCTAGCGGGGGAAGCAAAAAGAGGACAGGTCTTCTGGACTCTGGGAGGAAGAGGCGGGGGTGGCTTGGCGCCTCCTTGCTCGGATTTCTCCGTGCTTTCGCCTCCCCGGGGTTAAAGCTTCCTTTCGCGGGGCACTGCGGAGGAGATGCGCATGGCTCACGACACCATCTGCCGCGGGGAAGAAAAGCTCTGCCTACAAGTGCGGCTGCGTGCTCCCTTGTTATGTGCCCTGTGCGGACTCAATTTTCTCGGCTGGCTTATCGCAGTGGCCGCACGGCTGCTGTTAGGCGGGGCGTATTTTTATCATTTTAGTTGCTTTTATCGGGCCGCCTAGCGGGAAGAGAAGCAATGAAGTGGTTGCGAAGACGATGGGCCAGGGTTTCTGTCACGTTTTCTTTTTTTCTTTTTTTTCTTTTCTTTGTTGCTAGCGGTGTTTGTTTTCGGTTCCTGAAAAAGAAAACGTGGGTGTATAGTTCTGCTTGGAATATGCGTTCCTGTTTTTTACACTGCCTCTTGCAGTCGCGTGTGCCGTCTCTCTCCCTCTCTCTCTTTACTTGGATGCACGGCAGAGAGGCTCGTGCGTGCCCATCCTCCCGCACGGCGCTTCCGACGACAGATGACTTCCGAGCGCGTGGCGAACAGCGGTGGTTCCGGAGTAACTAAATGGAAACACTTGCCGAAGGGCAGCCTGTCTTCGTTGCCTCCGCAGGTCTCCAGCTGTTCTTTCTCTTTTCGTGAACTGCCGGTGGACTTCATCAGCAGCTGCTTTTTTTTTTTTCTTTTCCTTCCACCGCGGCCAGAGAAGTGCGAATTGATCGAGTTTTGCCGGGCTGAAAAGAAGAAGAGGGAGAGGTGGAAAGGCGGCGCACATTTGAACAGTTGGCGCCGCCGTGCTATGCAATCAGCGCACTGCACAGCCCGCTGCGAAGGGGCCCAGCTGTCCGGGACGTCGTGAGACGTGGCACCGCTTCTCCTGCTGTCTTCTGATTAGCCTGACGTCTCAGTCGTGCTCGCCTCGTGGCCTCTTTCTGCGCGTCGGGCAGTGACGCGAGGCCCGGTGGACGAGATGACGGGACGCCGCGACAGCGCGACCACAGCGGTGTCGTGTTGTCACTTTTTAAAAATATTCTTTAGCTTTATTGGCGTTATTGCTTCTAGTGTGTGTGCATGTCAGCGCAGAAGGACGTCGACATGCCCGCGTGCTATTTGTGTTTGCTTGGATGGCGGCTCGAAGCAGGGACATTACTATCGAACTGCGTCCCTCTCAAGGATTTTTCGCGTGTCACTGCTCACACAAGAAGGCGCAGGGAAAGCAACGGCCACTCTGTCCGGGCATCGCTGGGGGCGTTTTTTTTTTTAATTATTTTACGCAGCTTCCGCAGTAAGCCCTAATTGCAAGTTTGACGTTCCTTCGGTTACCCAGAATGCGTGATTATAGTTTAATTACCGACTTTATGAGTTGGAGTTTACGGCACACGGCCACTTCCGTAAGCACGACGACGACGTTCTGCGACGGCAAGCAAGCTGTACCCGCAGGTCACGGTGAAGTGTTAAAGGGCGCCTGTGGAGCGCATTGCCATTAAATCGTTACTTCGGAGTCTGCAGACATTTCCTGCGCCTCAAAGAGTGTCAGGTTGGCCGCTAATTCATTGCAGGGCTCATAGCCAAGAGGGCTACGGGTGAGATAAACGCCTCCAGATTGACATCTGCGTATGCTGCGGTGTTCGCGTAACATGAGCGACCGCATTTTTTAGAAGCCGAGAGCCTCTTGTGCCACCATTTGCGGTAAACCGCCGTTGTAGTCCTGTGTAATGCATGAAAAGGGCCGCCGTTGCAATGAGCAAATACAAAACACATCTGAGTTCGTACGGGGATTGAGCCAGGTTCTCCGGGCCAGAATCGCAGAGCATTACCACATCTCTATGTACATGACCACGTTGCCAGC
This sequence comes from Haemaphysalis longicornis, assembly GCF_048455015.1. Classification (NCBI taxonomy): domain Eukaryota; kingdom Metazoa; phylum Arthropoda; class Arachnida; order Ixodida; family Ixodidae; genus Haemaphysalis; species Haemaphysalis longicornis. Next base: position 55,983,174 of record NW_027526361.1, on the reverse strand, counting down.
TGCGCGACAAAAGTTAGCTTGGTGCGTGCAGTGCTTGCGTCATAGCGTGTGACAGGGGAACGTGACGGTACAGAAGTAGCACGGGCTCACTCCAGCCCACTGCGTGGAGTGTCGCGCCAATCTACCTGTCTATGGTGATTCGCGCTGAAAGGGGCTGGGGTTGTTGGCGTCTCCTGTCGTCGTCGTCGTCGTAATCGTCGTCTCATGTAGTCACGCTACTAAAACACTTGGAAACTCGTTTACGCGTCGCGCTAGAACGCTTCGTGCTTCAAAGACAAGAGAGTTTTACAGCAAAGCTGTATACCTCTACCCCCAACGGTTTCATCTCCGTTTGAAAAAATGCCAAATTGCCAAGAATACACTTATACACTGCATCTTTTGCCCCTTTCCAGGTTTCATGTTAGTGGAGATGTCCCGGATTTTTTTTTTTCTTTTTTTGCCTTCAAAACACGTTAGCGGACTTGAGTGCTCCGAGGACTCTTTAATATTCTTTTTCGACTCTTGTCACTTGGCGTCACGTCCGAGCCAGTGGCGACCGGAATGTCCTTCGTAAGCGCCGTAAGAGACCGGTGTTGTGGGTCAGCCCGCTCAATATCGGCCGCTCACCGCAGCAGGCTACGCCGGGGAGAAGAAGCGTGCGCTTCGTGCCGGCTGCCACGCATTGAGGTCACGCACATCCACGAAGGAGCAGCGGCGCTCCTGACCCCTCCGGTCGCCTCCGCCGCCGCAGTCATGCATGGCAGCGACGGTATGCCATGTGCGCGGTGACATCACCGTTTCCTAGCCTCCGCCTTCAGCCGGACGCGCGCATTTCGCCGTGTCAAATGGAGGCCGCATTTTTTGTGTCCTCTATCGTCGTGCCGCTCCGCAGGTAGTCGGGGAACGAAGGCCGATCTGAGGTCAGCTCACGAGTGCCGCTTTCGGTCGTGAAGGGTTCTGTGCATTGAGCGTCGATGATGACGAACTGTTCGTAGCGAAGCGAGCACCAAGTACAAGCGAATAACTCGTGGGAGGGCTGAAATGTGAAGATTTGTAGGCTGATGGTCATGGTGATGATGATTTTTAGAACGCTAAACGTGATAAAACCCCCTGAAAAAGTGTCACCTAGGGGTGATAGCGAGAATAATAAGCAATTTGTGTAGCGGTGACACGCGTCGGTCGTTTTTTTTACGCTTTGTGGTAGCCTTGGGAAGACTTACCGTCGTACGTAGCAAAAGAAAAAAAAAGAGCAATCCAATCCATTTCACTCCAAATCCAACCCAATCAAATTCATTCCAATCCAAATCCAATTTAATCCAATCCAATGCTACTCGCGCACGCGCAGCACGGCTATCCGGGAGCCACGCAAAACTGCTCAACTCTCTCTCTCTAACCTTTTTTTCCGCGAAGTAACGTAGATAGTTATGATATCTGCTTTTTTTGCCGCGTTGTGCAACCTTTTAGGTGGTTTGACATACACGTATTCGGTTTATACTGATGTGCGCACGGATGCCAACGGACGTACAGCCGGTAAAAGGCTTGTCTATAACACAGCTTTCGTACTCTCAGCCCTATCCTGCCCCGCCGGAGCGGGATTTGAATTAAACTACTGCGGAATTCTGAAGTATTAGCCCTTCGCTTTTGCCTCCGACATGTTTGGAACGAGTATGTTCCGGCAGTTTTCGGATGTAGCTGGTTGAAGTTGAAATCGCTGTTATAGACAAGCGTTTTACCGACTGTACATTGCGAGGTCCTAAGTTCCTTCGCACATAAAAAAAGGGGGAGGGAAGTTATGAGTGGTTAGCTTGTTAACTAAATCCGGAGGTCTTGGAGGAGCACATTCTGGTGGACGTAGTTCAAACAGTTGGGACACGGTTACATCCTCCGTGACAGTACCAGCGTGCGCGCGCGTATCAGCCCATTTCTATGACATCTGGCGCCCCGACTTATTGCCGCGCTGGCCTACCCAATCCATTAGGGCACTTCCTCGCGATCACTACCCAGTGCAATTTAGCGACGCGGCTTGGTTGCCCGTGCCATTCTCCTAATGAGGGGACCCACGCAGAGCGCGGCGGGAATCGAACGATCGAGCCCACTGAGCGCGAAGCCACGCGCCGGAAGTAGGCCTAGATAGCGAGTGACACGCACGTGGGCTGAGCTCACTGAGATCGTAATTTAGCTCCGCTGCCTGACAGGCGGGCTTCTCAGCGGGCCCACCTTCGCCGCGGGCAGGAAAAATAAAGAACAACGAGCGAGTGAGGCATCAAGCGTGCGCATTCGACGTGGCTCGGGCGTCGCCGGTGTAGAGCCGGCGCGCAAGGGCGCGTCCGACCTAATGCCACGGTCGCCAGTGTGTGTGCGCGTCCCGACGAAGAAGCCACCGCCTCCGAAAGAAAGGTCGACGACGTTTCCGCCCACGGGGCCTCTCTTCAACCACGGCACGCCCCTGCGTGCGCGCGCAGCCCTTTGTGTCGTCGTCCACTGAGCTACGCCAGAGACCCAGCATCCTCCGGGAAGGGTTTCGCCCTCGCGTCGTGCCTCGAAGCCAGAGGCCGTCATTATAACCGAGGCGTCGCTTTCTTTTCGCGGCGAAAGCTAGGCTGGCGCAGCCGCCGACGCCCCTCTGCCAGAACAGCGCGTATGAGTACGCGAGAAGCGGTCTTCCTCCGGCTCGGCTTCATTGCGCAGCGAACGGCTTGAGGAACTCTCCCTTGGGACGCAAACGTACTGCAAGGGTTTCTGCAACTTAAGTTTGGATGCTTTCCCAGCAGTGCCGGGGGTTTACTGTGCTGTCGCGTTTTCTTTCTGGGGGGATATCTCTCGGCCCGGCCGTGTCTTGAGCTTTGAGATCCTCCGTTCTTCAGTGTTCGCTCCGCGGGTACGCCACTGGAGTTACTAGACGGAAAGCTCGATGTCGTCCACAGTCTTGGACCGTACTGCACCCCTGTACCCCTCGCTGTATTTTGCTGTTGTGTGAAGAAGGCTTGTACCGTTCTGATATTTCTTTCTCAGTATTGCATTTTGCACTCACATGAACGCGAGAAACCAAGCGAGCTTTTAATTGGAGTTTTCTGTCGCACTAGCTAGATGCACTAGCTGGCCAGTATAGTTTATTTCACAAGCTGCGTGCGGTACTGTGCGTGCTACAACACGGTTATCAACAGATCATCTCAATGAGGGCGCCAAACTCGCAATAGCATTCTATAGTATACGGAGGAGGAGGAGGAGGAGGATAAACTTTATTGGGAGCATCGTAATGTGGTGTGGGGCCCTCAGTCCAGGACTCCATTAGCGACCCCTGCCGGTACGGCCCTTTGCACCAGCCTAATCTGGGAATCGAGACCGGAGCTGGACAGCTCCTAGGCTGGCTGAAGAAAATCGACAAGAGGAGTTGGGGCCTTGGAAGGACTTATCTGTCCCAACGCTGTGCAAGCGTAACTCCCTCGGCACGCCTCGTGTATCTTCAGCTCTGCCACACGGAGCTTGTGAGGTAGACTATATGTATTTCAAGCTAATATCGTGCCGAGTGCCTTCATGTTTAAAAGGTTCTCCTCGAGGATGACACACTGTAAGGCCTGATACTTCAGTGGCGTTCAGTTCCTACAGGCTGAGCTCCCGGATGGCGCATCAGCGACGGCTGCTTCCGACGGCTAATGCCAGGAAGCCAAGAAACCGCCAGAGCCTCGAATGGGTAGGGCTCACGTTCTCCGGCAAAACGAAAGAGCTAGCCAGACACGCGTGCTGCATCCTTCCTCTTCCTTCGCCTTGGCGGCATGCGCCATTTCCCCCGAAACAATGGCGCGCACCGGAGAACAGCCACCGCAGTCCGCCGCGCTGTCTCCGGTTGCGCCGTCATTCGGCCGCGCGGTTCCATCGGCGGCGCGCCACTTTCGCAGTGCCATAGTCGCCGCGCCGTTCCTTCCTGTGCGCCGGTTCCGTGGCCCTCCGTGCATCACCACGCCGCCGTCCTCCCCCTTGCCGTCGTCGTGTAAGGTGGCCATCAGTCCTTTGTCTCCCGGCGACACGCACTGCCGCCATTGTTCTGCGCGCCGACGTTGCCCGTCAGCTTCGGCTCCTGTGCTGCTGCTCTTCTTCCGCTTCTGCTCTTTGTTGCGCGGATGTCGCGTCTCTCTGTTTCGCCGCTTCTCGATTTCTTTTCGGCTTCTCATCTACTAGTTCCACAACGTCCACTCGTTGCTGTGGTTGGCAGTGACGGCTGCCTTCTTCATTCGTGTAGAGAAAGGTGCGCGAGGTCGCGGGTTGGCTTCTCTTTTGGGCCCGCGTTATTTCTATTCCCCTAACGTTTTCTAGTCGGCGAGCTTCGTCGTTGTGGCTGCACTACATCTGCCAGGTGGCAGTAAATTACGTAAAAGGGCGGCGATGGAAAAAGATTAGCGGGCAAGGAACCAAACAGTGTCGCCAGCTGCATTCGGGACAGGCTATCGCATTGGGGATCTCCATTCGCATGGTGGGATAGATATGGGGCGTCAGAAGGAGGCACGCGCCCCATCGGGCTTGGCTGCTATATATTCGAAATGACTCTTCGGCTTGCCTAGCGGGGAACCACGCCGCGCTTATGCGCTCATAGAAGATGCGATCGCCGGCGCTGCAAACTGGTTCTCTCTGCCTAATGCATGCGCTCCGAGTTTAACCTGTCCCACTGAGACCTTGGAGAGGAGGAAACCTGGCTGGTGGCTTGAGGCCTGAGTGAAGCGTGGAGACGACGTTCTCATATATCGGTGCGATGTTGAGCTCAGCTCGCAGCTTGGGTACCCTTGGTGTCATGCGCTCAATGTGTGTGGGGTTTCCAAGACTACTTGCATATGCTATCCTGTGAGCCATAGTTTCTGCGGGTAGTGCTGTTCCGATGACTGCGTTCAGCGTAGCATGTCTAAACGACCCAATCGTGGCCCTTACCCCCGAATTCATAGATGTATCTTCTTCTCTACTTAAACCGAGCTTAACTTGCCGCCGTCTAAGTCAGCTTCCCTCGTTTCATAGACCCAACGCGCTCTTCAATCGTACTTCAGTCGTACTTCGACTGATCTTTAGTTTCTGACTTCCTTTTTTTTTTTTTTTTTTTAACGGGGGGGGGGGGGCAATACCTTTGCGCCCGACTCCGAACGCCATCGAACTGTTTAGTTTCAATAATGAAGTGTTGGATTCGATGGCGTCGGTTAGAATAGCCGTTTTGTTGTTGAAGTGCCCAAATGCTAGTTGGGAAACTGTTTCTAACATTTTATAGATTGCATTCGTCACCCCTTCCCCGCCGCCCGCTGACGTCGCCATCTACTGTCATCAGAGCTTTGCGTTGGGCGAATACAATTCCGTGTTCCATACTCACGTGGACGCACAAGAAGGGAGCACCCCTGTGCATCCAGCTTTTCAACAAGGACAAGCGCGAAAAGGAGGGAGACGTATTAAAGCAAGCTACGTAAATTATCACCTCGAATTCTGATGGACGCTTTGTGCTCTGTAAATGCAGGCGCCTTAAGCAAAATAGAGATAGATCCGCCTGGTTTGATAGAAATTTCAAAATACTGCAGAATAGTCTCGTTGGAAGAACCGGCATCCAGCGTGTGGGCACGCTGGTCTAGGCGCCTTCCCAACGAGCTCGCACGGCAGCGTCCCGCACCTCGGCTCAAGAGACGCCAGGTGGTTTCCGAAACGACTCCTCTCTCCCACTTGATCTCGACGTGCCCCTCACAAGAACCTGGGGCCGTCTGGCGCCGACTTGAAGGTCCCCGAGGTGGTATACGCTCGCGTGGAGCGGCTCCCTCGCCGCTTTCGGATGCGTGCAGGAGGTCCTCCGTGAAGCGCTCTTTCTCTGCTGTAACCGGATGCTGCACTTCACATTCCCTGCAAGTATTTCTACATATCGCGTGAGATCGATGAGGACTTGTATCTATGGGTAAATCATTTTTACTTCAGCTACGTTCAGTGCTAAAAGCTGTTTTTCCGCTCTCATCAGCAGTGTTAGTCCTTTTCTATCCCTTTCTGGAGCCGACTACCACGGTGTCGTCGGAGTGTCCATCGCCAGTTCGCGATCTGATTCCTGCTACTGACTGGCTTCTTCTCCGCTCCTCTTGTTAAGATGTACGTAACGCGACTGAGGTCGCAGTGTTCCTGGCTATTCTAAAGTGCTGCCCTGGTGTGAACTTGGGTGGAAAGTGCGGTGCGTTATATCCCGTATTCCTGAGGAGAAGTGCCCGGGCTTGAAACAGCCAGTGCCCTATCCGACGACGACTTTTCGTTTTCTCCGACACCGCGTTGTGAATCAGGGGCACACCGCCTGTCCAGTGAGCCGTGTGTACGCTTTTTCCCTCCGGGAGTCTGTCGTCGGGAGGTGGGCCGCAGGCCAGCAGCGCATCGCCACCTGTCGCGGTGGTGTTTGTTTGCCCACTGCCGACCTTGCAGCTGTCGCGGGGGGAAGGGGGGGTGGGGGGGGGGGGGGGGGGTGGGGGTGGCGACGCCCGACTTCTGCTTCTGTGGTAGCACGCACGAAGGTCTGACCCGACATAGGACCGAAGAGGAACTTGGACTGCGATGAGAAGAAGTGTTGAGAGAGAGAGAGAGAGAGAGAGAGAGAGAGAGAGAGAGAGAGAGAGAGAGAGAGAGAGAGAGAGAGAGAGAGAGAGAGAGAGAGAGAGAGAGGGGGAGGGAGGGAGGGAGGGAGGGGGAGAGAGGGGAGAGAGAGAGAGAGAGAGAGAGAGAGAGAGAGAGAGAGAGAGAGAGAGAGAGAGAGAGAGAGAGAGAGAGAGAGAGAGAGAGAGAGAGAGAGGGATGGAGAGAGAGAGGGAGGGAGGGGGGGGGACTTTATTAAGTGGTCCGATCTCCTTGGTAGTTATTGGCGGCAGAAACGCAGCGTGACACACTCGGCACGTCTCTTTCCCAGCCCCGTGTCTCGGATCTAAACCTCGTAAATACACCTACTAGCGCACTATCCTAAGTCATTGGTCTCTACCATCGACTTCACAGAAGGCGACGAAGGCCGTATTACGTTTCCTGGGCGAAACAAACTTGCATGAAAGACTATAGTGTCCGAAACGGGTCTAGAGTGAGCGCCATCCCACTCCTACCTCTTCCTCTTCTCCCGCCCTCTCTTTTATCCCCTCAACTCCACTCCACCAGTGAAGGGTAGTAAACCAGGCTCTACAACTGGTTAACCTCCCGGCCTTCCTTCCTTCCTTCGTCTCTTCTTTCCGCAACGACCTGAACACTACTGAGCACCGCTGTCTTGAGATAAGAAATATGAGGTCAAAAGAAGTAGCATACCCGGTTCAAATCTTTGTTTACCATCCAGGGCAGACCATGCAAGACCATCTAAACGCAGGTCCGTCTGACAATATAAACTCTGCATCCTCCTAAAGGTGCTTCAAAGGGATGGCGTGTGTGTGTTGTGTGATGACTGGCTGCACACGTCAGTGCTCTTGTATTATTGTGACTGTGAAATTTAAAGGCGCGCCCTCGGCCCGCTTTGAGAGCCCCTCCCAAGAAGATGCACGAGAGGCAGTCAGTTGCCCGTCGCGCAAAACACGCGATGCTCCCAAAACCCCCTGCATCCGTAAATGGTTCGCCGAGCTGTCATGCCCTGGCCAGTGATGCCGAAGGGATTAGCGAAGAAGAGGGCGTAGATACGATTTTGCGGGTGCATTCGTTGAGAGAGCTAGGGATTATTCAGTGAGCCTGCGGACCGCGCCATCGAGTTGACACTGGTCCACGCACGCATCTTGTAGTTCGTTGTCCCGTCGACAAGCATCTAGCTGCGACTAGCGTCACTAAATAAAAGCGTAGCTTATTTAGTGACGCTAGCTGCGACTCATTTGAAGACGCCTCTTCGTGGCGGTGGTGGTGTTCACGCGTGCGTCGCCGTCGCATGTTCTTGGGTGGGGCCGATCTTTTCTTCGTGGAACAGTCGCCTCAGGCCGACCTTTGCGTCGTTGTTACCCTCTGCTGCGGTCGTGCCGTCGAGGATCACTTCTCTGCTTGCGTATAAACGGGTAGAGGGCATATCGTGAAGCGTGTCTGATGCGATTATCGCACGCTGGGGCCGGTCGCGCGTGGGCCGTCCACCGGCCTGACCGGTGCGCGTCTCGAACTACTGCGTTCGTACCACGACAGGTGAAGGCGCGCCAGCGGAACGCTCTTTAACTCTCTCCCCGTGGCTAGCTCCGTCCCCGCTTGAGTAATTAATGGGAGTCGCTTGCGGTTCTCGGAACGCCGGATTTTCCGAATTCGGATGACTGAGCTAAACGCTTCGGCGATAGCGTCGATTATGGGCGTGTAATTGAGGCAACGGGGTGCCTTTCTGTTGCGTGTTTATTTTTCTTTTGTCTTACTATTTGTATGCCTTTTTGTTGACAAAATAATATAGGACTGTCTGTTGCGCCATTTTAAATCTTCTGTCGTGGCTATGTTTTTGTTGTTCCACATTCTACCCTTACCACATTCCCCTCCCTTGCGAATGCCCTGTCCTGGATTAGTATCACTCATTCCGAATTTCCAGCCATGTCTTTTTTGTTTGAGACACCGGTTTCGTTTTCCCTTGCAGCTTTCTGCCAGAGTTCCACAACGTGGGCGCGCCTTTGTTTTTAAGTCCCTGTCCTGAGGCCTTGACCCGGGTCTCGCCATCGAATAAACGGTTTCTTTTATTTGTCACTTTAAACTGCGCAGAACTGCTCCAGAGCAGCTCCGCATTTCCCCATTGAGTCACTTTGGCGAGAGCAGTGCTTTGGACTGCCCGGAATTGCTCGGACTGGCAAATAAAAGAGACCAACGATTTCGTTCCTCCTCGCGGCTCGCTCGGTTGTTCGCGCGAGTGTCATTTCGGGGGCGCGTGCGAGTTCGGAGTCCGTCTCCGGTGACTGAAGACCGCCGCGTGTCTGTGCCCTGGGCGTGGCCGGCGGGAACAACCAGTCTAATTTCACTCCTCCTTCTCCTCCTCGTGGAAATGGCGGACACGCCTGTCGACTTATGCCCGCCGAGCCCGGTTGTCCGCGCTTTGTTCTCGCCTGCGACGACGCGTGTACCATCGCGAGGAGATCGAGCCGGCCGGAGGTGCGGTTGGAAACATTTCTTCGCGGGCGCCAGCGTTGGTCCATGCTGTTGGCGGAGCCTTTTCTTCTCGGTTGGGGGAGGGAGAGAGCGGGCGAACTAGCCCGTTTCGTTACGCGTGGCGCGCATTAAAAGGCTCTCGTGGCGGCGGCGCCGCGCTCGAAAGCGCAGCCAGGCTCTGCGGTGAATGCGGCGTGTAATCCTGATCCCCGACGGCGAACGTTCGCTGCTTGCGCGATGACGACGATGACGCTGCGTAATAATCCCAAAACCTTCGGCCGACGCTCCCCCAACCGAGACGCGGCCTCGGCGGCGCCAGGCAGTGGGAGGGTGGAAGCGGGAGAGCAGCAGAGACGCTTCGTGACCGCAGAGACGCTTCATCCGTCTCGGCAATCGGATTTTCCCCGAGCTCTCTTCGATACGCGCGACCTGCTTTTCGCGAGTCGCCTCTAAAAACCTGTAAATGCGCCTTTATCCTCTGCACTGGTCGCCTCTGTGCGGAGCACGCTCCTTTCGCCGTTTTTTTTTTTTTTTTCGTTTCGCCACCACGTGTTTCCTTTTCCAAGATGCGGTGGCGTCGTCCTTCTGTCATATCCGCATGAAAGAGCAACGCTTATTGAGGCGCGGCCTCTTTTTCTCGACTCCAGAGAACCTGCTGCCGACGTGTTTATTCGGTTTTATTGTTCGAGGAGGTCGCCTCCGTTGGCACATAACCTGCATAGCTTGGGAGATAGGCGAAAAGCCGCCTTATTTTGAGAACACGCCCTCCCTTGTGCTCTGCTGTGCTCATCGCCCTGGAAAACGCACTTGTCTTCTTCATCACGCTACATCTTTTCTTTTCCTTTTCGCAACCCGGACTAGGAGAGACGGCTAGGACTAAGCCCTCCCGGCGCCGAAAACGGAGTCTTTTTTTGACCCTTCTGATCTGATCCCGAGACTGGTTTTTTTCCTCTCCCGGACGCTGTAGCGGTGGTGGTTTGTTGCAGGATTGCCGACCACAGACGTTTTCGCCGTGACTAATCGCCGCCGCGCTGAGAGGTGGCCGCCGAGGTCTCAACTTTGAGCCTCGCCATTGTTCCCGAAGAACGCTGCTCTCGGGTTTCCTTCCTGCTTTCCAAAGGGCGTACGTGGTCGAAGTAGTGGCCTCGCCCCCGTCCTGCCCTACCGTGGCGCCGGCTGGTGGGGGTACAACACTTGAGAAACACCGGCGGCAAACACGCGACGACGATAAATAAAGACGGTTGTGAATGTAGCACTTCGGGACGCGAGGTTTGCCGAGGGCGTCCACCCAATATCGACTCGAGTGGGCCGCCTCCTCGGACGGCCCGCTTGACTCGTGGGCGGCTCGCGGTCGGCTTTCTTTACGACCCCGAGTGCGTAGTACAGCCGGTTTGCGCAGGGTCTGGACAGGGCTGAGCCGTATTCTCGCATCCGGCGACCAGAGAGCCCGCTCCTCGCATCAGGCATCGACGTTGTTACTAAGGTTCGGACTGTCAGTCGCAGAAGAAGGGAGGCGGTCGTGGAGAGTCGTGAATTGCATCTAAAGCGCCTTTTCCAAGCTTGGCTTCTCGAACAGTAAGAACGCCGCGACAGCATTACGCAAAGCACAAAAAAAAAAAAAAAAAGAAAGAAAACAGGTGGCGGTGCTTTGCTCGGTGCGATAAGCGGATCATTTTATTCAAGACCTGTTCAGAGGTCGAGCGTCTTAGAGAAGTGCCCGTCCTATACGGCTGACGTTATTACCCGCCATCCGCTCGTTTTAAGCCGAGCTTTATGACCCTGTTCTGACGCCTCCGCAGTTTGCGGCGCATAGAGTTTTGTTTTATGGTTCGTTTAGGGCGAGCTTCGCTTACTAACGCCCACGGGAGGAACGGGCGTGCAGGTGATCGCTGCTGTCTGACAGCTAGAAAACGCGCACGCACGCACTCGTACGCACACGGAGACAAAATGGGGCCCAAACAATGCGTATGAAACAGAGAGGGAGGGAGGAAAAGCTTAAAAAGTGCGTGGCCACGGTTTAACTTCGCCGCTGCTGTTGGTACTGTTCTATGCCTCCCTGTTTCGTTTTCTATGCCCCACCTTTCTCAAAGCTTTGTGACTCAGTTGTGCAGGAGTTTACGCCCGCGGCAAAACGTCGCTCAGGGTGGCCGGGCTCAAAAAAAGGAAAAGGAAAGGCGGGCTATCACATTTACGAGCGCTGAAGGTGTTTCCCCTGACGAGATTTTCGTCTTGTATGAGCTTTGCAACGACTTTCTCCTTTCTAGCCGCCGCGGCGGCGGCTCGATGGCTAAGGCGGTGTGGTGTGCTGGTGAGACCGAAAATGCGGGCTTGACACCAACCGCAGCAGCGGCCGTTTTTCTTTACGGAGGCGAAAAACAAAAGCTCTCGTGTGTCGAGATTTCGGCGCGCGTCAGAGATCCCCGGGTCGTCAAAATTCATCCGGAGGCATCCCCTGCGGCTAGCCCAACAGCTCAGGTGTAGCAATTTCGGCGCATAGAACGCTCAAGATTCTTTAATAAGTTTCTTCTTTTTTACCCCGTTCTTGTTATTTTTTCTCTTTTCATCGGGACCCTGAGCATCAATCAGGGCACGCGTTTTCTAAGAACCTTAAAGTTGCGTCCAGAATTACGGGCGACAGCCAGTATCACGCCGTGGTCGAATACATGGGCACGAGAAACATGCAGGGTTGCTCTGTTTCGCGCCTCATCGAAGGCAAGATGAGGTGTACACAGTTTTCGTTATGCTCTCCTGGAATTCTCCCATTCTCCCCGTGTTCTGAGAATACGCTTTCGAACTCTACCTGCAATATCCGCAGTGCAGCCTCTTTTGTGTTTGTCGCCGTTACAGTTCGCCGCCACGGTGCGATCCTACTCACGCGGCAGCGGAGGCTCACGATGTCGCTGCGGGAACTTGCTTTCCATTGCAGCGTGGCCCGGCCATCCCAGCAGCTGCTACTGTGCGCGCATCGATCACGCACACGATCCCCCGACGCTGTGTCCTAGTTCGGAGTCGTTTCACGCCCGCGTTCTTCGACGCCGACACCGATCGTGCGCGCAATAGCCGTGCGGACGTTTGCCGAACAGCCCTGCCCTTCTTTACTTTCCTCCGTACTCGTTCTTTTCGTTGTCGCTGCCGCGTATTTGCCCGGCAATCGAGGAAGGCGCATTGTCCGCCCCGAGTGGATAGCACACAATGCGTCGGCGCCTTTGTTTCACCAATCCACCGCCGAATGCGAGCAGACCTCGGACTGCCCGGGAGGAAGAAGCGGCACTCTGGCGGTAAAAGTGCTGCCCGAAATAAAATCATCGCCCTCGTCTTTGCGCGCAGCAGCCCAGTTCCGAGACGTCGTTGTCACCCGAGCCTTGGTCACCGGCCGGCCGTGGGAAGGCGAGCGAGAGTACAGTGGTAAGAAGCGCAAAAGAGAGAACGTCGCTTCACGCTTGGCTCGCCGCGAGGCGCGAATGGGAACGCCTGTGCGAGCTCCTGTCTGCGGCAAGGGCCAGTGGGAAAGCTCGCGCTTGAGGTGGCTGCGCGTGAAGACGCGTGCACAGTCGCAGCTTTAAATACATTTCTGACGCTCCCGTGCTCCGTCCTGCAGCGAGTGGACATGTAGGTTGCCGTCGTCAAACCCTTGTCTTCCCTCGAGTAGCCATAACTGGCGGAGTTCCAGAGGCGGCGGTTTTTCGCCCTTGTTGTGCATTCTCTTCGCTCGCGGCTTCTTCTGGGGGACACAATGTGCGGAGCGCGCAGCAGTCGTCTGTAGGAAGGAGGCTGTCGTTTTTACGGGAATTAGAAGTTAGTCCCGGCTCGCGCGACAGAGAAAGAAGACGGAGAGAGAAGCTGAGACGTCGGGTTTTCCTTTTTATTTATTTTCGTTGAGAAATCGAACGTTGAATGCAATACTCAATTCTCCGAGTTTCTGCGCCATCAAAGGTGGGTGTTTTGCAGAACATAGCGTGCCGAAGGCATCGTGGGAGTAGTTGACTTCTCTAGGTCCTTGCACTGCATCAAACCCCGTTCCGGCGGATTAAACTAAATTTAGAATCAGATTACTTGATTGCTTAGCTGAAATAACAAGGTATCCTGCTACGTAAATGAGATTCCTGCCGCGTGTAGTCTCGTCTTGTAACGGAGAAACTGTTTCACACTCAACGCAGGATCCATCTCCCCTTTCTTTGACGAATTAAAAACGTGAATATTTCAAGAGAGCGAGTATTTCAGAAATCATTACAAATTCTAGATCACCTTTATAACCGTACTGAAAACGAGGATTAAATGGCGTGGGAGGGTGGTGCTGAAAGGGTATTCTCGTTCACGTTCGCCGGTCCCTGAACCTCGGCCTTCTATTCTTGCCGTTTCTGAAAACGGCCTCCGGCTGTTCGAGAATGTGACTTGGTGATATCTGATGGCAGGCCGTCTCGTGCCCCGCACGCACGAAATATAGCCGCAATACCCTACGGGTGCGGCCCATGACCGCATGGGCCCCTTGATCAGCGCCTGTCTGCCGACACAAGTGGACCTGAGACAAACGGCAGATCACGGGACCCGCTGGCTCCAGTCTGGTAGGGGTGGGGTTCCTGATGACGTCCGGATGCTGAAGGGTTGATACGCTAACTCGTAACCCTTGCTTAAGACGAACCAAAGAAGTGGGGGCTCAAGTCCGTTTGAAGCGCATTTGAAATTCCCGCACTTTGTCGAAGGTCACGTGTCCTGCCGTATCACGTGAACTGGCAGCCGCATAAAGGGTGGAGGGGCGTTGGCCACAGGGGCCCGCCAGGTGAGAGCTGCGCCCTTCCATATGCTTTGCCCTTCGAACTTACTGTTAGGGCCAGGGTGCAAGCTCCTCCGAGCGCGCGTCGGAGTTCGTAGAAGACGAGACGAAGGTGAAGCTCAAGGCCAATGCATCTTTGTGCTCGGTCCCCCCTCCGTCGCTTATCAAGCTCGTATAATTCTTCCGTGCCATACGCTGTGCGCCGGGGTTTCTGGCAGCCTGCTTTCCCGTCTGCGCGACCCGTTACCTAAGACGTTGGGTTGTTTTCATTTTTTTTTTTTTTTTTGCGTATGCGTACCGGTTCTATACGACTTCGGTTTTCGACCTCCTTATTTTGCTCACAAGAAAGGAAGGGGAGAAAAGCAAAAGACGAAAAGGAAGCAGTAAAAGGCCAGGGAGGTAAGCTAAGAGTGTCGCCCTTCTTTTCAAATCCGGAAGAGAAGAGATATGCACCCCGACGGGGTCGCTTTGTGCCCACGTATTCGTTCGGGGCACCTTCCTTTGACGACTGGCGATCGGGGCGCCCTTTGTTGGTTTCCCGTACCTCGGGACGTTCTGTTACTTCGCTCCGTCTTCTTTTAAACGCTTTATGCTTGTTCTTTCTTCCTGCTCTCTAGAGGCTGATCGCTTGTGTTTTTTTTTATATATATATTTGAGGCAATACCTTTTTCTTTCCCGAGTACCTTTTCTGTTGTTTTAGTTCTTTCTTTGCGAGCACGTGCGCGTCATGTTAGTTCAAGCGCCGCCTTAGGATGAAAAAAAAAAAAAAAGCCCTTTCTCAGTAATAAAGGCACGCTGCGGAAGACGAATGGGAGGAGGGGGACGGAGGAGGTATCCGTGTTCCGGATGGGACGCGAAAGATGGAGAATCTGTTGACAAGTATGCACGTGACAGCTGTTGGTACGGGAGCAGCGTTCCGGAGGACTCGCGCTGTGCTGTTCCATCACATGTTCGATTCTGGGCGGAGAAGCACCAAGGAGTAACGGCAGAGACGAAGAGGCTGGCATGAAGCCAACATGCTCTGCCCAGTGTTTCTCGACCAAGCTCGAAAAATGCGTCGAGACGGCATGTGGTCGGGTGACCGGCGCATTGAAAAGGCTAGTTCATTTCCGTGGGACCGCCTCGCGTGCGAGGCGAATTGAAAGTTTTCCTTTATGCGTTGAACTGTGTCCCTTCGTAAAACAGCTGTACTTACGACTAAATTAGCCCCCCCCCCCCCCCTCTTCCTATCGAAGTCTACACTCGCCAATAATTTTTTTAGTTTTTGGAAACGCTGAGCTCTGTTCGAAGAACCTTTCAGCTGGAGAGCACAAGTCCGCAGGGCTTCATGCCGACCTAGGTGGCTCAATCGGGACACCCTTTTCTCCACTTTGCCGCTTCTGTGGAGAGCCTGGGACTTTCAGAGACTCAGACACATAGTGGGCGGCTGCGACAAGTCTACCCTAGACCCCCCCTAACATCCGCCTTTCCACGGAGCTTTGGGAGGGAGCCTTGGCCAGCTCCGGCCTCGAAGATCACTGCGCCTGATCGAAAGGGCGGTCGACGCAGCCCCGGCCGCCGGCCCGAGCTCAAGGTATCCTAGAATGAGGACGCCTCTCTGAAGCATTTCTTTGATTTAATTAAAGCTCTCTCTCTCTCTCTCTCGGGCGAGGTTCAGAACAACCGTGCTACAGTAACGATTAGAAGACCGATAGTTGGCCACGAGTTATTGAAACACTTTTATCTTTCCCGAGAGAAGGAGGAGGAGGAGGAGGAACAAACGTTTATTTTACATATTTAGAGCAGATGGGCGGCCGCCTTAGTCCAGGTAGCCGCGTGCTGTCCCTGCTCGGGTGGCCCGCTGGATCAGGCTTTGCTGGTGGGAAGAGAAAATTATTTCTAAGCTCTCGCACTATGTGATAAAAAAATTAAAGCTTCGAACACACAAACTCGCGGAGTGACAGAGCAACGTTACGGGAGTGGCCCTTTCGGCGTGCGCGCACGCACCCTTGCGGCGTGACGAAAACGGCAGTGGTTTCGTAGCAGGGAAGAGACGCCGCACGCATTTCGGGCTGGAAGTGGCCGAGGAAAGGTCGCCCATCATCAGATCGCGCTGCCTGTCCGTCGGCGGAAACGTGGGGGGCGTGCGGAATGCGTCCGGCCGGCCCCGTGGCGATTCCGGGTGCCCTTCCGTCGCCGCTCCCGCCCGTTGTTGCTCGCGCGCAGGCATATACGTAATACTAAAGCGTTCCTGGCAGCACAGAAGGCGCGCCTGGTCGCGGGCGTTGCACCTAGCTAGCGCGCTTGCTTTCGGGGAGCCGCCCAGAAGCTCGCGTTGGGGTCGTTTCTTTCCAAGTGCGTCGCGAATATTTTTGCATACATGCATGTTCTTTCTCCTCCGCGAGAGGGGGCGTCCTCACCGGCGTGTCCCGGCATTCGCCAGAAATTCGCGCGCGTCGCTTCTGTCGATCCGGTCGGTGGCGCCGCATCTAGCTTACACGGCCGCGCCGTTAATGCAGTCTTATCGAAAGCACCGCTTCCGAATACATCAGCGGTAGCATCTTCACAGCAGACAGTTTATATATCCACAGACGTATATATATATATATATATATATATATATATATATATATATATATATATATATATATATATATATATATATATATATATATAAGCGTGTTCGCTCTAAAGTGCGCGATTTTCGCGTGTTTTCCTGGAATGGCCTGAATCCTCTACGCAAATACACCCCTGTTCATTTGCGAGTTAAGTGTCCTTAGAAGACGCGATATTTCTGTTTGGTTTGCAGTCGACTGGCGTCAGAATGCGCTGCCATAAACTTGTGTGTGTTCGGTTGTTGAAACCTCTGGGTGTCTTGCGCATACATGTTCGAGCTGTCAAAGCGGAATGTCAGGCCTCGTGCTACTGTGACGAAAAGAAACAACGAAACAAACAAGCATACAAACAAACAAACAAACAAACAAACAAATGAGCTTGCATAATTTTTTTCTCAATTAAATTATTTCAAAAAATTTTGAATCTACGCAACTGAACTCGCTGTATCGACAACGCATTATTGCGGTACATTTAGTGAGTTAAAAACACGTCTGTATTGCCTTGGCCTTACTACATTTCTCTGTGCCTGGATGTCGAGACATCAAGATCAGAACTTACTCCGTGTTTTCTTTTTTTGTTCGTTTGAAGGAAAGAAATCTCAAAGAAAAGGAGCACCTTCCGTTCAAGTCAGATAAAAGCGTATTTAAGGACTAACTTGTCAATGTCAGGGTGATGTGTCTGTTCTAAGTGTGAACCATGCAACTATCTAATCGTACTTTCAACTTCTGTATTGCATATTTACTGCACGGCTCTTTGCCTCGAATCAAGTACAATTCTTGACATCCTTGCGTAGTTACTATTCCGTTTTCTCAGTCTTCTTTTTCCCGGAACACCACTCACAACGCCTGTGAACACTACCTGGGAAAGTCTCTCGTGCGGCTCTTCACTGAGCAGGTTCATTTAATGAACTCACGCTGCAGTGAACAGTCGACGAGTCACACCCGGTGCCGACCGTCTGAGGACGGCCAGAGTGGGTGTCAGCGCTACCCTCGCTAATTTATGATTGGATGCTGTGGTCTCTCCTACCGCTGAAGCTAGACCATAGCTGACTGCAAATAGATCCCGCTCATACCCCGTGTTTGTTTTGGAACGGTCGACCTAGAACGCATGACATATCTGTATTTACCTTGTGAGACGTCGGTGCTTCTGAAAATGTTTGTTAAATGCACAAACAAACAAGGAAAGTTACATCGACGAAGTATAGCGAGCGGCGTGTATCGCCACCAAAACGGCCAGCACGGGTGACGACAAGCTTCACGGCCCCAGTGGACCCCACGAGCGCAGTTGCAGCGCCATGAGAAACGACTCTGCGGTGTTCCTACCAAGCCTCCGGGGCTTTGCCTTATGTTATTGCACCAACGCGGCGCCGCAGGGCGCCGTGTCAACCTGCGTCTCCCCCATCACTCGCATCTTCCGCCCTCCTCCCCGCCACATCGCCTTCCCGTCAGCCGCATCCGAATCTCGGCTCCCCGAGTATGGCGCGTCGCGTATGTCGCGTACACCTTCCGCTTTTTTATGCACCAGCGCAGATGGCTCACTCGCGCGCGGAGCACTCAGCCTTCTGTCGCGAGCTCATATTTTCTGTCGCGGCGCGCCTCTCTCCACCTCCTCATCTTCGCGACGGCGGGTGCGACGCGACACCCACCACCACCGCCTCTCGGCCGCCTTTCCCCCCCGCTGCCATTTTGTCAACCTGCTGTGTTACGTGCTTCGGGGTAGCGCGCATATACACGGCTGCTGTCGTCGCTACACGAAGCACCGACCACCGTTCAGCCGTCCGCCCTCCTGCTGCAAGCAGACGTGGAATGGAATATGCCTGTCGTTCCCCGCCTCGTTCTTCCTACAGTGCCTTAAGGCGCGTGGGTTTTTCGCGAAATGCTCGTCCCCTTAACATAATGGGTGTTCGTCCTTATTTTAGGTACGCGTATAAATAGGCAGGTTTCACGGAGCGAATGTAAGCACTCGCGTTCTGGGAGAGATGTGTCGTCTGTAGCACGTCGTCTGGCACGCGGGGGACGTGGGAGATGGCCGGGACGTGCCGGACGTAAATTCGCGATGTTTATGGCGTTGTCAGAGCTGAGATTGAAGCATGCGTGCAGCTTTGAAGCAATGTCTGTTGTTGGAACTAGGAGAGAAAAAAAAATCTGCTGTAGAGAGAGAGAGAGAGAGGGGGGGAGGTGTTTGTATATGTACTTCTGAGACTTGTATCTTTCTCCATCCGGTTCATAGTTCTTCGTCATGTGGTAGTGAACCTCGCCGTGACGTCCCTCGTCTAATTTGCGTGTCTGTATACCACAACCGTACATGAGTCGTTCGCATTATGCGTGACTTATAGAACTGCCCAAATGCACGACAGACGAAAGTATAAGCAGTATCCCAGCACATATACGACCAGACTTTCTTGGCTGCTTCCAGCGCATGCACCGACACGCATGCCTGTGCGTTTGCTACACTGCACTGCTTCCTCGCGCGTGGCTTCTGCGCATTTATGCGCCCATTTACCGTGGTCAAGCTAGCGTGGTGGCCACGGTTGCCGCAGTTTGCGCGGTGCCGAGAATTGCAACGTATAGAGTCGCTCGTGCAACGTTCTACAGAGGCGTGAAGGGACAGCATTCCCTTCACGCGAAGTAGGCCTAACTCCTTCCTCAAAGCGGCGGGCTATCACTCAGCCACGCGAAATGGGCACGTTTGCGGCAGTGAGGTTGTGCGAAGGCCAGAAGCAGTGAAGATGCGTTTCTCGAGCACCGCCATAACGAAACCTTCGAATGAAACGGAGAAAGGACTCGATGAGTTCCTGGAGCTCGTGAAACGCTCCGTCGCGTTAAAGAGAGGCCCAGAGGGTGTATATCTGTGTCGCTGTTCACTCGTGTCCACTGCCAGAGCTGCGCGTTGACCGTTTTTTTTACGGTCAACGCACTGTGCGCGTACAGGGTAAAAGGGGACAGCTCGTCATCAGCGGCGAAATGACTGCTTCCCGCTGTTCTGGGGCGGCGAAAGTACGCGGCGCCGTCGTCGTCCGCTGACTTTCGATGCGCCAACGCGGAAAGCTGCTTGCAGACCGTGCCGTGCGTATCGGTTAAGCGAGTAGATTTTTGTTTTGTTTCGTTTCAGACGAGTTGGACGAGTAGTGCTTCTTGGAGCTTGAGCATGTTCTGGCTAGCTAGGTTTCCTCTTTTCGTTTAGTTGCGTGCGCACAGAATCAGGCCGTCGTTCCTCGAGTTCCCTGCACAAACTACATGCATTACCTTGGTTAAATTAAAAATATGTTTTCTTGAAATATGAATAATTTCGGTATGTTGTTCGTGTAATTATGGGCGGTTGGTGATTTACGGATGATTTGTAAAGTGCATTGAAAACATTCTAATTTCTTTGGCACGGCTACAACTAAAATACATGCATGTGTCCGGAAAGCACGTCACATGGCGGTATGCGCAGTTCCGGCGCCTCACGCCTATTTTATCCGCACACACGCACGTACACGCGTGCACACGTATAGTCCCCGACTATACGTGTGCGCGCAGGTTGTGTCCTGCTAGTCCTGATAATGGAGTCACGCACGCAGGTTGTGACTCGATTATCAGGACTACATGTGCAACGCTAATCCTCGTAAAACCAGTCGCGGGCAGTTAAGTGCAGGTGATACCTGAGGTGTGTCATCATCATCATCATCATTATCATACACTGGTCCACTGCAAGACGAAGGCCTCTCCCACTGACCTAGAACCGCTCCTGTCCTGCGCTGCTGGAGTCCAGAACCGCTCCTCTCCTGCGCTGCTGGAGTCCAGAACCGCTCCTGTCCTGCGCTGCTGGAGTCCATAATTTACCCCATCCCTCCGACGGATTACTGGCCTTCCCCTTCTTCTAGGCCCATCTCATGGTATCCATTCTGTTGGCCTAATTGTCCACCTGTTGGCGGATCTCTTCCCTACATGGCAAGCCCAAGTCATTTGTTTTTCTTTATTTCAACTATGATATCTTCGACTCTAGTTTGTTCTCCGATCCAGGTAGCTCGTTTCCTGTCCCTGAGTGTTCTCATAATATTGCTTGTTCCACGACCCGTTGAGCCGACCTAAGCTTGCTTCCTAGTCGTTTAGTAAGGCGCCAAGTTTCAGCTCCGTACGTCATAACCGGAGGTGTGTTACATTTATTTAATCGCGTTCCTCTCAACCTTGTCCCGTGCTGGGGGCTGGCCGTCCAATTTGCCACCGCTGCGCCGTTTAATCACTCGCTTTCCCCACAAGCCTCGTCTGTGCAGCGTTCTTATTTGCGGCCACCTCGCCCTGTCATCGCACGACGCCCAATTCGTCTTACGAGGCGCCGCTCGCTCTCCGCAACGGTGTACGCAAAAAAGGACGAAGCCAAGTTGCCCCAAGCCGCTCAAGGGGACTCAATTCAAGCAGAACCGGAAATATCAGCGCGGCGCTGCGTGGTTGCGGCCGTATCCCTGCACGGTTACCGCGTCCTTTTTTTTTTTTTTTTCTCCCTTCACTTCGAGCATCTGCGGATGTTGCACCGGCAACGCCGTTTCTTTTATTCATGATCTTTGCTTGGGTTCGGGTTGCGTCCATTTGGCGCCCGGACGCGCTTTGCATTCTTATTCGAGTCGCGCTCTGCGTTTCGGTCAAAGGCTGTGCCGCCAGTTCGCTTCACGTATTTATTATATAGCGAGCGAAGCGCCCACAGTTCTCCCCTTTTTTTTTTCTTTTTAGTATGGCTTTCTCTTTCTCTTTGTGCGCTGGCAACCTCGCCGGGCTGGTTGCCCGATTTCAGGATTAGCGGTTTTTGAGCAAGCCGGGTACGGAGGTCGCGGCCCGTGCCGTGCGCGACTGGGTGCCCGGAGATCGGCCTTTCCGGGGCTGCCTGTGGCTTCCTTCAAAGCGCGGCGTTTTTTTTTTTTCACGGCACGTGACTAAATCGCGTTTTGATTGATGACGGTGAATGTGGTGCCCGCGTTGCCTAACTTCCTCCTCAGTGTTCATCGGGGGTCGAAACGGAGTTACAGCGAAGCGCGTTCAGAGGTTGTTTAAAATGTGTTTGCAGGAGATCAAGGGGCGCTTTGATCGGCAAGCTGATAAGGGAGCGAAGAAAATGACTCTCGGTGGCATTATGTTAGTTGTCCCAGCTACGGTCATATGTCGGTTGTATCGGCGTCGTCTCGCGCAGTTTAGTGATGAGTTGCAATGAAGAAATCGACGTGTAGCGCCCACGCCTTTGCTGTCGCTAATAGAGCGTCGATACGAGATTTCTCCTTGCGTATACGCACGCGCAAACGTCCTGCAAACATCCTCTCCCACTTTCTCGGAAGGTAATCTGAGTTCTTCCGTGCATTTTTTAATTCATTACTCGCCTCGACAGTGTTGACCCACTGAGCGTTACTACCATTGAACATTTCGTTATCAATACCATGCAGCGAGTTATGGTGTTGGAAACGGCGGTCCAGATGCAATAGGAGGAACACTCCCGCAGAGAGAAAGTTTTAAAAGCCGCGAACCGCATAGCAGTTGTGGGCCCAGCAAACGTGAGCTTTCCCTCCACAGGCTCGGAGCCCGCTCGGCTTCCTTGCGCAAGTGCGTGCCCGCTGAGCAAACTTCCCGAAGAAACACCCCAAAGCCCGTGCGCTTCACTTTCATATGAGTATCGATGTCCAAGTCGCGCTTTTTTAATTGGTTGAATGCGGGCGAGGAGAAAAATGACGCAGGCGTGCGAGGCGACGATTTACATGACGTTGAAATAAACAGGAAGGGCAGTTGAAGTCTTTTTATCTTGGGGGTGTTGGCATGGGCTCCCAGCCCCGCTGTACTGCTGGGACGGGAAAAAAGCTCTCGGGTCTCTGGCACAGCCTACTTCGCCGGCCCGTGCCCGCCGCCTGCGCGCCGGCGCAACACCGGACCAGCACCGCTGATGGTTCTCTCTGCTGGGGGAGGGGAGAGGAGGGTGTGGCGAGCTCTGCCGGTGCAGGGCCGAAGCGCGGCCTTGCCAACGCGATCGCTTCCCCTGTTCGAGCTGCCCGCCTTTCGTTGGCGATTTTTCTGCATCCGTGCGCGTGTTTGTTTGCGCAACTGGGGTATACATGACGCCCGGTGGCCTTGCGCTCGGGACGGGCCCCCGGCGTACCTCAGGGATGATCACGTTCTCGGGCCGCCGCTGTCTGCAGGGCGCGGCTTCTCCAGTATCGCGTTTTGTATTTGTTCAGTCTGCGATGCGCGCATGGAATGTCCTCTCTGAGCTGGGCGCGTCGTGGTTCTGGGGAACGCTATTGAGTCGTTGGGGCGGGGGGACGAGAACACTGATATACAGTGATGCTTGTAAAGAAGACCCGAGGATAGCAAACTAGCTTCGTTGTAAACCATATTTTGTTAAAGGAGGGTGGATATTGATATACAGTGAACCATTGTTCTAACGAAGTCGTGGGGACAGAAAACTGGCTTCGTTATCAGCGATATTTCGTTAAGCGGGGTTTGCTGTATCCGAGATCAGTAGAGTACTGCTGTCGCAACTTGGGGTCAAATTGTCATCGTACCATTGACAATTCTAGCGCCAGACGCGACGGCGGCTACTGAGGAATGGCTGCTGTGGAAAAACTGCGTCGTTTGATTGCTGGCCCTGAACTACGCATAAAAGAAACTATATTTTCCTTTCTTAACGTGAACAAAAAAGAAACTAAATTTTTATTCCGGCACCAAACGAGGTGCTCCAACTTATAAGGCAGAAAGAAAGGTGGGAGTTTGGCTTTTGGCTTTTTTCAGTACGAGCGCGTTCAAATAGTTCCAGTGCTGCGCTCAAATACTAGCAGCCTTCGAAAAGATTGGAATGGCAATAGGCCTAGCTGTAGGGCACTGGGGGCGTCTGCAATCGTGTTTTGACCTGGTATAGTGAACATTGATGTTGGGAGCGTTCGAGGTAGCCGCAATTGTGTTTAATTATTACACAACTCGTACGCGAACGCACGCCTCGAGCCTTGAGTTTCAGCTGACATGAGAAACAGACTGGCGTGGCGCATAGTCTTTCACACTGCGTTTTTCGAGTTGTTGACACGCCGCAGGGGAGGCAAGCAGAAAAATTCACGCATTTCCACGAAGTGAATCATGACGAGTGGGCGAAGCACTGGGGATCGTTCTTACCGTAAATCAGCCGTGGCATTGCCCACTCGCGCATGTAAATGAGTGACAACGCGTGTGTGCAGTATATACCATTCCAATCCGATACAATTCCATTCAATTTAATCCAATCCAATTCAATGTGCCTCGCGCATGCGCAACACTGTGTACACGGACGCCAAGCCCCGGACAGAGCGAGGTCCTAAGGTGCTTCGCCCCTAAAAGGTGCCTGGTTTAGTGTTGATACGCCCCGTGGTGTCGTGTGCACCCGCGACGTTAGCTATGATTGCAGGCTGCCGCGCACGCTTCTGACAGAGACGCCTGTGTCTGATTCTAACGTTTTGTGTCCTTTGTGTCCTCGCAGGTAAGCCCCGTCAAGGCTTCTTCTCACTTCGGCGGAAGGGTGCGTTCTTCGCAGGAGCTCAAGGTAAAGCGTCCCGCCTCCCAGCGCGACGACTCGAGGGACAAGATGTCTGTCGCGGTATTGTGTGGGGGAAAACAATGACACATGCTTCGGTCTTGTGCGATCGCAGCAGGCAGATTCATACGCGGTGACTGTACGTGCACGCAGTGGACCACAGGTCGAGAAAAGTCGACATTCGTACATGCCATGAAGGGTGTTGCCGGGCTGTTGACACGACTTATGCAAGAATACAAGAATGAGTGGCCGTTGTGTTGTTGGAGAAGTCTGTTGGTCTTGGCTGCGGTCAAGAAGGGGCGAAGGGAGTTGGGTTGTAGAGAGGGGAGATCGCGATACGCGGTCGTCCTAACGTACGCCAAGAGCGAATCAGGAATTCGGCTCTTAGTGCCGTTAGGTTTTGTCTATTAGCGTTTGGTCTTGTCCATGCTTTCTGTGACCTGGCCCGCATTGGGCTGGTGCAAAATGAATCATGCGACCGCTGCGACCCTGACACCCGTCCACCAAGTGAAAGAGCCTGTAGCTGCTGCAACCGCTAGATAACGTCGTCTGGCAACCTTTCGTCACTTGTGGGAGCGCCGTGGTTAAAAGCGTGAATGAGCTCCCTTAGCGAGTGGTCCCCGTTTCTCGAGCTCGTTTAGTCAACGACTGAAAGTAATTGCGCTTGTTGACCCCGTCGGAGGAACAATGCGCAGTTGCGCACGCTGTTCATTGGCTGTTTGACGGTAAGCCTGCTTTGCGCGGAGTTTAGCGTCGCGACACCAGTGGGCCATCTAGGTTCCGTTCGTCCCACGATCAATATCTAAAAAAAAAAAAAAAAAAAACGTGTTACCGGCGATGATTCAGCGGAAAACACTTTTAGCTGTGATGACACTCCATGCAACATTCCGTGGAAACCCGGCCCGCCAACTGGAACCACCGTGCATTATTATTACACAGCAGAAACTAAGACGTAGGAAAAAAAAATTACTCAGGATCATGATCGATGCATTGCACGTGACTACTTTCATTTCAGCAATTAACTTTCATTTTTCGGTTTTTGTTCTGTTTTTCCTTCTCTTTTTGTTTCCGATTTTACTTTATATTCGTCGATCTTCTAAATAAAACTCAGTTGGCACTTGGGTGCAGTGTTTTCATTTCCTTCCTTTCGTTTCGTTTTTCGGCGCTGTTTTTCCAAGTATCATCATGCACCAACTAGCCCATCTCAGTTTACTTGTTCAGCAAATATTCATTTTACTAACACCGCATTCAACGAATTCGACTCACCAGCGCTGAATTCGACTCACCAGCGCTGACGCATACTGAGTATTCCTGGCTTAGGTACCTAAACAAAATTTCCGGTATAACGAAATAATTCCCGGTTGACTCAAGGTTCGTTATATCGGAATTTAGCGGTTGCACCTTCCCGCGTGTCTGTTTAGAAACCCACCGCAAAGAAATGTGAGCTCACGTAGTGACCAGAATAGTCGCCTCAAGCAGCCGCCAGTAACTACCTTTCCCATTAGCCGGCCGCGCTGTTTCTCACGCTTGCTGCACTGTCCTCCGTCGCGGCAGCGCTACATACAGAAAAACGAACGCGCCGCCAAGCACCGTCCGTTGCCTTTGTCGGCGGGGTGAGTCCGCGTGACCGAGCGGGCTCGTGATATCGATGACCGCGGGCTCTACTAGCTCGTCCAAGCGAGCGTGCTTTACCGCTCCGTGCATGCCGCCGGCGTTGTATCGCATATCGTGTTCCCCGCGCGCAAGTTCTGCCACTCGAGACGCGACTGCGCGCGATGGCAGCGGAGCGGGCGTCACGTTTGGGTCGTAGAGACAGGTACGTCGGCGCGTTCCCAATTAACGACATCATTGGGCTCCGAATGGCTCGTGGGCCGTGTGTGGAGAGCTTGCTCGCGGCGACGCGACCTTTCTGCTGGCCGGGGAGCGCCCGCATGCTCTACCGAATGTCTGGCGGGTTGCGAGATTAAATACAAGACCGCGTAGCCAGCCAAGTGTGACGTAGAAGGAAAGTAGGAGAGCGAGCATTGTTCGTTTAATCTAGTCGGGAATGTCGTTCGGGCCCTATGCGGGTTGTAAGTGGATTAACGGGGTGGTTAGCAGCACTGTCCTAGGGTTATGATGCATCGTATGCATGACTGCGTATGCTTTTTTGTTTTCTGTTTGAAGATTTAGGTGCGTTAGGATTTAGAGTCCAAATTCCCACGGGGAAGCTCAGTTTCGCCGCTGCCGCCTTCTTCGTGGGTCGTTAGGAGGTGTGGAAAGGGAACGATGTGTGGAAGAGGGCGTTCTTTTGCCCTTCGCCACGCAGCTTCTCTCCCTTTCGGGTGCGCAGCACAGCCTAGGAATGCTATCGCATTAAAAACAGCTTTAAAGCTGTCAACGTCAACAAACCGATCACTGTCTTTATCCCTGTCTTTCCGGACTCGCGATTATCGGGTGTCGAAAACGACGAATGCTCGGCGTAGCGTATCCGCGCGGCCAGCGTGCCTTCCGTCCGTTTCGGGGTTAAGCACGTTCTGATAGCTTCGTTCTTTCCGTCTTTGCGGGTAAATGATCCGCGCGCAAACGAAACGAGCGTGCATTACTGAGTACGACCTGTGTGAGGTTGCAGGTCGCAGAATCGCACGCGACCGAGCGTGAGACATACTGAGTTTTGGGACAGTTCGACCAGTGGAGCGATTGTCGCGACGTTGGGAGTGCTGGAGCGTATCTGTACGCGCTTGTGGCACCGCTGCCCACTTCCTTCGATGTTATGCCAGGCTACAGCGATGTCGGCTATAGTGTCCTTACATCAATATTCTGCTCGTATTCGAGCTCGCACGAGCTGTTGCCAACATATGGCGGCAAGTTAAATTATTAATGAACACACTTAGATTAGTCGTTGCTATTCCGCGGCAGTCCGCGTGGAAATACGGTGCGATACCCAAAGAGGACGATAGGGCGATGTTCGCAAGTGTGGTTTTCGCACGGCTTGCGCGGCTGCGGCGTTTATTTAGTATTTCAGCGACGCTTTGTTATTTTCTCATCGCTGTGGTTCCCGTGCGGTCGCTGATTCTTTGAGAAGGAAGGAAGGCCCGTGGAGGCGAGCCAGCTTGGCTACCCCCCGCCAGCACCAGGAGCTAGCTAGCGGCTGGGTCGCCTGACAGCTGCGTCGGGATAGCGCATCACGCATTTATAAACGCACCGGGGCGCCTCCGATGTCTTCCATCGTTGTGTCTGAATTGAGGAAGATCTTTCGCTCTCCCTCTCTGTCCCTCTCTCGGTGGTCGTACCACGCTTCGAGGAGGTGGAAAGGAAGGCGGGAAAGACAAAACGCGCAGTTTTCGATGAAGGGTCCGCGAGGAGAGGAGAAGGGAACCGGAAAGAAGTCGGAGGGAAAGGGGACGTGTGCTTGCGGGGTGCCGCGTTGGTCAAGGCTCCCGAATGCGAGGATGTCTCTTCTCGCATACGGAGCCGTTCCGATCGGACGACTTCATCGCTGTTTTTATCGGAGGTTTCCTCCAAGCAGCTTCCCTTCCTCTCTCCCTCTCTAGCTGTTCGTTCCTTTGGCCGCGTAAGTTCCTCGGTATACTTCTTTTTGGCCGCGAAGAGAAGGAAAATCGCCGTTTTTTATTGTAAATTACTCCGGGCGTTTAAATATTGGAATGCCTGGGGTGTCGCCGCCGCGTTCTCCCCCTTCTCCTTCTCCCCTCATTTTCCTTGTGCTGCTGCATGTTCCTGTATTCATCTCTCCCACTGATGACGCTTCTCAATAGTCTTTCTTTTGTTTCTAGCCACCCATTTCTCTTTTCTTCGGGCATCCCAGAACACACTGCAGAGCACGTACATGCTCCCGCTCGTCCGTCTGATCGCTTTTTCTCTCTCCCTCCTCGCCTTCTCCTCTGTTGTTTTAACCTCACGCAGATTGCAAGGTGGCCGGCTGTGCAGCAAGCCCTACCCACCTTGCGTCCTCGAAGGAAGAAAATAGGAGAACTGTAGACGCCCGGAGCGTGAAGAGCAGAGGAGGGCACCACCACCACACTGCTGTGGCAGCAGCATCAAGGCGTTGCCGCTCTCTCTCTCTCTCCCTCTCGCATCTTTCCGGCCGTCTCTCCTTCCCCGTATTTTTTGCAGTGGATGTTTGTTAAAGGGAAGCCTGGCCGCTTGCTTGGTCGGAGGTGGTGCGCTGCGATGCCCGGTCGTGGAAGGCCGTGATTACTATGATGCCGCCTCACCCCAACCAGGCCCCCTCCCGTTTCCCCCTCGATCACGTACTTGGCGGCGTGGTTTTTTGCCCTCCGCGCGGGCCCAAGATGGTCGTTGCCGGCGCTTCGGAGGTCTAATGAGGGCTCTTCCTGCAGCCGCCCGGGCGGCCGAAGAAGTGCGGCGCTCGCGGGCCGACGCGATTAGGTTCTCGCTCTCGGCGGTAGGTTGGCCGGCTCGCGCACCCGCGAGCGATGATCGGCCGCGGCTGGACCACCCGGGTCCTGCCACCGAGCCGCCGCCGCCGGCGTTGAAGCGCTGGGCCGGTCCTCGACGTGGGTGATGCCACCCATCAAACTGGCGCGACGGAAGTGGCGGTTTCTTTTCACCCGCTGGCTTCCTTTCGAGAGAATGCGTCGTGTACGTGATCGTGTGTGGCCGAAAATGTGAATTCACGGAAAAGTGGATCGTCCCACGTCCGGCCGTGGGAAGTCCCGAGTTTTCTAAACTGCTCTCATTATGAGGTGGGTCTATGTGGCCCGGGGTGGCGGCTCCACGGATCGAGGGCACACTTTCCAGCGATGGTTCACGTGGGGCCGAGGGCACGGGCGGGTAGCGGGCAAACCGCTTCCGATTCGACCAACGAATGCGCACTGGCCTCCGTGCTGCCTGCGGGCTATGGCACACTTTTCAATTCTCGCGCCGGCGTGCCTCGTACCTCGGACGCGAGATCGGATTGACCTCGGGGCGGATTAGGTTGTGGCGTGCCTCGCGACTTCTGGGCGGGGCGGCGCCAACAGTCCGTAGCATTCGAAACGAGGGCAGCGGCCGCGCGAGCTGTCTGTCTGTCCGGCCGGCGCTGTGACTCGGGGTGTCGATAAGTGAACGCAAGTGGAACAAAGGCGCCTTCCTCGTGTTATGCGAGTCCGTGCGAGAGGAAGCGAGAGGCGGTTTGCGAGGCCCTAATTGTGAGCGCGCGGGGCAGCCGCTAATTAGCGGGCCAGAAACGCCGACTTTCCCACCTGTTGCTCTGCTGACGGAACGCATGCGCCGTAGCCGGGCCCCTTCAGAACGCGAGCGCCGCGGCCAGATTTGTAGGCGCAGCGCGAGCCGTGGAAACGGCATCCAGGAAGCGTGATGCACGGTGGCGCCAAGAGGGGCTCGTGCGTAAACTTGATTGCTGAGTGCTAACAGCGTTCGCATTAAGGGCGAAGACGTGACTAGAAAGGCTTTTAGCGGAAGTATCTGTGATTCGAGCTTTCGAAATTCGCGGCACTGGCAGATTGGTCGTGTTTGTAACTTATGTTCGTGTTACGCACGTGGAGTGCCCGGATGTTCTTCCAAGTGTCTTGGCGACTCCAAGTGCCTTGGAAATCAGTGCTCGTCGACAGCCAAGCACACAGTGTATGTCACGTGATCGGAAGAGGATCAATAATTTTCTTTGGGAGCATGGGGGCGGATGCTGTGCACCCATGCTGAAACGCGCAGCTTTAAACGAGCCAGAACTACTTGTTGTTGTTGTTAAATTGCGTCACATCGACAGCCATATTGAAGACGAGAAATAAGTGCCGATGTGCCCCCACTTCGGTGCGCGTTGAATATTCCTGCGGGGTCTAAATTA
>NW_027526361.1:55612118-55953357 GCF_048455015.1 Haemaphysalis longicornis | reverse complement strand
CTCACAACGCCTGTGAACACCACCTGGGAAAGTCTCTCGTGCGGCTCTTCACTGAGCAGGTTCATTTAATGAACTCACGCTACAGTGAACAGTCGACGAGTCACACCCGGTGCCGACCGTCTGAGGACGGCCAGAGTGGGTGTCAGCGCTACCCTCGCTAATTTATGATTGGATGCTGTGGTCTCTCCTACCGCTGAAGCTAGACCATAGCTGACTGCGAATAGATCCCGCTCATACCCCGTGTTTGTTTTGGAACGGTCGACGTGGAACGCATGACATATGTGTATTTACCTTGTGAGACGTCGGTGCTTCAGAAATGTTTGTTAAATGCACAAACAAACAAGGAAAGTTACATCGACGAAGTATAGCGAGCGGCATGTATCGCCACCAAAACGGCCAGCACGGGTGACGACAAGCTTCACGGCCCCAGTGGACCCCACGAGCGCAGTTGCAGCGCCATGAGAAACGACTCTGCGGTGTTCCTACCAAGCCTCCGGGGCTTTGCCTTATGTTATTGCACCAACGCGGCGCCGCAGGGCGCCGTGTCAACCTGCGTCT
This sequence comes from Haemaphysalis longicornis, assembly GCF_048455015.1. Lineage (NCBI taxonomy): Eukaryota > Metazoa > Arthropoda > Arachnida > Ixodida > Ixodidae > Haemaphysalis > Haemaphysalis longicornis. Next base: position 55,952,799 of record NW_027526361.1, on the reverse strand, counting down.
CCCCCATCACTCGCATCTTCCGCCCTCCTCCCCGCCACATCCCCTTCCCGTCAGCCGCATCCGAATCTCGGCTCCCCGAGTATGGCGCGTCGCATATGTCGCGTACACCTTCCGCTTTTTTATGCACCAGCGCAGATGGCTCACTCGCGCGCGGAGCACTCAGCCTTCTGTCGCGAGCTCATATTTTCTGTCGCGGCGCGCCTCTCTCCACCTCCTCATCTTCGCGACGGAGACACATGCTCGGCGGGTGCGACGCGACACCCACCACCACCGCCTCTCGGCCGCCTTTCCCCCCGCTGCCATTTTGTCAACCTGCTGTGTTACGTGCTTCGGGGTAGCGCGCATATACACGGCTGCTGTCGTCGCTACACGAAGCACCGACCACCGTTCAGCCGTCCGTCCTCCTGCTGCAAGCAGACGTGGAATGGAATATGCCTGTCGTTCCCCTCCGCGTTCTTCCTACAGTGCCTTAAGGCGCGTGGGTTTTTCGCGAAATGCTCGTCCCCTTAACATAATAGGTGTTCGTCCTTATTTTAGGTACGCGTATAAATAGGCAGGTTTCACGGAGCGAATGTAAGCACTCGCGTTCTGGGAGATGTGTCGTCTGTAGCACGTCGTCTGGCACGCGGGGGACGTGGGAGATGGCCGGGACGTGCCGGACGTAAATTCGCGATGTTTATGGCGTTGTCAGAGCTGAGATTGAAGCATGCGTGCAGCTTTGAAGCAATGTTCTGTTGTTGGAACTAGGAGAAAAAAAAATCTGCTGTAGAGAGAGAGAGAGAGGGGGGAGGTGTTTGTATATGTACTTCTGAGATTTGTATCTTTCTCCATCCGGTTCATAGTTCTTCGTCATGTGGTAGTGAACCTCGCCGTGACGTCCCTCGTCTAATTTGCGTGTCTGTTTACCACAACCGTACATGAGTCGTTCGCATTATGCGTGACTTATGGAACTGCCCAAATGCACGACAGACGAAAGTATAAGCAGTATGCCAGCACATATACGACCAGACTTTCTTGGCTGCTTCCAGCGCATGCACCGACACGCATGCCTGTGCGTTTGCTACACTGCACTGCTTCCTCACGCGTGGCTTCTGCGCATTTATGCGCCCATTTACCGTGGTCAAGCTAGCGTGGTGGCCACGGTTGCCGCAGTTTGCGCGGTGCCGAGAATTGCAACGTATAGACTCGCTCGTGCAACGTTCTACAGAGGCGTGAAGGGACAACATTCCTCTTCACGCAAAGTAGGCCCAACTCCTTCCTCAAAGTGGCGGGCCATCACTCAGCCACGCGAGGCAAGTTTGCGCCAGTGAGGTTGCGCGAAGGCCCGAAGCAGTGAAGATGCGTTTCTCGAGCACCGCCATAACGAAACCTTCGAATGAAACGGAGAAAGGACTCGATGAGTTCCTGGAACTCGTCAAACGCTCCGTCGCGTTAAAGAGAGGCCCGGAGGGTGTATATCTGTGTCGCTGTTCACTCGTGTCCACTGCCAGAGCTGCGCGTTGACCGTTTTTTTACGGTCAACGCACTGTGCGCGTACAGGATAAAAAAGGAGACAGCTCGTCATCAGCGACGAAATGACTGCTTCCCGCTGTTCTGGGGCGGCGAAAGTACGCGCCGCCGTCGTCGTCCGCTGACTTTCGATGCGCCAACGCGGAAAGCTGCTTGCAGACCGTGCCGTGCGTATCGGTTAAGCGAGTAGATTTTTGTTTTGTTTCGTTTCAGACGAGTTGGACGAGTAGTGCTTCTTGGAGCTTGAGCATGTTCTGGCTAGCTAGGTTTCCTCTTTTCGTTTAGTTGCGTGCGCACAGAATCAGGCCGTCGTTCCTCAAGTTCCCTGCACAAACTACGTGCATTACCTCGGTTAACGTAAAAATATTCTTTCTTGAAATATGAATAATTTGGGTATGTTGTTCGTGTAATTATGGGCGGTTGGTGACTTACGGATGATTTGTAACGTGCATTGAAAACATTCTAGTTTCTTTGGCGCGGCTACAACTAAATACATACATGTGTCCGGAAAGCACGTCACATGGCGGTGTGCACTGTTCCGGCGCCTCACGCCTATTTTATCCGCACACACGCACGTATACGTGTGCGCGCAGGTTGTGTCCTGATAGTCCTGATAATGGAGTCACGCACGGAGGTTGTGACTCGATTATCAGGACTGCATGTACAACGCTAATCCTCGTAAAACCAGTCGCGGGCAGTTAAGTGCAGGTGATACCTGAGGTGTGTCATCATCATCATCATCATTATCATACTCTGGTCCACTGCAAGACGAAGGCCTCTCCCACTGACCTAGAACCGCTCCTGTCCTGCGCTGCTCGAGTCCATAATTTACCCCATCCCTCCGACGGATTACTGGCCTTCCCCTTCTTCTAGGCCCATCTCATGGTATCCACTCTGTTGGCCTGATTGTCCACCTGTTGGCGGATCTCCTCCCTACATGGCAAGCCCAAGTCATTTGTTTTTCTTTATTTCAACTATGACATCTTCGACTCTAGTTTGTTCTCCGATCCAGGTAGCTCGTTTCCTGTCCCTGAGTGTTCTACTCCTAATATTGTTCGTTCCACGGCCCGTTGAGCCGACCTAAGCTTGCTTCCTAGTCGTTTAGTAAGGCGCCAAGTTTCAGCTCCGTACGTCATAACCGGAGGTGTGTTACATTTATTTAATCGCGTCCCTCTCAACCTTGTCCCGTGCTGGGAGCTGGCCGTCCAATTTGCCACCGCTGCGCCGTTTAATCACTCGCTTTCCCCACAAGCCTCGTCTGTGCAGCGTTCTCATTTGCGGCCACCTCGCCCTGTCATCGCACGACGCCCAATTCGTCTTACGAGGCGCCGCTCGCTCTCCGCAACGGTGTACGCAAAAAAGGACGAAGCCAAGTTGCCCCAAGCCGCTCAAGGGGACTCAATTCAAGCAGAACCGGAAATATCAGCGCGGCGCTGCGTGGTTGCGGCCGTATCCCTGCACGGTTACCGCGTCCTTTTTTTTTTTTTTTTTCCGTTCACTTCGAGCATCTGCGGATGTTGCACCGGCAACGCCGTTTCTTTTATTCATGATCTTTGCTTGGGTTCGGGTTGCGTCCATTTGGCGCCCGGACGCGCTTTGCATTCTTATTCGAGTCGCGCTCTGCGTTTCGGTCAAAGGCTGTGCCGCCAGTTCGCTTCACGTATTTATTATATAGCGAGCGGAGCACAGTTCTCCCCCTTTTTTTTTTCTTTTTAGTATGGCTTTCTCTTTCTCTTTGTGCGCTGGCAACCTCGCCGGGCCGGTTGCCCGATTTCAGGATTAGCGGTTTTTGAGCAAGCCGGGTACGGAGGTCGCGGCCCGTGCCGTGCGCGACTGGGTGCCCGGAGATCGGCCTTTCCGGGGCTGCCTGTGGCTTCCTTCAAAGCGCGGCGTTTTTTTCACGGCACGTGACTAAATCGCGTTTTGATTGATGACGGTGAATGTGGTGCCCGCGTTGCCTAACTTCCTCCTCAGTGTTCATCGGGGCTCGAAACGGAGTTACAGCGAAGCGCGTTCAGAGGTTGTTTAAAATGTATTTGCAGGAGATCAAGGGGCGCTTTGATCGGCAAGCTGATAAGGGAGCGAAGAAAATGACTCTCGGTGGCATTAAGTTAGTTGTCCCAGCTACGGTCATATGTCTGTTGTATCGCCGTCGTCTCGCGCAGTTTAGTGATGAGTTACAATGAAGAAATCGACGTGTAGCGCCCACGCCTTTGCTGTCGCTAATAGAGCGTCGATACGAGATTTCTCCTTCCGTATACATACGCACGCGCAAACGCCCTGCAAGCATCCTCTCTCACTTTCTCGGAAGGTAATCTGAGTTCTTCCGTGCATTTTTTAACTCATTACTTGCCTCGACAGTGTTGACCCACTGAGAGTTACTACCATTGAACATTTCGTTATCAATACCATGCAGCGAGTTACGGTGTTGGAAACGGCGGTCCAGATGCAATAGGAGGAACACTCCCGCAGAGAGAAAGTTTTAAAAGCCGCGAACCGCATAGCAGTTGTGGGCCCAGCAAACGTGAGCTTTCCCTCCACAGGCTCGGAGCCCGCTCGGCTTCCTTGCGCAAGTGCGTGCCCGCTGAGCAAACTTCCCGAAGAAACACCCCAAAGCCCGTGCGCTTCACTTTCATATGAGTATCGATGTCCAAGTCGCGCTTTTTTAATTGGTTGAATGCGGGCGAGGAGAAAAATGACGCAGGCGTGCGAGGCGACGATTTACATGACGTTGAAATAAACAGGAAGGGCAGTTGAAGTCTTTTTATCTTGGGGGTGTTGGCATGGGCTCCCAGCCCCGCTGTACTGCTGGGACGGGAAAAAAAAGCTCTGGGGTCTCGGGCACAGCCTACTTCGCCGGCCCGTGCCCGCCGCCTGCGCGCCGGCGCAACACCGGACCAGCACCGCTGATGGTTCTCTCTGCTGGGGGAGGGGAGAGGAGGGTGTGGCGAGCTCTGCCGGTGCAGGGCCGAAGCGCGGCCTTGCCAACGCGATCGCTTCCCCTGTTCGGGCTGCCCGCCTTTCGTTGGCGATTTTTCTGCATCCGTGCGCGTGTTTGTTTGCGCAACTGGGGTATACATGACGCCCGGTGGCCTTGCGCTCGGGACGGGCCCCCGGCGTACCTCAGGGATGATCACGCTCGCGGGCCGCCGCTGTCTGGAGGGCGCGGCTTCTCCAATATCGTGTTTCGTATTTGTTCAGTCTGCGATGCGCCCATGGAATGTCCCCTCTGCACTGTGCGTGTCGTGGTTCTGGGGAACGCTATTGAGTCGTTGGGGCGGGGGGACGAGAACACTGATATACAGTGATGCTTGTAAAGAAGACCCGAGGATAGCAAACTAGTGTAACGTAGTATTTTGGTTACATTCTGTCGCTACTGTAGCATGAAGATCGGAAGGAAAAAGTCGAGACGTCGAAGAAGTTTTAAGGTTAACTTGTTTACTTTACAGATGACATTGATGACATTTAGCACATACAAAGTTGAAACAATTTCACTTATTACATAGATGAAAAAGACAGTCAATAGATTCAGAGTACTTAGCGGGACATAGCTGGCGGGCGAAGGGCTCCCGGCGGGAGGGCACGTCGACGGGCGGCAGAGTTTCTGACGTGAGCTGGTGCAGGCCGCCCTCTCCCCCTCAATCGTCAGAGGGGCCGCGTTATATTTGCTTTGGGGGGACGCATTGGGGGAAAAAGCGCATCCTAGCGTGTGCGGACCGGGTGGGAAAAGGCTAAGGCCCACCCGCAGCCAATCAGGAGGACGCTTCTTAGCTCCAATCAGACATGTCCCCGCCAAAGTGAAAAGGAAAACATCACACACAGAAGACACAAGTTCAAACTCGAAGGCGCCCGTTTCTGGCAAAAGAATTACTGGGGAGAATAAAGTAAAGGTATACAAACTCGAAAAGGAGAAAAGACAGGCGGCCGTTTGAACGAGACCGAGGGTCGGAGAACATAGCGGCCCGCGTAGGCGCGCAACGGGGGGTCGGAGACGCCAGTGCGTGCGGTAACAGAAACCGAGGCGAGGGTTCGCTTCCCCCAACACCCGCGACTCTCAGTTTCTCTCTCTCTCTCTCGGTCGGTAAGCGCGCAGAGACACACTTCGCATGCTCTTCTTAGAAAAAACGGGGCAGGGCCCAGCCGCGTCCGAAGCGCCTTCACACAAACACTTGGGAGGAAGAGCCCCGGCGGCCGCACAGAACGCAAGAAACGAACGAACAACATCAAGAGACCTCGGCTTCGCGACACTAGCTTCGTTGTAAACCATATTTTGTTAAAGGAGGGTGGATATTGATATACAGTGAACCATTGTTCTAACGAAGTCGTGGGGACAGAAAACTGGCTTCGTTATCAGCGATATTTCGTTAAGCGGGGTTTGCTGTATCCGAGATCAGCAGAGTACTGCTATCGCAACTTGTGGTCAAACTGTCATCGTACCATTGACAATTCTAGCGCCAGACGCGACGGCGGCTACTGAGGAATGGCTGCTGTGGAAAAACTGCGTCGTTTGATTGCTGGCCCTGAACTACGCATAAAAGAAACTATATTTTCCTTTCTTAACGTGAACAAAAAAGAAACTAAATTTTTATTCCGGCACCAAACGAGGTGCTCCAACTTATAAGGCAGAAAGAAAGATGGGAATTTGGCTTTTGGCGTGTTAATTTTCATCCGCCCTGTACGAGCGCGTTCAAATAGTTCCAGTGCTGCGCTCAAATACTAGCAGCCTTCGAAAAGATTGGAATGGCAATAGGCCTAGCTGCAGGGCACTTGGGAGCGTTCGAGGTAGCCGCAATTGTGTTTAATTATTACACAACTCGTACGTGAACGCACGCCTCGAGCCTTGAGTTTCAGCTGACATGAGAAACAGACTGGCGTGGCGCATAGTCTTTCACACTGCGTTTTTCGAGTTGTTGACACGCCGCAGGGGAGGCAAGCAGAAAAATTCACGCATTTCCACGAAGTGAATCATGACGAGTGGGCGAGGCACTGGGGATCGTTCTTACCCACTCGCGCGGCATGTAAATAAGTGACAACGCGTGTGTACAGTATATACAATTCCAATCCAATCCAATCCGATACAATTCAATTCAATTTAATCCAATCCAATCCAATCCAATTCAATGTACCTCGCGCATGCGCAACACTGTACACGGACGCCAAACCCCGGACAAAGCGGGGTCCTAAGGTGCTTCGCCCCTAAAAGGTGCCTGGTTTAGTGTTGATACGCCCCGTGGTGTCGTGTGCACCCGCGACGTTAGCTATGATTGCAGGCTGCCGCGCACGCTTCTGACAGAGCCGCCCGTGTCTGATTCTAACGTTTTTGTGTCCTTTGTGTCCTCGCAGGTAAGCCCCGTCAAGGCTTCTCACTTTGGCGGAAGGGTGCGTTCTTCGCAGGAGCTCAGCTGCTCAAGGTAAAGCGTCCCGCCTCCCAGCGCGACGACTCGAGGGACAAGATGTCTGTCGCGGTATTGTGTAGGGGAAAACAATGAAACATGCCTAGGTCTTGTGCGATCGCAGCAGGCAGATTCATACGCGGTGACTGTACGTGCACGCAGTGGACCACAGGTCGAGAAAAGTCGACATTCGTACATGCCATGACGGGTGTCGCCGGGCTGTTGACACGACTTAAGCGCTGGACACATGCACGATTTGTACACGCGATTCGCATGCGACGGATCGTTACGACTGTTGGCACGACTTGTCGTACACATGAATTTGAGACACATGACCCGATGCGCGTGTACGATGCGTCGTCGGCGTGGCTCCGCCCACTGTTTTTGCTCTATGGTCAACTACGACGATCGCTAAGCTGAATTTGTAGATTCCCCTTATTTATTCACAAGAAATGGATGAAGAAGGCAATCGTGAAGCGTTTTCTGCCTTCGCAAACAGTCCGCGCACACGCCGGCCGCGCCTGCCAGCTCGGCACACTCAGCGGCTCGAACCGGCGCAGACCACGGTAGCAACCGCTTGACGCTGCTCTTCTGAATCAATCTGATTGTTAAAAAGAAGTTCCACATGCGAGAAAGTAGGTGTTACTGTGGTGAAAAATTGTGCTTGGGATTGTTATCAGGGCTTATTTTAAAAGCGTCGATCAGATATCTGCCGCGATGCAAGCGTATACGCTGACCGACCCCCGCGGCGCGCGGCGGGCGGTGCGCCGACCGGTCGAGAGATGGCAATACCTGCGCGGAAGCATCGAAACAGGCTACGCAGATGTTCAACTACGACGATCGCTGAGCTGAATTTGGAGATTCCGCGCGTTTGTTCGCAAGAAATTGTTAAAACAGGCAATCGCGAAGTGTTTTCTGCCTTCGGAAACAGTCCGCGCACACGCCGGTCGCGCCTGCCAGCTCGGCACACTCAGCGGCTCGAACCGGCGCAGACCACGGTAGCAACCGCGCTTGTCGCTGCTCTTCTGAATCAATCTGATCGCTAAAAAGAAGTAGATTATGCGAGAAAAGGGATGATAGTGTGGTGAAAAGTTGTGTTACGGATTGTCATTCGCAGTTACACAGATAGCGGCAATCAAATATCCGCCAGGATGCTAAGCCTAAACTTTCCAACACCCGAGCCGACCAGAGCAACGCACGCCGGTGGCGGGGGGTTGGGGCTCAGCGGGCTCTCATTGGCTGTGGCCTCACGACGATTGCAACGATGGCACGACTGCATCTGGCTTGCCAGACGCACGTCGTGAGCCTCCTCCGACCAGCGATCGACGCCAAAACAGGTCCTAACGATCAATCGTAACGATCAGTCGCATGCGAATCGCGTGTACCAGTCGTACATGTGTCCAGCGCTTTATGCAATAATACAAGAAGGAGTGGCCGTTGTGTTGTTGTAGAAGTCTAGGTGGTTTTGGCTGCGGTCAAGAAGGGGGGAAGGGAGTTGGGCTGTAGAGAGGGGAGAGATCGCGAGTATGCGGTCGTCCTAACGTACGCCAAGAGCGAATCAGGAATTCGGCTCTTAGTGCAGTTAGGTTTTGTCCATTAGCGTTTGGTCTTGTCCATGCTTTCTGTGACCTGGCCCGCATTGGGCTGGTGCAAAATGAATCATGCGACCGCTGCGACCCTGACACCCGTCCACCAAGTGAAAGAGCCTGTAGCTGCTGCAACCGCTAGATAACGTCGTCTGGCAACCTTTCGTCACTTGTTGTGGGAGCGCCCAGGACGACGAAAAGGAGGTCGCTAACCAGGGCCCGTCAATAATGAGTGGAAACCGTCCTTATAATCGTGGTTAAAAGCGTGAATGAGCTCCCTTAGCGAGTGGTCCCCGTTTCTCGAGCTCGTTTAGTCAACGACTGAAAGTAATTGCGCTTGTTGGCCCCGTCGGAACAATGCGCAGTTGCGCACGCTGTTCATTGGCTGTTTGACGGTAAGCCTGTTTTGCGCGGAGTTTAGCGTCGCGACACCAGTAGGCCATCTAGGTTCCGTTCGTCCCACGATCAATATCTAAAAAAAAAAAAAAAAGACGTGTTACCGGCGATGATTCAGCGGGAAACACTTTTAGCTGTGATGACACTCAATGCAACATTCCGTGGAAACCCGGCCCGCCAATTGGAACCACCGTGCATTATTATTACACAGCAGAAACTAAGACGTAGGGAAAAAAAAATTATTTAGGGTCATGATCGATGCATTGCACGTGACTGCTTTCATTTCAGCAATTAACTTTCATTTTTCGGTTTTTGTTCTGTTTTTCCTTCTCTTTTTGCTTCCGATTTTACTTTATATTCGTTGATCTTCTAAATAAAACTCAGTTGGCACTTGGGTGCAGTGTTTTCCTTTCCTTCCTTTCGTTTCGTTTTTCGGCGCTGTTTTTTCAAGTATCATCATGCACCAACTAGCCCATCTCAGTTTACTTGTTCAGCAAATATTCATTTTACTAACACCGCTGTAACGTAGTATTTTGGTTACATACTGCCGCTACTGTAGCCTGAACATTGCAGAGAAGAAGTCGAAACGTTGCAGAGGTTTTAAAGATTAACTTGTTTACTTTACTGATGACATTGGTTACATTTAGCACATACGAACTTGAAACAATTGCACTTATTACACAGATGAAAAAGGCAGTCAAAAGATTCAGAGTACTTAACGAAACATGGTTGGCGGGCGAAGGGCTCCCGGCGTCTGGCCCCGACGATCGGCAGCAAGCGGCTCTCCTGGTGTTGCTCGCCTCTCTCCGCTCGCCCTCAATAGCCGGAGACACCGCGTTATATTTGCTTTGGGGGGACGCATTGGGGGAAAAAGCGCATCCTAGCGTGTGCGGACGCTAGGGAACAAGGCTAAGACACACCCGCAGCCAATCAGGAAGACGCTTCTTAGCTCCAATCAGACATGTCCCCGCCAAAGTGAAAAGGACCAAAAACACAGACACAAGGTTTCGACTCGAAAACGCGCGCTCGGAGAACCACGCGTGTAAAGAAAGCAGTTTAGACAAAACGCACTAAAGTAAACAGGGGAAAAGGGAAGGTCGTCGGAAGAACACAGCGGCCCGCGTAGGCGCGCAACGGGGGGGTCGGAGACGCCAGTGCGTGCGGTAAGAGAAGCCGAGGCGAGGGTTCGCTTCCCCCAACAGCCGTCGTCTCCCGGTCGGCCGACGGGCAAACACACGCGCCGGAGCCGTTTCTCAGAAAAAAGGGCCAGGGCCCAGCCGCGTCCGAAGCGCTTTTACACACAACACTTTGGAGCTGCGGGCACAGAACGCAAAAAACGAACGAACAACATCAATAGACATCGGCTTCGCGACACCGCATTCAACGAATTCGACTCACCAGCGCTGAATTCGACTCACCAGCGCTGACGCATACTGAGTATTCCTGGCTTAGGTACCTAAACAAATTTCCGGTATAACGAAATAATTCCCGGTTGACTCAATGTTCGTTATATCGGAATTTAGCGGCTGCACCTTCCCGCGTGTCTGTTTAGAAACCCACCGCAAAGAAATGTATGCTCACGTAGTGACCAGAATAGTCGCCTCAAGCAGCCGCCAGTAACTACCTTTCCCATTAGCCGGCCGCGCTGTTTCTCACGCTTGCTGCACTGTCCTCCGTCGCGGCAGCGCTACATACAGAAAAACGAACGCGCCGCCAAGCACCGTCCGTTGCCTTTGTCGGCGGGGTGAGTCCGCGTGACCGAGCGGGCTCGTGATATCGATGACCGCGGGCTCTACTAGCTCGTCCAAGCGAGCGTGCTTTACCGCTCCGTGCATGCCGCCGGCGTTGTATCGCATATCGTGTTCCCCGCGCGCAAGTTCTGCCACTCGAGACGCGACTGCGCGCGATGGCAGCGGAGCGGGCGTCACGTTTGGGTCGTAGAGACAGGGACGTCGGCGCGTTCCCAATTATCGACATCATTGGGCTCCGAATGGCTCGTGGGCCGTGTGTGGAGAGCTTGCTCGCGGCGACGCGACCTTTCTGCTGGCCGGGGAGCGCCCGCATGCTCTACCGAACGTCTGGCGGGTTGCGAGATTAAATACAAGACCGCGTAGCCAGCCAAGTGTGACGTAGAAGGAAAGTAGGAGAGCGAGCATTGTTCGTTTAATCTAGTCGGGAATGTCGTTCGGGCCCTATGCGGGTTGTAAGTGGATTAACGGGGTGGTTAGCAGCACTGTCCTAGGGTTATGATGCATCGTATGCATGACTGCGGATGCTTTTTTGTTTTCTGTTTGAAGATTTAGGTGCGTTAGGATTTAGAGTCCAAATTCCCACGGGGAAGCTCAGTTTCGCCGCTGCCGCCTTCTTTGTGGCTAGTTAGGAGGTGTGGAAAGGGAGCGATGTGTGGAAGAGGGCGTTCTGTTGCCCTCCGCCATGCAGCTTCTCTCCCTTTCGGGTGCGGCAGCACAGCCTAGGAATGCTATCGCATTAAAAACGGCTTTAAAGCTGTCAACAAACCGATCACTGTCTTTATTCCTGTCTTTCCGGACTCGCGATTATCGGGTGTCGAAAACGACGAATGCTCGGCGTAGCGTATCCGGGCGGCCAGCGTGCCTTCCGTCCGTTTCGGGGTTAAGCACGTTCTGATAGCTTCGTTCTCTCCGTCTTGGCGGGTAAATGATCCGCGCGGAAACGAAACGAGCGTGCATTACTGAGCACGACCTGTCTAAGGTTGCAGGTCGCGTAATCGCACGCGACCGAGCGTGAGACATACTGAGTTTTGGGACGGTTCGACTAGTGGAACGATTGTCGCGACGTTGGGAGTGCTGGAGCGTATCTGTACGCGCTTGTGGCACCGCTGCCCACTTCCTTCGATGTTACGCCAGGCTACAGCGATGTCGGCTATAGTGTCCTTACATCAATATTCTGCTCGTATTCGAGCTCGCACGAGCTATTGCCAACATATGGCGGCAAGTTAAATTATTAATGAACACACTTAGATTAGTCGTTGCTATTCCGCGGCAGTCCGCGTGGAAATACGGTGCGATACCCAAAGAGGACGATAGGGCGATGTTCGCATGTCTGGGTTTCGCACGGATTGCGCGGCTGCGGCGTTTATTTAGTATTTCAGCGACGCTTTGTTATTTTCTCATCGCCGTGGTTCCCGTGCGGTCGCTGATTCGTTGAGAAGGAAGGAAGGCCCGTGGAGGCGAGCCAGCTTGGCTACCCCCCGCCAGCACCAGGAGCTAGCTGCTGGGTCGCCTGACAGCTGCGCCGGGATAGCGCATCACGCATTTATAAACGCACCGGGGCGCCTCCGATGTCTTCCATCGTTGTTTCTGAATTGAGGAAGATCTCTCGCTCTCCCTCTCTGTCCGTCTCTCGGTGGTCGTACCACGCTTCGAGGAGGTGAACGCAGTTTGTCGATGAAGGGTGCGCGAGGAGAGGAGAAGGGAACCGGAAAGAAGTCGGAGGGAAAGGGACGTGTGCTTGCGGGGTGCCGCGTTGGTCAAGGCTCCCGAATGCGAGGATGTCTCTTCTCGCATACGGAGCCGTTCCGATCGGACGACTTCATCGCTGTTTTTATCGGAGGTTTCCTCCAAGCAGCTTCCCTTCCTCTCTCCCTCTCTAGCTCTTCGTTCCTTTGGCCGCGTAAGTTCCTCGGTATACTTCTTTTTGGCCGCGAAGAGAAGGAAAATCGCCGTTTTTATTGTAAACTACTCCGGGCGTTTAAATATCGGAATGCCTGGGGTGTCGCCGCCGCGTTCTCCCCCTTCTCCTTCTCCCCTCATTTTCCTTGTGCTGCTGCATGTTCCTGTATTCATCTCTCCCACTGATGACGCTTCTCGATAGTCTTTCTTTTGTTTCTAGCCACCCATTTCTCTTTTCTTCGGGCATCCCAGAACACACTGAAGAGCACGTACATGCTCCCGCTCGTCCGTCTGATCGCTTTTTCTCTCTCCCTCCTCGCCTTCTCCTCTGTTGTTTTAACCTCACGCAGATTGCAAGGTGGCCGGCTGTGCAGCAAGCCCTACCCACCTTGCGTCCTCGAAGGAAGAAAATAGGAGAACTGTAGACGCCCGGAGCGTGAAGAGCAGAGGAGGGCACCACCACCACACTGCTGTGGCAGCAGCATCAAGGCGTTGCCGTTCTCTCTCTCTCTCCCTCTCGCATCTTTCCGGCCGTCTCTCCTTCCCCGTATTTTTGCAGTGGATGTTTGTTAAAAGGAAGCCGGGCCGCTTGCTTGGTCGGAGGTGGTGCGCTGCGATGCCCGGTCGTGGAAGGCCGTGATTACTATGATGCCGCCTCACCCCAACCAGGCCCCCCTCCCGTTTCCCCCTCGATCACGTACTTGGCGGCGTGGTTTTTGCCCTCCGCGCGGCGGGCCCGAGATGGTCGTTGCCGGCGCTTCGGAGGTCTAATGAGGGCCCTTCCTGCAGCCGCCCGGGCGGCCGAAAAAGTGCGGCGCTCGCGGGCCGACGCGATTAGGTTCTCGCTCTCGGCGGTAGGTTGGCCGGCTCGCGCACCCGCGAGCGATGATCGGCCGCGGCTGGACCACCCGGGTCCTGCCACCGAGCCGCCGCCGCCGCCGGCGTTGAAGCGCTGGGCCGGTCCTCGACGTGGGTGATGCCACCCATCAAACTGCGGCGACGGAAGTGGCGGTTTCTTTCCACCCGCTGACTTCCTTTCGAGAGAACGCGTCGTCGTACGTGATCGTGTGTGGCCGAAAATATGAATTCACGGAAAAGTGGACCGTCCCACGTCCGGCCGTGGGAAGTCCCGAGTTTTCTGAACTGCTCTCGTTATGAGGTGGGTCCACGTGGCCCGGGGTGGCGGCTGCACGGATCGAGGGCACACTTTCCAGCGACGGTTCACGTGGGGACGAGGGCACGGGCGGATAGCGGGCAAACCGCTTCCGATTCGACCAACGAATGCGCACTGGCCTCCATGCTGCCTGCGGGCTATAGCACACTTTTCAATTCTCGCGCCGGCGTGCCTCGTACGTCGGACGCGAGATCGGATTGACCTCGGGGCGGATTAGGTTGTGGCGTGCCTCGCGACTTCTGGGCGGGGCGGCGCCAACGGTCCGTAGCATTCGAAACGAGGGCAGCGGCCGCGCGAGCTGTCTGTCTGTCTGTCCGGCCGGCGCTGTGACTCGGGGTGTCGATAAGTGAACGCAAGTGGAACAAAGGCGCCTTCCTCGTGTTATGCGAGTCCGTGCGAGAGGAAGCGAGAGGCGGTTTGCGAGGCCCTAATTGTGAGCGCGCGGGGCAGCCGCTAATTAGCGGGCCAGAAACGCCGACTTTCCCACCTGTTGCTCCGCTGAAGGAACGCATGCGCCGTAGCCGGGCCCCTTCAGAACGCGAGCGCAGCTGCCAGATTTGTAGGCGCAGCGCGAGCCGTGGAAACGGCATCCAGGAAGCGTGATGCACGGTGGCGCCAAGAGGGGCTCGTGCGTAAACTTGATTGCCGAGTGCTAACAGCGTTCGCATTAAGGGCGAAGACGTGACTAGAAAGGCTTTTAGCGGAAGTATCTGCGATTCGAGCTTTCGAAATTCGCGGCACTGGCAGATTGGTCGTGTTTGTAACTTATGTTCGTGTTACGCACGTGGAGTGCCCGGATGTTCTTCCAAGTGTCTTGGCGACTCCAAGTGCCTTGGAAATCAGTGCTCGTCGACAGCCAAGCACACAGTGTATGTCACGTGATCGGAAGAGGATCAATAATTTTCTTTGGGAGCATGGGGGCGGATGCTGTGCACCCATGCTGAAACGCGCAGCTTTAAACGAGCCAGAACTAGTTGTTGTTGTTGTTAAATTGCGTCACATCGACAGCCATATTGAAGACGAGAAATAAGTGCCGGTGTGCCCCCACTTCGGTGCGCGTTGAATATTCCTGCGGGGTCTAAATTAATCCCCAGCTCTCCGCTACACGGTCCGCCTCATTATGCAGCCGTAGCTTCGCCACGTAAATAAACCCCGATTTCTTTTTTTTTTCTTTGGCAACCACATTGGGCAATCGCGTACGTGCCCCATTTTCCGCCCAGCTAGTTTCCTCCGCGAGAATCGTGCGCCATACGGCAGGACAGCGGTGATAAACTGCACGACGCAGCGAATGCGAGCGCAGGCCAGTGAAAGGCGCCTAATCTCCGCGCACGCCCGTGTAAAACACAAAAGACACGCACCTGCAACGACGCCACGACTCCCTGGGAGGTTCCGTTTAAAGCTCCCAGGCACGCTACTGCAAACGCCGATCTGATATTATAAATTAGTCGCATGCGGCAGCCAGCAGTCTGCTCCGATTACCGGCGGCCGCGTCCGCTGATCCTAGCAGTGACGCAAGCGAGGGATCCCGCCTCACGAAGCAGCAGCAGCGTCCAGGCTCCAGGAGTTCCCATCGTTGCCTTCCAACGATGGCCAGAGCGGCGGTGAGGAAGCTGCTGGGACGCGACGGCGTAATTCGACAACCGGCGCGGCCGAGCCGTTGCTAATTGCCCGAGAACACGGTCGCGTCGGCGGCCTCTCGGGTACCGAGCGGCAGGGGTGATTGTCCCGGCTGCTGGCGAGACCTTTGTCTCCTAACCCCGACCGGGTCGGCGCGGAAACAAAGGCAGGAAGAAGAAGAAGGGGCGCGGGGAAGCAGAGCCGTCACTCGTGCTCTCTTACGTCGTCGCATCTTGCCTCCTCCTTGTTCGTTAGCGGGGCAGAAAATGGCCCCCGAGCTTGGCGGAGTCGCGCTCGCGAAGCGAGTGACCGATGATTCTTCCGCCGACTGCGTCGGCCCATGGGAAGACCATTCGGCGCCAGACGTTCTCTGGACTTTCTCTCCGTGCTGTCGTGTGCGGTGGCCGATTCGTTACCGCCTCGTTCGGCTTTGCCTTAGGGGCTGGGGCGGTTGGCGTCTTCTGTCGTCGTCGTAATCGTCGTATCAAGTAGTCACCGCACTAAAACACCGGGAAACTCGTTTACGCCTCGCGCTGGAGCGCTTCGTGCTTCGAAGGCAAGAGACTTTTGCAGTAAAGCTGCATACCTCTACCCCCCAACGGTTTCATCTCGGTTGACAAAAACGCCATGGCGCCAAGAATACTCTTATACACTGCCTGCTTCCCCCCTCTCCAGTTTTCACGTTAGTGGAGATGGCCGCAGTCGTGTACGGAGAAAAAAGAAGTAACAAGGTTCATCTGTTGCGTCCTCTGTGGTGGGACCTTGCGTGCAGGCATTGCATTCGTCAAGAAAAAAAAAAAAGGGGGGGGGGGAGATGAAAGGGACGAAACAAACGTCATGCTTTCCCCTGTCGGACGCCCACATAGATACTATCTTCTAATTGTCGATCTCATGACTCAATTTGTTCTCCCTCCGCCTTCTAATCCCTATATCGCGCGCTGTCTTCTTTTTCTCAGGGTCACACGCCTTCCTTACCTGTGCATGCTTGTCCGACCGAGTAGCGTGACGAACTTCGATAACCCGCGCCGTACCTTCTTCCACTCCCGTGATTTCTTAATTCGGGCGCACGAACACGGCCATCTTTCGAAAGTCCCTTCCTCTTCTTGGGCGCATCGCTGCGCTAAATGGGACGCGTACGTTCCCAGCCGAGGCTGTTGTGCGCGAACCATAAGCCTAGATGTAGTGTTGCGAACCATATGTTGCTTTAATGCTCTTGCACATATAGTTTTGTATTTACCCCCCCTTACTCAATGCTCCTAGGAGCCTGTAAGGAATTGTGAATAAATAAATAAATAAATAAATAGTTCTTCTTGTCTGAGAAAATCTTCGCCATGATTTTTCACGATTCTGTCACGGGTAATGCCTTCTCTCCGCCGAACGACAGATACTACTGCAGCAGGCAGAAAAATTTGTCATGAAAGGGGCATGGAGAGAGAGAGAGAGACTTCAAGAAGAGTTGAAGCGGGCCTAGTTGTGGTCGGGATCTTCTTCAATCAAGCAGTGAACTTGAGGTCTCTTTTCTTCTTGTTTGTAATTTTGTTGTTGGCACCGTTGTTACGCGTCATATCTAGGATTCACTCGACCATGCTGGCGTATAGCATAGCCGGACAACAATGGGCCGGGTCAACAAAACAAAGGCCTACACTGGAGTACGGGGCGTCTCAGGAGTTGAACTCTGGACTCCAGGCCGAGGTCAAGGGAACGCTTTTTGACGCCTCTCCCGGGGTTGCTCGCGTGGCGCGCGGCTATCACCATCTCGGGCGCCATCTCGGTTCAGAGAGCCCGTCTTGTGTTTTCTTGCCTAATTTGATTGAGGCACGTCGCGCTGGAGCTCGCGTGCTTTGAAAGCGCGGGCAGCGCAACGACGAGATGGAGGATGATCCGCACGGAGGAACATCGCGTGCGCAACGCTCGTTCAGGGCGTCCCTCTCGTGACGCGGCGCATGACTGACGACCGTGGGTCGGAGACTCTCCCTCGAGGCTATCGCGTGGCAAGCCGGTCGCTGGCCGTTGTGCGTCTCATCCATTTTTTTTCTTCTTCTCTGGTTTTAGTCAGTTTCATCATTGAGATCTCTCCCCGCCAGCGTATGCGCTAGTCACCCTTGCACATCTCCATTGTTCGCTCCTTTTAGTACACTTTTGCTGATCATAATACGACAGATATGCCGTCCGCGTTCCGTGTTCACCGAGCGTTGCGGCGATCATACCGATGCTGGTGGTCTGGCAAACCTGCCTGCCTCGAAAAGAGCGTCATAGAGCGCTTACTTCACGTGTTCTGCCTCTATAGGATCGTACATGTTTAGTAACTTCTGGTGCGCTCCTCGGGGGTCAGGCTTCGAAGCATGCGGACACGCTGTCTAGTGACTCTCCGCCTTGTACAACGCGTGTGCTACGAAAACGGCACCACCTATTTGTGAGGCAGATGCGAAATCGCGACATCATCAGACGCACGGGCATTATTTGGGCTTGGAAGGCAAATTCGGAGGTTGACTTACTGACACTCCTGCGGAAAACAAACGCTTGAGTCGAACTCGTGAGCCATGTTTAGAGTCGTTCGCGGTAGTTGACATTTTAGTGCGCCGTAGTGCGACCAAGACACGTGCAACAAGTTTAACATTGAAAACCGGCTTGTGGTGATCGACCTGACATCTGCACGTTTGTATTCGCCCGAAACGTGTAATGATAAACGCCATGGTGCGGGCTCTGTATGCACTCAAATATGAATACGCGAGACGGGTCAACGCAATGGAATGGAGCGATAATACCCGCCGTATAGCGGTGTTGTAACGGGACGCCTAATGGTGCCCCCTTGCGGATTTTGGGTGTCCAGGAAGCCATTAAAGCGGGTGAACCGAAGGAGGCCTTTTGTCCAAGCGGGATTCTTTTCCTTTATTTTTGCCGCTGTTCTTTGTTTCGATTCATTGTGCCGTGGGAGGCTTCCCTCAATATATCTGCATACGCACAGTCGCGCCTGGAGGTGGTGGCGTCGGGGCCGTCACCGCGGACGTGGCGCCACCACCTTCCAGATCGCAGCAGACCATTGTGTGCTTTTCCGTACACCGTGCCGTTCTCGTAGAACAACTGGCTATATCTTAGCCTCCGAGCTTTGAGGAACTCGTTCAACCATTTGATAAGGCGTGGTAGCGATTGCGATGTGGTTTCGTGACGCCGTGTGGCATACGCTCAATGCCTGTGCTCGCTTCTTCGGACTTGGCGGGTGACCGCACGGTGCGGTGCGGCCACCCGAGCCGTGATGTTTTGTACCCGCCGATATCTGGTTGGGTCATCGCGATGCGCGGTCAGGGGCCGCGGTCATCGCGTTCGCTGAGTCGTGGAACGAGACTGTCGGCAAACGCTTTCTGGCGAGCTCACGAGGGTCGTCCTTTTCGAGCTTACTTTTTCGTTTTGTTACTGCGGCTGCTCGATTTAGACGGTTATTCTCAGCCAAGACAACCCGCTTTCTGGTATTAAAAGTAGGTGAAGCGTTTTTTTTTAGGTTTGTTTAGGATCAACTATCGTATGGTGCGCGCTTACGCTTATACGCTAATTTTTGCAAGATTGTTCGCTTTGCAGCGAGCGACAGTTCTGGCATCGTGCTGTACTGGACGTAAATATGTTTACGAGGGGGTTTGAGAAACTCAGGAGTGAGAATGATCGGATAATGAGTAAAGATCCTTTTCCAGCCTTTGCACAGATGCATTTTTTTTTTGCCGTTCTTGCTTTCTACTTTCGACTAAAGGAACGCACGTGAGTGCTGCATCTCACCTTGCGTGGCAAAACCACGACACAAGAAAGGATGAAGTAAGTTCTTTTTTCTCTCTTTTTCTTCTCTCTTTCTTCCGTGACCGTGCGCAAAGCGAAAGCCGTGGACGCCCGCGACATCTCCGTAGACACGCGCGTGGCGACAGCCGAGACGAACAAGCTTTGTACACGCGGATTGCACGGTACTCCCGGAGGTTGTGACGAAGGCGCAAAAGGCAACGACACGAAAGCTTGAAAACACGTGCATCTCGGCTTTGTTGCGGGTCGCTTGAACTGAACCCAGCGGTGTTTCGGCAGTGCGACGAGTCATCGCCGGAGGAAGGTTGTCAGGTCCGTGTCCTTTCGCAGAGTCATCAGGCACAGAAGTCGCGCCTCCAATCGAAGCCGTAGATTGCCTCCCGTAGAGACGTAAAATAAGTCGACCTTCGTTCTCCCGCGCTGGCTCTGCTAATAAGCACACTCTCTTTGTCGCCAACGTGTCGTCTCGTTTGCCACGTTCGTCGGCCAGCATGCTCGTTGACCTGCCCGCGCATGGCGACTTTACGCCCGAAAAACCATTACGAAACTCCAAAAGAAGCTCATCTTTCAAATTTCGTATGCGCATGTCCCTTCGTTACCCGCCATTTCAAATTCGCCTTAGAGCCAGTCGTGTCTGTGGTGAGAATAACAAGCGACGCAAACGGAAAGTATCCGCTCGACGTTCTATCGTCTTCCTGATGGCGGCCGACAGTCGTTGGTCTCGGCTGAGTTGTCGCGATCATCAACAACGCCTGGCGCGCCGCTCGGCTCGTCGTCCTCGGCAGAGAGACGGCAGCCATAGCGGGACGGCCGGTCCCCCTCGACGACGACGACGTGCTGTCGTACACACCGGATGCGCTTTGTTCGAGGCGGCGCGAAGAACGGCCCGCGCTCTTTTTGATCTGCCCAGCGCGCGCCGAACGTGACTAGTCTGACCGACATGGCTTCGGCACACCTTTATACATGTAGTATACGCGCACCTTCTTTGTTCTATCTTAGCGCCGTTTGTCTCGCGTTTTTTGTGTTCGCCGATTGGCCGGTCGCCCAGCTTTGTGATGCGCGTGGACCTACACGGGGTCGAGGAGGCCGCTTGATTACGGATTCTCTCCTTGTAAGCCCTAGCGGTATCAGCCGTACCGTCCACGGAGCGCAGCACCGTTGCAAAACTGTGCCGGTGTAGTTATGCGTCGTGTATTGCGCGGCTTCGCCGGCTGTTGCGCCTTTTGTTTCATCCGTATACAAGGGCGGTGTCGTCACATTGTACGCGTCACACTGTACGGCTGCACGAAGCCGGTGTGAATGGCGTTGCCACGTGCTCGAGATGTTCGTGCGCGACATTGTCGCATGCGCGGTCCGGTCGCGTAGGCTT
The DNA here is from genome assembly GCF_048455015.1 of Haemaphysalis longicornis. Classification (NCBI taxonomy): domain Eukaryota; kingdom Metazoa; phylum Arthropoda; class Arachnida; order Ixodida; family Ixodidae; genus Haemaphysalis; species Haemaphysalis longicornis. The sequence continues at coordinate 55,932,325 of NW_027526361.1, read as the reverse complement.
TTCACCACTCCTGAGCCTCGCGATTGCCGTAAAGGCGCAACCACATGCGACGTTTTGGTCGCGTTTGGAGACCGTCCGCGGCGACGCGCGTTCAGCGCGCGCCACCAAATACACAGCAGCGCGCTCGGAGCGCCGGTGTCTGCGCATCCCAGATTTTCGGTCCGTTTTCGGCGTCTGCGCCGGATGTTGCTATCCTCAATTTCCGGTCCCCCTCCGCACGCAACATGGCGGCTCTTTAGCACTTTATTTAATAGAACATCAATTTAACGTGTTTTGTTTGTTGAAGTTTTGATGATTCTTCAGTTTATTAGGAATGACTTAAACAGAACGATGCTGCCTTTACCAAAGTAAGTCTGGCAACTTGGATCGGAGAAGCGCTCTTCGCGCGTCTCTTGTGGTTGCTCGCCCTCTCCAACGCCCGTTCCGCGTCGGCGCCAGGCGCCGCAGACGGCCGCAAGACGCGACCAAAACGTTGCATGTGGTTTCGCCTTAAGAGACGTTCCGGTGACAACGAACGCGTTCTTGTTCCTCACCTGTGGATGGACGCACCCGCTCTGCGTGGTATGATTTTCGATTTGCTTACACGCTCGTGCTTATCGTGGATTCCACGGTTTCGTGCATTATAGGATCTCAACTCTTCAATTCCGAACAGCCTCGGTGTTCGGCCTGCGTGCTAGTTCGTCAGAGCTATTTTGCGTGCTAGTGACAAGCCGTGCAGTACTAGCAGGTGCAGCAGGCATTGGATTTCCAACCTCGTTGCGCTTTTTAAGGGTCTCGCGGCCCCGATGGCGTCTTAACTACGTCGTCAGCTGCCAACACTTCCTGCGAAACCGGATGCGTATGCCGTTATTGTCCTCTCGCTTCCGTTATTGCCACGCTGGGTCGCGCGGCGTTACGTAACCCGTATGTACAGCGACGGACAATTGCACGCCGTCGTGGCGCTCATCTCCCGCGGATCGCATCGGGGAGCTGCCAATGGCCCAACGGCCAGCCACTTTCTTTCAGTCGCTTCCGCGTGCGTGTATACCTAGAGGTCTCGCGACGGCACCCCTCGGCAGGGTCGCCGTCGAGAGTGCAAGGCGCAGCAGCGCCCGCTGTGAGAATTCGCCGGCGTTGATGAGCTGGACGGGGAACGGAGGGGCATCGATTGTCTCCGAATCAGTGGCGCGGCCCCTGGGTCACAATGGCTCCCTCTAGCTCGGCACCACGTCCAATGATGCGGCTACGGAGATCAATCCCCCCCCCGCCCCTTTTCGTTCCCTCGCAGCCGACCGCGGTCAACGCCCTGGCTCGGCGAGGGGCCACCCAGCAAGTCGATGGATCGTTCGCTCTCAAATGTGATGGAGCATAGCGGTTAACTGAAATTGCTGTTCAAACAGGGCGATGGTCGACCGGCGTAAGATAACAATGTAATACAGCGACTCCGCTAGATCGACTGCTAAGGAATTGCGCGGTTCGGGTGTCGAAAGGTTTTCGATCAGCTGGACCTACGGCTGTGCCAATGGCGATTTTTTGTCTGCTATATTTACCTAATCCTGTCGCTACGAGGAAACTGAGGGTCAAACCGAGTGGTAGGCAGGATTCTCTCGTGGAATGTCAGCTGTCGGTTAAAATTGAGTGAAGCAGTTCCTTGGACATCTGAGCAGTTCTTTGAACGGTCCTTTTGTTGTACTCAGGGTAGAATTTTTTTTTTCCCATATCAGGAGCGAATATTTAAAGGGACGTGGGCAGCATAGCACATGGACAACGACATGTATGTGGAAGGGCATGACGAGAAGGTGAGGGAACGCTGCCTCCGCGGTTAGGTTTACGTGCTCGGTTAAGGGAAAATACAATTTCGGTGTATGCGAGTGCAGGTGAACATCCGTGCTCGGGGGATTGGGCACTTGAAGATCGCTTTGTCCGGTGGCATACGATGATGATGACGATGTAATCGCAAGGTCGCGCTTGTTTATTTCTTCTCGCCAGCAAAACGAGGAAAAATGCCTCCTCGTGCGCACCGAATTCGGCCTAACCCTTCGGATCGTCTCCACATCACCACAACCTCCACTTAGTTTGAAGACTGGATCCCGCGCCTTCCATCAACGACCCGGCGCCGTCAGGTTGCGAGTGTAGGCTGGTTATAGCGCACCTATAACTACGAAGGGAACTAAGCGAACGCGTTGGTGAACCCGGCTCTATTCCCTCAACCTTTCTGTGTTGTTGTTGCCGCTGCTTCGGTAAACTTGTTTTCTGTCCTCAAATGGAAATCTCTTCGTTTGATGCCGTGGTTTGACGTTAGTTATCCCTCTAGTACAGGTTTTCCTGTCTCAATGAGCTCCAAACCTTACCCTTGAACAAGAAAAGAAGTATACTCAGAAAGGGGCGTTGAAAAATGATAGATGAATTTTCGTGTTTTGCATTTTTCATTTGACAGTGTTTGCTGTATTTGTTCGGTACGTCTTCCATTCTGGTATCGGTTCCTGTCGCCTCCGGTAACCATGGTTGTCAGTCGATGCCTGAAAAACCTGTAGCGCAACGAAGGTACACTGCCAGTCTCGTCAAACTTGTTTTTCGATGAAAGCCGCACCGCTAGCGTTAAGACCTAACCCTTCGCTTACATCCGACCACCCGGGGTGCGAAGGTTAACCACCAGCCACTGTATATAGCTACCGATTGTTTGGTTGACTGCCAGGGAAACCGCAAATGATCGACGAACTGGCGATATTGCATATAAGAAATGAGATACGTGTGTTCGCGAAGAGACACCAGATCGCCTGATTGATAGCCGCTATGCGAATGGATTGGCTCGTCTCGCTGTTGCAGGAAGATAGGTCGTTGTGGTCCATGGGCAACTGGTTAGGCGCAGATGGCGGGTTAGTCGTATACGTTCACTTCTTTAGACGGTTCGTGAGACTTTGATGAGGCGTTCGGTAGCGTAATCTTCGGCCGCAATGGGAGTTCACGCAGCCGGTCGCGCCGAGACGACGCGTTAATTAGACGCTTAATTTTCGGCACTCCTTCGAGCTTTCGTTAGGTGTCTCGCTAGAGCTTAACCCGCAGCTCCACGGTGGCCTACGGGCGGCTTACATGCAGATAGGTTGTTTTTGAGCGACCCGGCCCCGACCGCGACCTGACTGGGAAGCAGGCGAGAGGGGGAGCGACGTCTTCGGAATTAATTAGGCGACCATTAGCGGCGGAGCTCTGCACAGGGCGAGGCGTCGTCCCGTGTCGGAGGAAGGTGCCGCGGTGACGCATTGTGTCCGCGTCGCTGGGACAGACCGACACGCCTGGGGGCCGATCGGGAGCGCCGGAAGACGCCGACTGTGGCCGAAGCGCGACAGGTCCCGGTTTACGGCCACAGATTGCGGGGCTGAGGAACTTGCAGCAGCACGGGTCATGGGTCGGCCACGTCTGGACTGAACTGTGAAGTCAAGGGCATTGACGAGGAAGGTGCTCGCTGCCGTATTCAAGGTTTACTGGATGTACAGTTGGTGGAGAGGAGGCGACACGGGGCGACCTTAGATCAAGTGCGTCGTAAGCAGGCGATGAAGCGGGATACGAGATTACTGGCGGGCTGTTGAGTAGTCGAGGCCCTGACCTGTACGGTGCTCAGGTTCAGAAATGATCGCCGCTTTAGGAGTTATAATCTGATGAGGTCGACCTCAAGTTACCTCCCAGTGCTCATGACTGCCGTGCGTTTTGTTAAGCGAATTCTAAAGGGTACAGCAACGCATCGTGAAATGTTATCTGGAGAGGGCAGAGGACGCGGCTAAGACATTCCGCTGAGCTGGCTTAATGCGAATTTTACTTCAGCTTCAAACACTTTGCATAGTGCGGGCTTCGCGTGTTGTAAGTTTATACTAGCCTTGCTTCCCTGTAATCATCGCGGAAGGGGTAAACGATCTACGAGACCGAATTCGGCGCCACTGTTGATCGACGCGCGGACATACGTGAATCCATTTGCGTTCTTCCCCAGTGTATATACGCCAGTGCAGGCAATCCTCTCAGATTCGGCGCAACTGGTTATTCCAGCCGCGCTTCCAGGCTCGCCCATCCGGCTGGTTAATAATACCGCTCTCCCGGACGTCTATTCGCGTGATGGCCTGCGTACTTGGAGCGTTGCTTTTTGTCTACGCTCCTCGATTACCGGCGAAACGGACTCGCGCGGCTCTTTGCACCTTCTTCGCCTACTTTTTCGGCGCATTCTGTCTCTCGTTTTGTTTCAGCGCTTCGTTATTGCGCAGCGATTCGACGTTATCGTAGAACGAACTCGCGGCAGTTTGAGGTTATAGGAAACAACTGTGTGGCGACCGAATTTGTACACATGTGACCAGAAGGGTGTAATTCAGAGATAGGAAAGTACGCCCATGGCCTTTCAACGTCCACTACTGTGAGGGGGGGGGGGGGGGGGGCGTACAGAAGCAGATGGCCGAGAGAGAGAGAGAGAGAGAGAGAGAGAGAGAGAGAGAGAGAGAGAGAGAGAGAGAGAGAGAGAGAGAGAGAGAGAGAGAGAGAGAGAGAGAGAGAGAGAGAGAGAGAGAGAGAGAGAGAGAGAGAGAGAGAGAGAGAGAGAGAGTATAATGGCGGCGTGTTACGCAAGATCAGGCAGCGCGCGGCCGGTCACCATCGGTCATTACGCGCACTGACTTCCGTGCGCGCGGCCTCTACGGCGCTGTATTTGCTCCTTTCGTGTCCCTCGCCTCTGCGAGCGACCAGCAGGCAATATACCCGTCGTCCTGGCTGGGCGTTTCGGGTATGCATATTTATGGAAGGCGTGCTGTGCCTTCGCGAGTCGCCTCGCTCGCTTGCCGCGGTGTCTGCGAGCGTGTAGTCCTCTTGTGTATGCGCGCAGGCGTCCGTTGCGCCTCTCTTTTCTTTCTGCAGCGGGCACGGCGCCGAAGGGGAAGACCTCCCTGCACGAGGAGTGCTTCGATCGGTCAAAGCCGCGACGTCCGCGGACTCCGAAGCCTCCCGAATGAGGCGCTGCGTCGAGACCGTATCGGGCTTATAGCGGGACGTGTCCTGGTGGCCGCTTCTGTGATAACTTCTCTAACAACTTAGTTGGGCGTAGTTCTAAATAGGACTGTCGGTTTCGGTATTGGTCTGGAAGGAAGAGCGTACAAGAAAACAACTGTGGCTGATTCCTCTGTCATAGGAATCGGTAAAACACGAACGTGAAATGTGCTGCGAAATCTGCAGCTGAGCATTATTTGTGGGTCGGCGGCTGTCTTGTGGGTGCGCTTGGCGAGCGACGCCCTGCTGGTGGGTCGCTTCGGCAAGGGCGTACTGGCAGCATTTCCGTGACGGATATGACGCCAGTGAAAGCTTTGTGTATCCCGGCAGAAAACACTTTAGGGTTAAAATATAAAACCCGAAAACGAAGAGCCCCAAGTATAACGTACTCTTTGGTTCTAAAGGTTGCTTCCCCGCAAGAAGACCCTGTGTGCAGGGGTGCACCCTTTACAGGCCACTTGCTTCGTTGTACTGGCGTAACTTCCGTGACGGATATGACGTAGATGAAATCTTCGTGACTCCGGGAATAAAACACTTTCGTGTTAAAACAAAAGTTCATGTAGATGCAGGCAATTCGTTGGCCTAAAATGAACCGCTGGCTTGGGCACATTGGCTGTAGCAGCGGTTGTTTAGTTGTTGTTACGGTGCTCAGCCGTCCCGCTTGCCTTGATATCATTGGGGACGGATAATAAATGACGATTTTCCGTTTCTTATCATGTCTGTAGGCGGATTTTAGCAGCGTTTAGCGGTTTTGACGGTAGCCTTTCGGTGATAAGTCTGCACGCGTTATCTATGAGACCCTGTCCCCCTTGTACTGCACCGAACTGCAGTGTTGGCGCATAATTAAGCATACCTAACGGGAATAAGACGTTGAAGGAGGGGGAGGGCTTAACTGAGGCCGGGTCAGGGGGAAGGGGGTGCAGTTCATTAACCAGTGCCACTCACAGTAGTTCCTTCGTACAGGGAAACGTGTGTGCGAATTCTCTCCCAATCTGCCCTCGAAGGCGTTCATGGGAAAAGGACACGCACGGTGCTCTTAATTGAACGGGGGTGAGGCGATGAAGTCATTATTCGGCATATGTCTGTTTGTGTCCAAGCGCAATCTTGCCCCCGACACGGCGGCTAACGACTGCGCGTGAACCACCGCCCGAGAGACAATTCCACAATGTAGCGCGTCGCGCGCCTAATGATCGGCGACATCGGCGTCTTGCACGAAAGCTGTACGTACGGGTGGGGGGACAGCGAGATTACGCGACGCGAATGGAAACGGGGTCGTCCTCGGCCGCCCAGTTTGTGTGCACCGACGATTCCTTGTAAGCGAGCGCGGTGGGGACAGTGTACCAGTTTGGCGAATTCGTGGGGAAAGAAATAACACTGTGTACTCGCTACTACGCGGCGAGCAGGGAAAGAAGACGGGGGGCGGATGTCGTCGTATAGACGCTGCGGGGCCCCTGCACGGGTTTGCGAGCAAAAAGTTCATTGTGCGTAGCGGTGGAATTGCCGATCACGATCGCGCGTGCGCTCGGCGCGCGGAATACGGGCGGCGTTCACTGAGCCACTGCTGCGTTCCTCTTGTCTTTTTTTTTTTTTTTTTTTCGGTGTTGGAGAAGAGTATAGGACGACTAGATGGCCGTTGCACAACGGGGTCGGTCGTCTGCTGTACGGTTACCGAAATTCCGTGACGCCCGTTGCACCGTTTCACGCCCATGGCGCGTCGGTGGCGTTTGTTTTTCTGCCTTCTCGGTTTTCCTCGCTTTTTTCCCCCCGCCTTTCTGGTGCTCTGCAAACACTACGCAGATCGCCCGCCAGCTTCGCCCGCGTGTTCGTTCCTTTTTCTGTGGCTAACCCTAATCTCCGCCCGGGAGACTTGTGTGCGAAGTCACGTTTTTTCCTCGTCGAAATGCGCAAGCTCCTCGGTGGATTCTTGGCGCTTCGATGCTTTCGGTGAGCGGTGCGATGGCTTAGGGCGCAGAAAGAACGAAAAAAGGTGCGTAGCGGCGTTGAATGTGCGCGCGCAATCTCTTTTCGATATGCCGTCGATGTTGCTCGGTCTGCTAACGGCGTACCTGTAACGTGGAAAAATGGCATGTTCGTTATCGGAGGACACGTTATACTTAGCGCGGCAACTGGCCCCTTTGATGTGCATTGAACCACATTCTGTTCCACGCCGTCGGGAACGAATTGCCAAATAGGCTTGCGGAATACAAAAGTGCTGTCGTCCAGGAGATTAAAGGTAGGTTACTTTAGGACGCGTGTCACAGCGTCTCACGTGACTTCGCCTAGTCCCCCGCCCCCACGAATACATCTGTACAATGTGGTTACAGCGCATCTGTTGGCTCAGACAGGGAAGCACCGAATTCCACTTGGCTTGGCGTTGTTTTAAGAGCGAAGCTGTTAAGGCTTTAAACAAATCGTTATTTCTAGTGTCCGCAGCTAAAATACCAAGAAAACGCCGAACATACCCACTCAGGGGGATTGGCCGAGAATCCCGAGCGTAACCCACTCAGAGACATTGGCCAAGATTGGCAAAAAAAAAAAAAAAATCCAGCATTCGCCGTTATCGTAGCAACACTTGCTCGGAACGAGAAAGACACGTCATAGCGTACGCCGGTCCAAGATGATGTCGAATGATTATCGCTTGCAAAGAAATGAAGGAAGCTCACACTTATAGCAACAATGATGGAGTGAAGGTCGTTGCGGCAGGAAGAAGCAAATCGGCTGCAATTGTGGACCTAGACCGTCGTGATGGTCGTGAAGGTTGCGTACAGCTTCGCTATACCTTCAGGTCTTACAGGTTAGTGTGAGCTTCCTTCGTTTTTTGTTTTGTTTTTTACGTCTTGAATGTAAACACAACAAAACCGAACGATTAATGCACAGAACAAGGCTAGTGTATACCATACAAAGTGTCCCCTATACTTTTATGCGCATATATTTTTTCTACAGATGGAAGTAGAAAGCAGCTATGGCTCTGAGCTTTTGTTGGCGCTGACTTATATGCTGCGCTCATATAGTTGTGGGTTGCATCAACGCGGCGGTCAAGGTGCGTTAACGTTGCTCGTACAGTAATTAAAATTGTCTCAATCGAGCCCTCCATGGTCATAAGCTTGGCGAACGGTTAATTTGCGTCCGGACAGCCTATATTTCATGCATGCGCCGTAGGACTAAACGCGCATTGCGCAAGACGACAAAGAAGAATAACGCAAAGAAAGAAACATGAAACGGTCCTTCGGCGGCACAAAGGATGACGCGGTTCCGGGAAACGGCATGCCTTCGCGTGCGACCGCCAACGGAGGGAGGCACAATGGGGAGGCAAATAATATCCGCGCACGTTCGGCGAGGGAGGGGGCGAACTGGGCCGACCGACGCACGACACCGAGCTGCGTACCCCGCCTCGCAATCTTTAAAAAAAAAAAAAAAAAAGGGGGGGGGGTGGGGGGGGGGAGAAAAACAAACCATAAGCCGTATATATCACGCGGATCTGCCTCTCTCTCTCTTCATAATACCGCATACGTTGCGTCTGTGCACATCTGCAGTCTCTGCTATTCTCTTGAGCTTTGAATTATGCGTTTTTTTTTTTTTGTGAGAATCGCTAACCCGTGGACAGAACGACGATGCGGCGTTTGATGATGATGATGATGATTGTGGAGTTTTTAACGCGCCGACGCAACGCAGGCGATGAGGCGCGCTCAGGAGTAATTTTGACCACCTGGGTATCTTCAACGTGCGCAGAAATCTCGTACACACGGGCGTATTTGCTTTTCGCCTCCATCAGAAAAGCGGCCGAACACTAGCATTTGCAAGCCCGCGTGTTGAGCCAGCCTATTTGAGTCCTTCTGGCGAGTACACACCCGCGCCTTTTTGTGTTCCTTCGTGTTAGAAAAGTTAGAAACAGTTAGAAAAGTAGCGAACACTTGATTATAGCGCGTGGAAACGCGGAACGAATGTTTAATACGTGTTGGTGAGGAAATAGAGAAAGTTCGCGAAATACCAGCTTACCTACAGTGAGTGCTTCGTGTGCTATTGGATTGCTTCGTAGCTTCCAGGAATCGTGTTACCGCAACCGCATCGACGCCGGCACGACTGCGCACGGCCAGTTCGTAACTGAAGGCCACTTGGGACACGCGCAGTTACGTCGACGGGGCTACGGGCACGGACGCGGTATATAGACACCCGGTTATTCCGCCCACAGCTCTGCTCAGATACCCCGTCGCAACACTTAGTTTCGCCTCGTACGAATCCACGGTCTGGTTCACTATCGGTGTACGGGTTCTATATAAGCATTGTGAATATTATTCTTTCTGATCTTCGGGTTCTCCCCTCGAGCTGAATATATGACTAAAGTAGTTAGTAGTACAGTAGACCCCCCGTTAAGACGAACCCGAAGGGACCGTAAAAATTTGTTCGTATTGTCAGAAATCCGTCTAAGCGGAGGTTTTTTGCGCTGTGGATGTTACGAGAGAGCAAAAATGTTGTTCGTCTTAACACAGTTCGTCTTAACAGGAATCCACTGTATTTCCAAATTTGATCTCGTATGAGTAATCGAAAAGGGAGGGGTTGGGGAGGCTGGTTCAATTGTAGTATTGAATCGAATACCCAGTATTTTTCTTCGTCCTGTATTGTCGTAGTTTGTGCAAGCACGCAAGCCCGTTTACAAGTGTAGGAACTCCTGGGTAGCAATAAAAAAAAAAAAAAACGAAGTAGCAAGCTTATTTGAGTCCCACGCTCGCCAATGTACGACACTGACATGACTCATTCTCAGTATGCTCACCAGTTTTGGGGCCATACAGCTGGTTTAACTTTCGATAAAAAGCGGGAAATTTGCGGTGAACTGCGATGGTATCGAACATAAAATGTTAGAATCGAATACGAATCTAAAAAGAAGGACTATTCGGTTCGTGTTCAAATTTTGGAATATTCGCACACGCCCACATTCAGCTCGACCCCTCTTAGTGATTCATGTCCGTGCCCTTTTCGGTGGTCCTTTTTACTGGCCCTTTTCCAAATGCACTCTGCCGCCAGAGACTCCGGTGTCCATCCGTGTACAGGATATTCTTAAAGAATGTAGAACGCTGAGTGCTCCGATGGCGCGGAAAAGGAAGGGGATTTGCTGTGGAGTCATAAAGAAACCCCTTTCGGTAAAGCAATCGCAGTGGTCGCCCACCCACACTTCTGGCCAACCGCATAAATTTTGGGTGGGCGCAGTCTGGAGACGCACTATCGGGGCCAGCATCGGCGCCCGCTCTCCTGTGCAGTGCTTGCTATTTCCTGCCGCGACCATGCGCCGCATATATCGTCGCCGCGCAATAATGACCTCTCCTTGCCCCACGGACGTAAAAAGAAGGTAAAGAAAAAAAAAAAACGACAGTAAAGAATGGCAATGCGTACCGATCTCGCTTTAAGAACACTGAAGAGTATACTCGGGATGATTGTGTCCGCATCTGCGTGGGAGAAGGAGGCTTTCTATCGCACATGCTCTTTGGTTGAGTAAGAAACCTGTTGGTGATCCGAAAGCAGTCAGTGAGTGTCCAAGCAGGCTGTCAGAAATCCGTCTTAAGCGGAGGTTTTTTGCGCTGTGGATGTTACGAGAGAGCAAAAATTGCATTGCATTCCTTGTGGGCATTCCTTGTGGGCAACTTCCTTGTGGGCAACTTCATAGCGGCGCCGTTGAAACTGTAATAATGCACATGCGAGCTCAAGTTGAGCTTAAGCTGCCCCGTAAGGATTTTTTTAGCGTAAGCTACACTGGCCGAGGTTGAGCAGTTTCGCGTGAACCTTGAAGGGCCGTGCTGCGCAAGCGCGAGGAGCATTGTATTGGGTTGGATTGGATTTGGATTGGATTAAATTGTATTTTATTCCAATCCAATTGGAGTACGTGTGTGTAGAGAATTGGGTCTGCACATTCGCCGGTCTGCGCATTCGAGGAGTGACGTCATAGCCGCGGCAGAAGCACTGGCGCAGGCGCGTGCCCAGCTGTGCGCCTCCATTGCACAGTAGCCAGGCCTGACGCTGCGCCGGAGCCGCTTGATAGCCGTTTTGCGTGGCTCCTGGAGAGCCGTGCTGCGCATGCGCGAGGAGCAGTGACTGGATTGGATTGGATTGGATTGGATTGGAAGTCGTTTTAGCCGCAGTAAGTATGATAACCAGCTAATCATAGACAACCAGGAACCCTAAGAATAACCAGCTGAACCTTAGCTCACGCTACGTATATCCTGGCATATCCGAGCTAAGCCACCGCTATTTTTTTTTGGTGTGGTTATGTTGACTGCCACTTCGCGACCACAATTCTTGTTTTCTTGTTTGTATCAAAGTTTAATTCATTGGTGACTTGGTTGTGGAAACTAGTTACTGGTGTCTGTCGAAAGGTCGTTTCTTACAGCGACCGAATTGAGCGGACACGTTGCGGCGAAGGTCTTCACGCTTGGCGACCTTTTTCAGTGGTCAGGTCCTGAGTTCGAGTTTCAAATTTCGCGCGAATAGCACAGCCATATATACGTGAAAGAGAGAACGTTTTCTAAAGAACCGAAAGCGTGCAGACCAGGCAATGAAATAACCTTTACAGCACCTTCGTCAGGAGCTTATGCGCGTGGCGGTCCGCAACCTCAGTCAGGTTGAACGTCACTGAACTACGAATCTGGAGACCCCGGGTTGGCCCCTTCGTATGACGTACAGTTTCGTAAGCGGTAAAACTGCGTTGGAGCAGACATTGCAGGACTGTAGCTTCAGCCTTCTGTCGCTTTTGTGAGTCATTAATCGTCTCTGGAGTATGGAAGATTTGGTTATTTTTCTTCGGGAACTCGGCTTTGTGCCATCCACATTTCTTTGTTTTATTTTTTCAGCTCCAATACATGTTATTCAACAACAGCAACCAAGATGTTGCCCCCCTCACGTGATGACGCCCCGTCCGGGGCCCAACATGTAACTTTGTTAACGCGCAGCGACCCCTGGGGGCAGCGGTCTTCGTTAGTGCTCCGTCCGCGCGAAGAAGTAGTGCTCCTTCCTGCCTGCTGCGAGGTGGGGCGAGGGAACAACCGGTCGTTCTCCTGCGTTGCGGGAAAACCTGTTTGCGGCCACTTCGGTTCAAGAAACTCCGCGACGACGCCGTTTGCTCGGGCGGCTCGCCGCGGAGGCAACTAGCAGGCGCGCGCGCGGCGCGGGCGTCGCCACCTAGAAGAGAAACCATCTCCCTGGCTGTGCGTTTAGCGTAGCTACCGACTGAGTCTGTTAGCGATAGCTTTTGCCAGAACTGGGCATTGGTCAGCTCTCAGACGAAACCGGTACCGCGCACCTGTGGTTACCGCTCCCAAGAAACTACGCTTGAGGGCGTAGTTTATTTTACATATTGATACAATAATAATTTTACATCTTGATGCCAAAGAAAAGTGATGTGGGCCGACGAAGGACTGTAGTGTAAGATCTTGAGGGAGAGAGAAATTCGCCTCCCTATGCCGCTCATTGTTTCCGAGGTTCCCTCATCATAAAAAAAAAAAAAAACTGAAAGGGACTCATTGAATGTGTAGCAACGAATAACGTTTCAACTTTCGAAATCTCTCGTCTCGCCATTGCCTGCGTACAGCTTCACCGTAGGTGTGGTACGGTCGCTCCGCGGCGGGGAATAGAACCGCGCGCCGGCCTTGCAGGCTACGCCCCTTGGGCTTCGGCGTCCCCCCCGTCTCGACAGCCCCCGGCGGCGGGCTGATAGATGCCCTGGCTCCGGAAAGCTCGGCTTCTGCCCTTCCCCCTGCGTGCTTCGCCCCGCTGCTGCCTTGTTGTCGTCTGCTTCACCTGTCGACGGAACACCGAAACCTGCGCTCGCCCGGCCGAAACTAAACAACCGAAAAGCGCGCGAAAAGATAGAGCCGGGGGAGAGGAGGAGAGGCCTGCGCTCCGTCCATTTGTGCGGCGCTCTGATTCGAATTTTAAATAGGCGCCCGGGCAGAACGCTGTGCCCGGAATGAAACTACCCGGGCCGCTCCGGTATCGGCTCGGGCCCGGACGCCTGCCGTCATTTATTTTGGAAAGAGGCGCGATGCTGTTTGGGTCGCGTATCGTCCCTTCGCTCGCCGCTGGTGTCTTCAGCGAATGCCGGGGGGTTCAAAAACAAAACAACAACAAAAACACGAGTCGATAACACGGGCGACGCGGAAATCGGACGGCGCGGCGTACAGTCTGTGTCCCGCGCTGCGCGCACTACGGAACAGATTGCGCGCGCGCGAAGCCCCGACTTTATGAGTTGAAGCCGGTTGAAGTTATGCGCTGGAACAACTATATAAACTTCCTTGCGGGCGTGCGCGCGGGTAAAGGTTGGGAGATGCGTGTGATTCTGCCTGAGCGCGTGGCTGCTCCCCCCCCCCCCCCCCCCCCCCAGGAAGTTTTTCTGGTCCTTTCTCGCTTGTGTTTCTTTTCCCACTCGTGTTTTGGCGCCCAAACCGGATCCAGAGTGGTGCTGTAACTGGTTAGGTGACCGGTCGCGTGGCTGGGAGCGGGTTGCCTCGAGGCCGTGATCGGACGTAACCATTAACTTTAGGGCTGGCTTTCCGAAACCTTGCGACGACCCGTCTGGCTTGGTCAGAGGTGGAAAAGGAACTGGCTGAATCAGAGTGCAGAAACGAGTAAAAAAATAAGGGTTATTACGGGCTGGGGCATAGCGAACCGGTAAGTCCCGTTTGAACAACAAAAAAAGACTAGCCATGACATAACAAATGTAATAGACGAAAGGTCGGATTTCCAAGGGAAACTTCTTTTCGTTGCTTTTGCTCGAAAAGGGCGCTCGTGTCTGGCACAGCAGACGGATAAATACAAACTGAACGTTAATAGTGGTTGTGTTATTGCTCATGCAGTAAAGATAAAAAATAATGAAAAAAATAAATCTTACCACCTTAACCTTCACAACTCTTACGCAAAAAAGGAGACTGACTTGGCGTACGCAGGCGCCCTGGGTGACCTCCTTGTGTAACAAGCAGACTAGCCGCTTTTAAAGCTTACCTTACGGCAGTGAACCTGTGTGATTTCGCTGGTATACGTGTTTCCCCTGCAGGCAGTCGTTGTCATTTACCCTAAATGAATGTGTGGCATAATGATCGCAACTGCTGACCTTAATACGCTTTTTGTACTTAATTTCCGGTTTTGAAAGCGTCTGGCATTGAAGCAGAACTGAAAGTTCGGCTAGTTGGTGTAGCATCTTAGAAAAAAACAAAAGCGATGCTAAAACGGTCGGGTTAGAATTGAAGAGTCACAACACATTGCAACGGAAACCCTCGCAGTTCGTTTCGTAGCCAATTGCGACCACAACAACGCAGTCCCGGTTCCCGTTTATAACAGCGCCCTTGGACCGTGTAAAGACGAATGCCGTATGCTCCAGTGGCAGACGTGAACACTCGCCATGAAGCAAAAAAAACAGCAGTCAGGCAGGCAGACGTCTATAAGCCCACGCTTTTCCGTATACCAGACGCGAGGAGAGTTTCTAGCGAGGCGCCAGAGAGACGTTCCCGTTCGCTTGTACGTTAGCGCAATGCACGAGGCGCGCCTGGAACAGTGTACGTGTAACGTCCTTGGATGTATGCAGAGTTGTCCCTAAGCGACTCTTACCGCAAGACCCGTTCAGCCTCCCCCGTCCATTTAGTGCCCACCGCCGGGTGCTTGCCTCTGTCCGCAGAGTCTCTCCATGTTGGGAAATGCAAAGAGCCACGCGCCATTCGCTACACGGCACAAATTGAAGGCTGCGCTAATCCATTGTTATTATAGAAACTGCTTATATGCACGTCCAGAGCGTTTCACCCAAGTAGTGCGCGCATAGAGGAGCGCTTTCAGAAAATTACTGTGATTAAAGGCAAACGGCTTGCATCGATGTACAAGTGGGATTAAAAGAAGTGCGAACACCTTCCGATGCATGCTGCACCATCTGGCTGCACAAGTCAGTAAACTGCGCGCATGCGCACTTCTTCGAGAGCGTTTGTGAGTGCGGCCTACATTTACGAGAAATGCTTGATCAAGAAGCGACGCCGGGCGTTTATTTCGTGGTGCCTTTTCACGCTGCGTCACCACTGAGCAGGATGATCGTTGAGGGGCGCCATGCTACATGCAATCAGCCTGCAGCGCGCTTGGCTCCCGAATGTAGTAGATTACAGGATGCTCAGTGGCGACAGAGCATAAAAGGATGCCTCAAAATAAATGACCGACGTCGCTTCTTTATCAAGGGTTTCCCGTAACAGTATGCCGCACTCTCAAACGGTCTTAAAGAATTACGCATGCGCGCAGTTTACTGACAGTGCAGCCAGGCGGTGCGGCATGCATCGGAGGCTTTGTGCTCCGTTGTTCGTATTTCTTTTCATCCCCCCTGTACGTTGGAGAAACAGCACTGCGAAGCGCTGGTTTGGTAAAGGGCTTTGTGCTTGTGATCGCAGCTAACCCGAGTGCCTATAGCTTGCGTGTGTGGGGCCATAGGTGTAGAATGTTCAGATCGCTGTTTCCGAAATGGTTTCAGGCACGCATTGGTTAACACCGCCTGGGGATCTTTATAACGCGCGCCGATATCTCGACACAAAGGGTCTGTTCTCTTTTCGTCTCTACGAGAAAAACAGCCGCCAGAGAGGCAGTTCCAGTCCCGGAGGCGCTAACGGGATAAACCGCCTTTGAAGTGTCGAGTCGGGGACTGCATCCCACAAGATAAAACGGATATGTCGCGCAGCGCTTCCTGCTCAAAGAGCTGTGAACTGGAGCACGGAGTAGTTTCCACAGCACGCCGCGCGTCAATCCGACACGACACCGCGTTAGCCGACACGCCATAGTCGCATCAATAAACGAGCGCGGCTCTTTTTCCCACATGTTCTCTGCGCCGTTACGCCGCCCGAAACTGGATCGCAATCGCGGATTGCCGACCCCGCTAGTCCCGCTGAGACTTTTTCCGTGTTTCGATAGGCCCGGTGCCTAACGGGTTTCCTGAAAAACGTACGCCGACCGCTTTAGTTAGGCTGAACCCTAACCACACACTCACTGAACAATTATTCGCCCATTGACTGACAGGGACGGGTGTAATTACTCTGAGCGAGGGAAGATACTGTATACTGTTTGTCTTCGAGGCGGAAGCAGAAGTATGCCGCGCATGCGCGCACGCCCCCTGCTACGCCGAACGGGGGTTCAGGGCGCATTGTAATTATCAGAGGCAATCGCTCGAGTAGCCGAACCGCAATTTGGGAACGTGCTGCAGGAGTGAACGGCAACGAGGATAAATCGCGTGAGACCGCTCAGTTCCTGCGGGAACGGAGCGTATATCTGAGGCGTCGCCTGAGGCAACCTGCCGGCCACGGTTTATACGCAGCCTGACTTCGGAAGACGAATCGCTTGCAGGCTCTGTATATTTTGACTGTTCTCAACACGTCAAGATTTAAAGAGCAGTCTCCTGTCACTCACAGTGCATGGTAAAAAAATGATAAAGCCGAACACGATAGCGAATTGGCGTCGCTGATTATTATATGGCGAAAAAAAAACAGCGCTCAACAAAGATCAAGAAAAGCAAAGAATACACAGAGACAAGAGCTGACAACTAAAAAAACTCCCAAGCATTTCCCCGAGGGTGAACATGGTTAAGTGCGAATGCACGGGGTGATGCTATGAGGGGGAGTAAAGTTAAAATCCGTTGGCATTCGCCCGTGAGTGCGCGCGAGCCGACCCACGGAGGTCTGGCAGTTTATCGCTGCATATATAGGGGGGTACGCTGCGCCGAGCGCGCCGAGCCAGGTGGCTGAGAGAGGAGGCGAGCGCAAGGGGAGAGGGACAGCGGCGCACGGCAGCTGCAGCCGAGCGAGGGGGAGAGGAGAGAGTGTGACGTCACGGTGGAGAGAGAGGCGCGCGGCAGCTGCTGGGGAGAGGAGGCGCGCTGTGACGTCATACCATGACGTCACGGCGCGAGGAGCGGTGCGGGGAGCGGCGCGCACCCGCGCAGCCATGGCGAGGAGGCGGAGCGAGCGCGGTCACGTGGTGAAGTGACGTCACCGCGCCGTTGCTACCGACGCTCCTCTCCGCTCCACGCCGTTGCTAGGGAGAGGAGGACTGCGGACGCCGCCGCCGCCGCCGGCGGTGGAAGGTTTGGGGTCGCTTATAAAGTGCATTCGCACTTAAAACTCTTTTTCCCCCATGCAAGCAATATAAAGAAAACAATAGAATGACGTCAGACCGCGCCAGTGAAGAAAACACATTAAAAAAATGTTCTGGGGCAATAAAGCAAACGCTTTACTGTGCATACTTTCGTTTTTTTTTTTTTTTCGCATGACGCGTTGTTATGCTTCTTCCCGCAATTCCTAGTCTGCGAAGCGAGACGTTTCGGCGTCTTCCCTGATGGCAGGACACGAGCTCGCCATATATAGCTGGGACGCGTCGTCTCGCGAGCCTTGTGATTACATATCGCATTAAAGTGGCACAAGGGACGTCCACGCTGCCGCAGCTGGGCCGATGTTCCCGATTGAAGGGGATCGGCGTTCGGGTACAGCACGCCGCTGGCGGCACTCAGTCGAGTCAGCGTACCGAAGCGCGACCGCAGCTGGCCGCAAAAACCGCGTTCTCACGCGGACTGGGCGCTACGCGTCCCAGAGGACCTCTGTAATCTCCTAGGCGCCTTCAGGCTAGGGGTGCTGGCGCCGCGAAAAATAAGCCACGCTTCCTCCGTCCCCGCGTGCCTTCTTAGCATGGAAAGCCAGCCGCACTTGTTCTGCGGGGTTTGCGAACAGTGTTGAGTAAGACGCGGCGACAATGGGACCCGCATTTGTTTTCCCCGCCGGCGCGCCTTCCGTATGGTCCGGTCCAGTTGGAAGTCTCGGCGGCGGTATGCGTGGGACAGTCGCAGCCAGCACTCATTGTGGTCGCCCGAGGGCTCCGTTCGGCGCATTTCGCGGCTAGGTAGGGCCATTGTTTAGTCCGTACGCGGACGCAACCGGGGAGGGAGTGTGCGGTCGGTCTTTTTGCCGCCAAGGAGCTGGACCCTCGGCGCAATCTACTGCCTGTTTGCTTTGCCTACGCGGCACGCTGCACCTATCGTGTGTGTATGTGCGTAGGACCTCCGTTCTATTTGTCCCTCGCCTCCTCATCTTAACGAGGTCTAGTGGGGTTGCAAATAGACCTTGAAAAGGATTGCGAATCGGCGAGTCGAGCTGTTTGCCCTTTGTCAATCGCTCCTATCGGGCTTGCCGGCTTTGGCGTTGTTGACGTCGATCCACAGTGGCAGCTATGGCTCAATGCAAATGAAAGAGAACGGCTTCTCGCAGTAGTGCGCGTAGGTCGAGACCGGCCAGAGGTCGTTCTCTCGAACTTTGTTCAGCGGGTATTGTTTGTCTTGGCTGTTCCAAGGGTTAAGCGCGGGGCAGGGGTGGTTCTGGCCTTGAGGGAAGGGAGGGCCTTTGTCTATTTGCCGGATCCGGTGGTGCGTATTCGGGGAAAAAAAGGGGCGGGGGGTGGTATTAGCCGCTGGAAGGAGTGAAAACCTTGCGGATGAAATCAACTGATTTAAACATTGTGTTCCTTTTCTCTGGTCGCAGGGCCTGCAACTCCCGTCGTTTCGAGTGCGCTATTTTTCCGCGCGAACTCGTTACGGGCGATTTGTGCGTGGTGTGTACCCAGTTCTGTGGCGATCATTGCAAAATGCTCCGCGTAAAGGGTTGCGCAAAAATTGGAGTGTTGCGAAGTTTATTCGTGTGTTTTCAAATGCGGTCGACAACATTACAACCTCAGACTGCTGACTACATACACCTTTGTCTGTATACAGTAAACAGTGCAGCTGAAATTAGGGCAAATTCACAAGACGGACGATTACAGGAACTTCAAGGCTATCCGAAGAACTAATTGCTTTTTCGACATGATGGGATACAATGCTTAAACCTGTGTAGTGTGCGGTGTCTTCCTTCTATTTGTCCCGTCTCGGTTCGCGCACTTTATCCCATAATACAGGAATTTACCGAGATTCGGCATTGCCTTACGTTGGAGCCCCTGCCTCCTCGTGAATAATTCCATTTGTGATCAATAAAATTATCAACCAACGGTGTAACAGTTTTCCCCGCTGGCAGCTTCGTTTTGCTACCTTCACCACAGTAAGAGTGTGCTTGTTGTGGAGCATCCTTCGCTGGCGAACCTCGATGCTAATTGTATTGGTGCGGACAGGATCAGTAGCCTACATTTCTCCTATCAAATGGTGTAATATAGTTAATTAAAGGAAATAGAAAATACTGCTTGGTATTTACTCCACACTATGACCGACAAAATTCGCTTAGGGACATTGATTCAGAGCGCCATGTTTGTATATATCATCGTACAGGGTTTGGCCAACCTGGTTGACTATTCGGCTGGAACTTCCCGTTTCAGGAGAGGCCTTTGTCTTCTCGTAGTGAACGTAGATAGGACGATACCAATACGTATGCATGCATGCTTGAGTAGCTTTGTTCTTTTTTGTTTTTACCGAACACGTAGAACGCCTCATAATCTTGGTTTGGTTTGCGCCCATCATACGAAATAAAGTGAGAAAAAAAAAATATCGCATTCGTGCTGCTAACGAATCCGCGCTGTTCTCGGTGTCGCTAGCTCGATAACTAAGTATAGCGGTGTAGCCCGCTTCCAGCCGGTTCGCCCAAAGGCGTACATGCCGGTGGAAGGAGGCGTTCGGCCAGGGAAACAAGGACGGGCAGGCCCCGCGGGTGACGGATTGCGGCGAAGAAAAATGGCCCGTCAGTCGCCGGCTGCTGCTATGCGCATGCGCGGAACGGCCACGAGCGTCCATGCTTCCCGAGACGGGGGCTGCGGATTGATCGCGTACTGTACGAAGCCGTCCAGGTTTGGTTCCGCGGCTGCTGTCCGAGACCGGCGCTGGAGATCCGTGGATATAGCTGCAGCCTCTCCTCGCCTCGTCTGCCTTCTGGAACGTGACACGTCATGACGAAGAGCTGACGGCCGTTCTATGACAGCCGTCTCGAGACTGGCTTCACGCTTCTCGGAATGCTCGAACATAGTCTTAGGCCTTACGACACGAGCTCTTAAATGAGCTAATGACATCATCATCGAAGCGGAATGGTGTCCGTGACTCGTGGAATACCGTATCAACGCCGTTTAAGCGGCGCGTTTCAGGAACAACAACAACAACAACAACAACAACAACAAAACGTCATGTTTAAAATTACGCCGAAGCTACAATCGGGGTGAGAGGCGCATATAGTAAAAAGAGAGGGAGAAAAAGAGAGAGCGAGTTTTGATGAATACTAAAGAGTTTACTAAAGCCCACGAACGGTGGAGCTGGCTGCTTCAGATGGGGGTGAACATAGTGAGGCAAAAAAAAGGAAAGAAAAAAAAAACAGGATAGCGGAGGAGTTATATACCACTTAGGGTGCGATGAAATCTCGTGCATACGGGCGTTTTTGTTGTTGTTGTTGTTGTTGTTGTTGTTTCTTTACACCACGAGAAACGACCAAGAAATTGCACGCTCACATCGGCACGCGATCGCGCGGCAACTGCGTGACTGCGTCACAGCATATTTATTTCTCACCCCTCCCCCCCTACCAAAAAAAAAAGTATCACAAAAGCTTGTGCGCCGTGCACAAAAAGGCCCATATAGATTGTTCTCTCCCCGTCATATACTATACAGGTACACCCACAAGTCGTGGCGTTCCGTATATAGCTTTCCCGGTCGTATAGTGTATGGTGTACCGGAATGAGCGTGCTCCATGACTTCGCTCCTGGCGTTTATATTTAGCGCCCTCTGGCTGTACATATCATATCGGCAGTTTGAAACGGTGTCGAAGACTCTATTACGCACGCACTGCCTCCTGCGGCATAGACCGCCGCATTACGCGCCACTCCTCTTCCTCTGTATCAGGCAGACGCATGATGTGCTCGGGTTGCGTGGCCGAGAAAGAGCAGCACACGCGGCTACTGGCGCTTGCTAGCGCCGCTCCAACGCTTCGGCGCTTTCGGGAGCCAATCAGAGAGCGGCGCCAATTACCACGGCCCAATCGTTTGGCCACGAAGTAATTACAGGCGCTAGCTGCTGACCAGGGAGTTTGTTATTTCTTGTTCGGCGCTACCCTGTATAGGAGCACAGTTTGGAAAAGGGTCAGTAGCCTTCAGGCAGGCATCCAGCGGGCGGCTGCTGCTACTGCTGCGCTTGTAGCTATGTTACGAACCATTATAGATGGAGCGGGCCTCTTTCTATAGTACCTCCCGCAAGCTCTGCGTCGGACGCTTTCCCAAGAAAGGCTGCTGCGTGCACGAGCATTACGGCGTTCAGTTTCTGCCGCTTGCCTTCCGGTCAACGGAGCCCGGTCATTATAGCCACCGGCGGAAAACCGGAAATGGAACGCGTAGTCGAACCTTCCTGCGCGCGACGCGTACACGTTCACAGGCCGGGCTACGTGCGGACCGCTCACGATAGCGCGTCAATGAATTTAGTGTTACTGGTCGTGGCATTCAGAGAGAGAGAGAATAGTATTTAATGATACTGGTGAGTTTCGTGGCATTCAGCACCGTCTCTTATACGCGCGATGAATTTACATGAGACGTGACATGTCATGAATGGTATGCAGTGAGGGCTTAAGAGTTGCACCGGCTCTAAATTTGGATCTCTCTTCCCCTCTCCCATCTCCCCTCTCTCATGTGTGAGCTTTTAATCTATCTCATAGAGTGATGGGGATGGAGCCGCGCAAGGTTCGCACGCGATTTTCCAAATTTTTTTGTTTCGTGCAAGCTGTTGTTACGTTCTCGGTGTGATGCGCGGTAGCCCACTGGGATCCACCACTGTGGAATCAGCCGAAAATTGGTTGTGAGCATGTGAAGGGGGTAGCGACTGCGGTCACTCTTCGCATGGACCGGTCTTCTGTAACTCGGGCAGCGAGAAACGTACAAGTGCCACCACACTGGACAGAGAAATTGTGCGACATTCTGATACGATGAGCCTGTCTTGGTAGCGTACTTTTATATCCGTAGAGGCAGTTGGTTTTAATTCTATTTAAAGCAAGCAAAGCATGAGTGGGAGCAAAATGAAAAAGAGAGGGCTTGTTGCATTCTTAAAAGAAAACAGTGCTCGCCTCTGCCGGGTGCCCAATGCCAAGTATTTATTACATCGCAATGAAGCAGTGTGGTGCGGTGTTCTTCTAGCACTATAACCAAATCAACCCGCTTGTCCTGCTTGCGGGCAGCCGCCGCTACAAGGGGCCTTGCTTCATCGAATGCCGTGGCTGAGCGCGAAAACAGCGCGGGCCTTGAACTGTCGCCGCCGATCGCGGGCCCTTTAGTCACGGCCCCTTTAGCGAGTCTGTAGACCCGCAACGCGCGCATGCAGCGAAAGACGCCAGGCTGTCGCGTTATGGCGCGTGCCAGAATCAAGAGCATTCAATTGGCCGAGGGCGCCCCAGCTTGCGCCTTGCCCGTATAGGCGTTGTCGTTGTCTCTCGTTGCTTAACGCTCTTTCTGCTCGGAGCGCTCTGGTCTGGCTTCGCTTCTGTAGCAGGATGTCGGCCGATTGCGCGCCGCTTCTTTCTCCGTGGCTGTGCAGCGCGCTTGGCATAAACAGGCGCTGATTCGGCCCGCCCTGTCGACGCGCGTCTTAACTCGACGTTAACCGGTTGCCTAGTCGCTGCTGTATTGATTCTAACGCCACTTGTCCGCCGCGCGCGTTTCCCGAGAGCGGAATGGAAGAGATGACAGACGTCCTGAAGTGGGCACCCATTAGGAATGCTCTGTTTGACTCGAATGTTGTGTCGGAGAACAGTTTATGCTAGTGAAGCGAACACGCTAGCACTTTGCTTGTGGATCCGTTGCGTGCACGCCTAAGCCTATCACCGCTTATTCGTGACCGACTATACCCTTGAGAAAGTTCGGAAGAACCGAGGGCTTTTCGTGACACAGCGTTTGCCAGCCGACCCGCAAGCCGCCGCCAGTTTCACACCTTGCAACTACCGTGTCAAACGTCAACGGCACGTATACTCGAAACGGCCGCGCCCACGAACCGCCTCCTCGCGAGCGCAGCCTGCGGCATTCGCGCAGTTCACGCTTGGTGCACGTTTAGGGCGAGGCCCTTTGTCGCCGAAGGTGACAACAAATAACTAGACCACTGCCTTCCGTACTGAACCGGAACGTCGAGGGAGAAGTGATGTCAGCGTTGCTCGCGTATTTTGGGAAGCGAAGATTCCGACTTCACCGCCGCAGCTTTTTACACTACCGCTCCACTTCGCCTGTTCCCCGTGGAAGCGGCTTTGCGCAGCGGGAAGCCGCTGCTGCTGCACGTACCAGCGCAATGTCGCCCGCCTCCTATGCGTCCCGCCCGTGTGCTTTCTCCTGCCGACGCAGCCTAGCACCAAAGTGGGTCTCTAGGCAATGGGGTTGATCGCCGCCGCCGCGTTGCTTCGCTTGTTCGCCCTGAATAGTTGCGTGCGCGCTTGTCGTCGCTCGCTTCCCTGCTCTCCTTGTTCGGCGGTGACTCCTGCTTGTTCTGTGTGCGCTTGGATTCATAATGGAGGCTTGACCTGAAGTACCACAGAAGACCTTGGTGTCGCACCTACCAGCCAATCAAAGTCCACGTCTGTAAAAATATAAAAACTGTGATTGATTCCTCTGTCATAGGAATTGGTAAAATACGAAAGTGAAATGTGCAGCGAAATCTGCAGCTGAGCATGATTTGCGGGCCGGCGGCTGTCTTGTGGGCGTGCTTGGCGAGCGACGTCCTGCTGGCGGGTCGCTTCGGCAAAGGTGTACTGGCGTCATTTCCGGGACGGATGTTGATTGATTGATTCTAGAGTTTAACGCGCCGACGCAACGCAGGCGATGAGGCGCGCCGTAGTGGAGGGCTCCGGATTAATTTTGACCACCTGGGGATCTTTTACGTGCGCCGAAATCTCGTACACACGGGCGTTTTTGCTTTTCGCCTCCATCAGAAAAGCGGCCGCCGCGGCCGGGAATCGAACCCGCGACCTCGTGCTCAGCAGCGCAACGCCTTAGCCACTGAGCCACCGCGGCGGGTCAACCGGGACGGATGTGACGTTAGGGAAATCTTAATGTATCCCGACATAATACGCTTTCGTGTTAAAATATATAAAACCCGAAAACGAACAACCCTGAATATAACGTACTATTTTGCACTAAAGGTTGCTTCATCGCAAGAAAACCCTGTGTGCAGGGGTGCACCCTTTACAGGCCGCTTGCTACGTTGTACTGGCGTCACTTCCGTGACGGATATGACGTAAGTGAAATCTTCGTGAATCCCGGAATAAAACACTTACTTTCGTGTTAAAAGATGACCGTGGCACCTCGTATTCAGCTACCGGGAGACGGCCATTACTGTGTAATTTCATTCAACGTAATCTCCCACCGAAGCGGATTACACCTCCGTACTCGCTTTGAGCGCTGCTGGATTCATTTCGCTCTCATTTAGCGGAGAAAATTGTCGCGCACCTTTCCGTCGCTCCTTTGATTGGTGGTCAGCGGAGCAAAGATTGCGGCGAGCTGCACGCGGCGTGTCCACTTAGCGCGTTCCATTGACACATTTTCTGTCCTTATTCTCGGCTGACAGCCTCCGTAGTATCAGGGGGCCATTTTGTCACCGAACAAGAGCACCGCCACATAAACGTCTCGCGTCGTCGCCTGTACGATCGAGTCGCATTGTCAACAGCGAGAGGGGGAGGGGGGCGGGCACGTGGTGTGTCGCGCGCCTTGTCGTTCGCAATACGGATTCAACCGAGCGTCCGTTCGTTCCGGCATGTCATTGTGTGTCTTTGAACCCGCGCTGTCCAACGAGATGCCCGCTCCTTAGGCGCACCGCGGAGTATGAAAGAGAAAAGAGCGCGTGTCTGCGCCGCTCTCCGACTCGTTTCCTTTCGAAACCACTCGGCAATCAACGTCACTCGCCTCCCTGGCGCAATCACTTTCCCCTCAAGAGGCTCTCCGCTTTTCTCTCGGTCCGCTTCTCCTTCGTCTTTTCTCTCTGAATTCCATTTTTCCCCGCGCAATTTCGGGTCTCATCGTGACCGCTTCGCTGACTCCGCAAAAGACTCGAGAAGTTGTGAGTATACAAAGGAGAGGGGGCAGTGGCGTTCCGCTGCCCGCGCTCTGCCGCCGCCGCGGCGGCCAAGTTCAGCGGCGCGGTACAGCGCGTTCACTTTCGGCAGCGACTGGAGCGGCATCACACAAGCGAGAAGAAATCCAGCCAACCGCCGTCAACCGCTGTGTGTGCGTGTGTGTGTGCTCACTGGGCCAGTAAGTCTTGCCGTACTGCGCTGCAGGGCTGAGCACTGCTGTCGCTGTTCCGACCGTGGAAGGGAGTCCGCCACGCCTGGGAAGCACCGTGTCGCCCCCCGTGCGTGTTTGTGTGTTCGGCTTGGATTGGCTTGGCTTGGCCGGAAAGGGGGAGGAGGAGGCGCCGTACATCCGCTCCCCGTCTCCATCCGCTCGTCTGCATCTTCCTTCTTTGTGGGCCGTTTGTTTGGCTTACGTAACTTGCACGTGGTGGTAGCGAATGAAGAGCCAGACCGCAGAAAAAAAAAAAAAAAAGGATGACGGAGAAAAGGAAAGATAAAAGGTAGATCAAGAAAGGGAGCTCCTTTTAAGCCTTATTTCTTGGCCCCTTTTGGTGGCACCTGCTCAGAGCGCTACTGTTGCGTGCTGCCCTGCCTGCCTCCGCTTTCAGCGCTCCTTTATGCATTCATCTGATAGAAAGAGGCAAGAGCACGCGGCTTGTTTCCGTTGAAAACACGGGCCGGGTTTGTATTTGCGCTTTTATTGTGATGCGGAAACCCGAAGAAAGTATATGCAAGTGAAAGGGTTTTGGCGCAGTTTTTTTTTTACCATGCTTGAACTGTAGATGAAGAAGAGCGGGTACATTTTTTTAAATATAGAACTTCGTCTGTCCGGTCGCTGAACCCCTGCGTCTTATCTACTTTACGCTCCCTTTTGGTCTCCCTCTCCCAACCCACGTTCCCCTGTCTCTCTCACGTATGCTTCCTGTAGTTAAGTCGGCCAATTTTTTTCCTACCTTCAGGTTTACTTTTCGTTTCGCTTAGGTTTTGAATGCGGGGTCGTATGCGCCGATGCAACACTTGTGCTTGCGAGGCGCCTCGCCGACTATTTCAAACCCCGTGGCATTGTGCAAACACAGTCGGCATGGTTGGGCTGCGCAATCATGTCGACTGTGTGTCACCCACTCGCCCAAGCTGCCACCCTCTTCTCTCTTCTGTAAGCACAGGCGTTTTCGGGTTTCGCCTTTATCGCAAAAGCGATTGCCTTGGCGTCAAAGAGAACCCGGTTTCGGAATTAAATTTGATAGACTTATACCTGTGCTACACGGACATTTCAAAAGTCTTCCGAAGGCCTTAAAACCAAATGTTAATCGAATCCTACATTGTAAATGCATAGAGCGCTTTTGTAAGTGTGAGTTCAACTGCCAATTGAGAGTCGCCGTTTAGCACAAGTATTAGACTAGAATTCGCCTGGCAGACGATGCAGTAGCATAGTGGCTTAGAGACGAAAGACGCGGGTTCGATTCCCCGCCGCGCCGGCCGCTTTTCTGATGGAGGCGGAAAGCGGAAAGCGAAAACGCCTGTGCGTTCGAGATTTCGGGGCACGTTAGAGATTCCCAGGTGGTCAAAATTAATCCGAATCCCTCCACTACGGCGCCCCTCATCGCCTGTGTAGCGTCGGCCCGTCAAACACACAATCAATCAATCAATCAATCAATCAATCAATCAATCAATCAATCAATCAATCAATCAATCAGCCGAGTGGCTTAAAACGGTCGAAATAAGCGAAATGACGTGCTGTTCAGTGGTAAAATACCTGCCACGACGTGCAAAAAATTGGGGAAATAATTTTGATACTGCGTGTGCGGGCGTCCATGTTTTCACCAGCAGGCGTCGCATAAAGGCTGATTTCCTATTAAATGATCAGTTCATTGCTGAACTATTTCTTGGGCATCTTGTTGCGTGCGTCGCGCTGATTATTCGCATTCCAACTCAGTTTCCTTAATGTCTTATTTCAGCACTTTTGTTTCCCCAGAGGTGTCACCTATCGTACGACGCTTACGCAGTGAAATCGCATTTGTAGCTGGGAAATCCCCAAAGCGACCTAAAAATGAACCATTCATGTAGACGTGCGCCCATCGGCGCCTATTGAGTCAGTGACCCAAGTCATTGCCGCAGTGCACAAAATGAATGAATGAATGAATGAATGAATGAATGAATGAATGAATGAATGAATGAATGAAGGCGTAATAATATATGATTTTGTTATCTTAGCGGAGTAGAAGCAACGTACAAGCCGCAAACATCACGATCATATTTCGGCTCAGCTTTTCTGCTTGAGGCTCTTTTTGTTCTTAAGCACCGTTAGGTCCTTTTTTCCGTCTCCTGAATGTAAATCGAACGCCTCACCCCTAGTTGCACTTTACAGCTGACACCGATATTTTCCGTACCCTAATTTCAAAGCTGAGATCCGCTCTAGCAATCAAGTACAAGGACAACACAAATAGGTGTCTGTGAATAAATGCATCGTTCTTTCTTTGTAGTTGTGTGTGTGTGTGTGTGTGTGTGTGTGATCTCTCTTTCGCGAACATTACCGACCCGCGCAAATTCAACTCGTGCGTTCGCACTTACACACTCTCCCCCTCGGGGAAGTGCGAGGGAATTTTTAAGCTTTCTTGGTTGCCGCATTGGCAGGGTGCAGTCACTACGCGAAAGTATACGGGAACTTCTAACCTTTTCCCATTAATTATGCGACACACTCTTTATGCCCGTGGAATGCGTGGGTGATTTCAAGTGTCGTGCTTGCTTTGATGTAATTTACGAACTTCGCTCGCGCCGTGTAATGATAGGGTACTCTTTATCAGTCGGTCGTAACCGAGTATTTTCGTCCTGTACACTGATCGCGAAAGATTCAACTGCGCACAGTTAATTATTCGTTAATATGACCGTGCAACTTTCCGACTTTTTTTTGTGCGTGCTAACTGCTTTCAGAACGCAGTGAACAAATACACCCATTACTTAGAATAGGGGGCTCACAAAGTGTGTCAGCCAAAAATTACTGCTCTAGGCCCATCAGGTATATCTTAGAAACTCGCTTAAAATATGTTTCTCTCCTTCCCGGTCTTGGCGTTCTTCGACCGCTCGAATTACGTCATTAGAGCGGTGTAGCGGCTATCTGCCGGTTTTCCTTTATAGTTCCTTCGGGCAGCCACAAAGCCGCAAAGGCAAAGCAGAAATGGAAGTGGGTCTTCTGCGACGAGCAAGTCAGGTAGTGCCGCTCCGTGCTGGCGATAACTGCAGCTTTTGCAGTGCTTCCAGAAGGGAACGAAAGAGTAGAAGCGTTTATTATAAGTGTTGCAGAGTGCCTTTAATGTGTATCGTGTTTCATATACTACCCTGTGCAGCCATAGTTTCTGCATGTAGAGCTGGCCGAGCCAAGTGCGTGTGCCGTTCACGCATGCGCCGTAGTCTCTCAACCATTCCTTTTAAAACTGTCACGCAATCGGACCGTTGCGAACGACTCGTCCAGCCGGCTATTCTGGGGATCTGCGTTTACAGGATCCGTAGTATTCGAAGCCAGTGCAACCGTGACGTATATAAACGGCAGGCCGTTCGGCCGGAAGCGAAGATCGTAGGCGGGAGGTTGTGGGCGCCCAGTTCCGGCAGCGAGGCGGTGTCCTTCTAGGGACCACAGTGCTCCGTGCTTAGTTTCGCATTAGTTTCGCCGGCTCCCCGGCTGCTGCACGGAACGAGGGGGCCAGGAAGAGTGAACTTAGCGCGGGCGTCCGAGCAGAAATGACGTTGCGTGCATATCCGAGGACGGGCAACGTAGCTGATGGCGGCGGAGGAGGAACCAGACAGCTGAGATTGACTGTGTCTAGGCGGGAGGTTTCGCCTTCACCTGTCTGGTTGTGGATGGGGGGGTCTCTGTTGACTGCAGCGTGCGTGACTATGTTACACCGTACTTTAAGCTGTGCCTGTTTCATTTATTGTTCCATGCCGACGCGCGTCAGTTTGTCTCGAAAGCGGCTTCCAGCGGCGAACGAAAACTAGTGTTCTGAGTATGCTTCTGAAAGGGAGGAATGGCTAGTTAGGTTCCGCTTAATAACATCTCAGCGGTCTGGCTTACCGCACCAGGTGAAAATTCTTTGAATGATAGACAGACAGCTCGCCGGTGGTGCCGATTATACGAAAACCTTGATTCTTAGATCGCTCGCCATAAATGGCGGGTACAGGCGCAGCTGAAAAGATGAGTGGACCATCCTGGAGGCATCGACCATGGAGACCCTGGAGACCATCGAGTAGACAGCCGACTGATAACCTGCCCGAGAAGGAATCCGCGAACGCAGAAGTGAACTGTCCGTTGGCTTTAGAGTATGGCGCGAACCGAAGCGTTAGACATCAAACGTAGCAACATGACATTAAGTAGCGGAGCTTTAATGGTCACGCAACAAGCGCCGAAGAAAAAGAAGAAAAATCCACAGAAAACAACAACAACGAGGGCAGCAAACAAAAAATTATCGTCTCGGCAATTTCGCCGTTGTTCCGGCTTGTTCCTCGGGGTTCAGCAAGAGCGGAACGTGGCCGTTATGGATTAGGCCCGATTGCTAGTGGGGACCGACATACCTCGACGAGCGGCCGCCCAAGTGGGTGGGGGCGCCCCGCGTCCGGCATGACTGTTCTTGGCATGCTCGCGTGCGGACGGGCCCGCAGTTTCTTCGAACCAATCCCCATCGCCGGTGGCTATGGCTCCTGCCGACGCTCTGTAACGCCACCTCGACGAGGAGGCCTGCACACTGCATGTCGTCAGCACTGAGAAAGCTACTCCGCCGTTTATCTGGTCCGCGTTACAAAACAACGCCAGTACGCTGCAGACAACAACTGGTTCGATAGTAAGAAAAAGGAGAAGAGAAGAAAAGAGGAATGTTGGGACCTCTACATCTCCTTCTCGACTCTCCCTTGATCCTCGTCCAACTCTCTCCCCCATCAGTACGCTGTCTCCGGAAAAGCCATAATTAGCGTCTACAGTGTAGACACTTCTCTCCCTCTCCAGACGCCTGCGCAGTATCCCCTTGTGTAACACGGGGCCGCATTTCTCCCCCCTCTCTCCCTCCCCCTCTCTCTCTCTCTCATCGCTGGGTGGCGTGAAACAAAGGCGAAAGGGAAGGAACAGGGCCCCCATCTCGAATGAGGGGGTGTAAGTAAGGCACGCGAAAGCCAAGAATTTCCCGCGCGCTTCGTACCTGCTGTTGGTCCGCTTCCATCCCCCCCTCTCTATTCTTACCGGCAGTTATTGTATGTACGTATAAAAACGTGAGAAAGCTAGCGCACTGTGGGTGCACAAAACGGCGGCGTGCTCGGATCCGGAATGTTGCCGCTATTCCTCCCTCCCCCGCTCCCCCTACTCTCGCGCGTGGTTCCTGCCTCTCCTGCTGACGGCCGCCTTCTTCTTTCCCTTGTTTGCGCACGTTCTCGCCATCGTTGCGCACACACAGTCTCGCTGTGAGGAAGACAGTGCGAGAAAACAACGAATAGCCCCTCATTTCCCATTTTCTGATTCGCTACATGCTTAAGTGGGGGCCTCTGTTCTGGCAGTCTTGGTGCCATAGGTAGCTTAAGAGGGTTCAACGCCGGTAGACCACTCTCGACATGTCGTAGACACTCGATTCACGGCCCGGGGGTTAAAAAGAAGGTCCCCTTCACCCCGAGTAGTCCGAGTGGCGCTGGCTACCACCCCCAAGTGCAGGAAACAAAAATACCTAAACGTAAATACCCAAGAAAGTGGAGGGGAAAATCACCCCGCCGGTAGCGTAGTGGTTATCGCACCAGACCGGTATTCTGGAGGTCGGGGGTTCGGATCCCACCCTGCGGGAATTTTTTCTCCACTTTCTTTCCAAATTCTTTATCTGTTTCAATGACCCACCACATCGTCCCCTTTGCTTTCCGAGGTTTTCTTGACTGCAAACCCTTATTTCTGTCATATTTTTAACTAGCCCCTCATTTACTATTCTGATTCGCTATTGCATATATATATATATATATATATATATCAGGGTGTCGAACCGAAAAAAATACCGGTTCGGTTACGGTTCGGGTTCGGGTGAAATAATTTCGTTCCGGTTCAGTTCCGGTTCGACAAAATCACGTACCGAACCGGTTCACGAACCGGTTCGGGAGCTTGAACCGGTTCGCGAACCGGTTCGACGAGTTGAATTATCACTGAAATTAGAAAAAAACATTTACTAGTTTAAAACGACCGTCAAGTCAAAACACAAACAAAAATTCAAAATTCTGCTGTTCCCCAAGGGCAGTGGCGCAATTGCAAAGCAAACTTTAAACAATCACGAGATATTAGAAAAACAAATGAAGTGGCGACGATTTACCACCTTCTTTCTCGCTCACATTATGTTGTCCCAGCGACTATTCATAAAGCCACCGCCAAGACGTATGACGGTGGGATATATTTTCTGTCCTTTCCTTTTTTGTTGAAATCGCAATCGTCGCTATGCAATCACCCATCACGCTAACCTTGAAGCTTGAAATTTAGTCCTGCGTACTGGCGCGTTCAAATACCAGCGCTTAATACCAATAGCGCACATTTTTTTTATATTTGTAACAAAACAGAAAATTCCTACAACAGGCACATAAATACTACCAATGAATTAGAATATTTGGTCACCCTGAATAATTTGTTAGCTGTCACCTTATCGAATGTGTTAGCCACACTTTTGTTAAAAGTAAGCTTTAGTTAATGCTCAGTCACTGCATTATTGCTCTGACCACTGCAATTCCTTTTGCGATACCGAAAGTGTGCATTACAATCAGTATGTCATCGTACCGCCTGTACCCCTACCATCGTTCCGTGTGCTACATTGCGGAATCTTACAACAGATAATGCGGTTACAAAATGAAAGGGAAATTTGTCACGCGGAGCATGAGATGGGACTTTTTGGGTAGACGCTCTTTAATTCGTCCACAGCAGTACTCCCCTCCGGAACGAGTCGCAGTAGAAGCAATGTAGCGAGTTGGGCAAACGGCTTAGCAAACGGCTTAGCCACTGAGCAGCTCCTGCGGTCACACTTGTCAAGTATTAATAATTTGCAGGTGTCGGACCTTTTAAACAAATTATGAAATGCAAAAAGTTTGCACACATCGGGTGTGAGCTTTCGCTGTTGCGCAGTGGAGCACTCCTGCAGCCTGATTGCTCCAATGAAGTCGCAACTAGGGAAGGGCAAAGTCGTTTTATATCCCCTGCAAGCTGCCGAGAATGACATTTCGTTTGGTCAGCTTGCACTACGCTCGCGCCTCCAGCAGCAACAGACCATTGCTACAATGGTGCTAATTCATTTCCCCTGTTGTTACATAGAGCGTGATAGTGTTCAATTGTCGGGAGGGGAAAGTACCCGAGCAAGTACGAAGTTGATGGTACGTGAAAGAAAAAAAGGCCTGAATTGCATTTACTGTGCAATATCAACAACAGAGGGTCGAACCATTTCGGCATGAACCGGTAACCGTTATTTTTTTTTCGGTTCAGTTCCGGTTCGGGTTCAGCGCGCTCAAAAAATAACGGTTCGGGTTCGGGTTCAGTTCCGGCAAAAATATCGGTTCAGTTCCGGTTTACGGTTCGGTTCGGTTCCGGTTCGACACCCTGATATATATATATATATATATATATATATATATACAGTGAAAAAAGGGGGTGTCATGGGGTCAAGCTATTGTGTATAAGCTATAGACCGGGATGGGGGCGGGGTTGCACCGTTAAATGGCAGAAGAGAGTATTTTGCCCAGCACTTCCTGGTGGAACCGTGGCGTCGACACCCCGACGTTTTCTTCGCGTACAATCCTGCATCTTTGCGCGCCTTTCCCTGGAAACGACACATCTCGGTTAATGTACTTCTCTAAGTCCCCGCCATGACTCGAGGGCTTTGGCTGAAGAACTGTCTCTTTGTCTCCGTGGCGAAAAAGAAAAAAAAGAAGAAACTTTGATGGTCCAGGTCCGTGGTTCAAATATTTATTCGCCCCCCGCCCGCCCCACTTGCTCACTTTCTCCCCTTTTGAAATTCGGTTTATCATCTCCGCCGGGGTTTGCCTTCCTCGGGTGGCCCGGACCTATATCAGCGCGGGCTATTGTGCCGTTGTTGGGGGCCTGCGACGTGAAAGTTGAAAAAACAAAATCTGCTGGCGTAGAAAGAAGTGGGAATAGGAAGTGCGGACGGATGGATTGGGGTGACTTCCTTTTTAGCGCCGCGTGTGGCTTCTTTATTCGAGCCGTCGCGGCGCCGTGTCGTTTGAAAAGCCCTCGGTTTTGACAATGACGCCAGGCGGCTCCTGCAGTCGAGCTCGCCTTTTGACGGGGCCGAGAGAAAAGCAAGCCTTCTTCCTCTGATATCGCACGGCCGTTTGTTCGTGCCCTGGATGGCGATTGGGCGGCCGATGCGGGCGAGCGTTTGCAGAAAGTGGCCCGACGTCTTGTTTATTCTTTCTTACGAACCCCGAGGAATTCACTCGCTTATGAGTCATTTTCAACAAAGACAGTCGCGGGCTGGAGTTGGCGCGCTGAGTAACCGTTTACGCCGTGCGTCAGAGGTTGCTTGTGGTAAAGACGTGCTCGTCTTCATGGCCTGACATCCTCAGTCGCCGTCATCGGGATTGTTGTCTGTCGCTCTGGGTCGGCGGGAAGGCATTGTGCTGGTTGCCGGTTCTATGCCCCGGCAGCAGTGGACGTCGTAGTTAATCGGGAGTCGTCAAAGAAGGATTTTCTTTAAAGCATCACGACCGTCGGAACAATCACGGCAGTGGTTTAGCACCGGGATTTAGTGAATGGTCCGTAAAGTGAACCACCATCCTGAAAGATCCCACGTGGAGAACGCGAGAAAGTACGTATGCCAGTTGTCATGGGAAGGCTTAGTACGGAAGTGCGCCTTCTGTTTTATATTCCGTCGCCGTAGCTCGTATACGCGGTGGTTTAGCGTCGATTGACGGTGTCTGTATACGGAGCTCCCCGGGAGACCGAATCTGCGCGCTGTCAAGCTGAGCCTCCATTTCTTTGTTTCCCACGGTCGCGCACGCACGAAGCCACGGCGGCGGCCGAGGACTCAGAAGACGTGCGGCTGACCGACGTTTTGTCTCTCCTCCGTAAAGACGCGGGCTGCTCGCACGCACGGCTCAAGAGGTCCGCACCTGCGCTGCTCCTCCTCCGGGCAGGTCGGTCGCCGGAGCGTGGCGAATGACGGCGCAATTATAAGCTGCTAGCGCGCGCGCGCTGACCGCCCCTTTGTCGCCGACGAGCGGTTGTTCGTCCCCGATGGTGAAGGACCATTACCGTGGCGCTGTTGTTCCTCTGGCCCCTGGCGACCCATTGTTACGAGAAAAGGACCGGCCCCCTCCCGGTTCGCATTCGTTCGGTTCATCGTTCGCGTCCACTTGTGTTTGTGTGCCTTCCTGGCGCCGGCGCGGCGGTCGATTTCCGAGACGATGACTTCGCTTTCCCTTTCAGCGTCTACGAAACCTTGAGTTCTGTCGCTGAGCGGCGGTACACGACGGTCGTTTTGTTTCTGTCCCCTGGTGCTCTTTGTACCCCGTTGTTTAGACTGGCACTTGATTACAGCTTCTGCCGCTAAAGATGCTACACCTTCACAGCTCTTGGACAAAACGGGGGCGAAACGACAAAAGAGTGCCGAATCCGCCTTCACCCCGCTTCCTTCCTTCCTTTCTTTCTTCCTTTTCGGGCAAATGTCGTTTACGGCCGGCTAGCAATAAGCGGCGCAACTCATTTTCTAAGCTAGGGTAGACATACCGATAGAGGGAAGGATCCTATTGCGTGCAACATTCACCGACACCGTTCGCTGTATCGCAGAGGACCGGATGTGCAGGCTGGGTTCTCAGGCACGTGTGGGCGTCAAGGATACTCATTCGGCCAAAGAAGGCACGTGTGCCGGAGTAGCGCGGATTAAGACGTCCGGGGAAAGAGAAGAAGTTCGCGTCACGCTCATGATCAGCGCAGCCTTGTAGCCATGCCACCGAAAGTCCCCGTGTTCCGGCGATGGAAAAGCTGTCAAAATCGGCAGGTGAATGGTAACCAGTGCACCTCGCTTGCTTGATCGTCCTTTAGTGCGAGCGCACGCCGGAAAAGCAAAAGGCCGCGAAGGCCTCACCGGATAGGCATGCGGAGTCTGACCCAATGGCCGCCGCGGCTGAGGCCAGCGGGTCGCCGCGCGGCGGCCAGCACCCCCTGGGCGAGAGAAAGAGAGCTTGTGGTCTAGCCTCCAAGCCCCAGTCTCTCTCTCTTTCACTTGCTCGTCAACGAGATAGGTGGACTTTTGTTACGCGCTTCGGTGTGTAGCACGAAGTCGAAAAGCCGTAATCGACCAGTGCTGTGATGGCACAGTGGCGAGGCTTTGTTATGTAGACGGTGTCGAAGCGGTCGTAGGTTGCCGTTTGGCTCTGAAGAACCTTCTTCATCGCGCTCCAAAGTGCTGGCAACGCAGACGCCGCACCCGCAAGCCAAACGTGGGCGCGAAACCTGAAGCAGATGCTTTGTGTCCGCGGCTTGTTGCCGGATGTGCTGAGCTGCACTGGGGCGTAGGTAACGACACGGCCATGTCTGAAACAGGCGACCGTAGCGACAAGACATGCGGATTCGGTTGGGGGGAGGGTCTCTCAGAACTCTTTCTCTTTTTTTTACGTCTTCTTTTTTCGGGATCTGTAAACAGAAACAAATTGGACGCATTTTTTTTTTGTGCTTTGTGCCACTAACGGGTCGGTCATGCGGTTATTGTTCAGCTTCTGCACTCAACGGCAGGAAGTTACACGCCCTATTGGCAAGACTAAACCGATTAACCTTCGATTACACATCATTACTGTTGCGCTTGTCGCAGAAGCTGCGTGACAAGTTGAGTTTAGCTACGATTTTGCTTGCTTGTTCCCTTGGAAACAAAAAAAAATGTAGTTTTTGTCGTTTCCTTTAATTACAACCCCACCTTCCCTGCGAAACATCGGCGCCACGCAGGAAAATCATCGCTTTGCTCAACAGCTATCATCCTACACATTTTCCCGCGTTCTTCGAACTCCTTGCTTTCGTTTGCTTCCTTGAAATTTAACCAACGTCGATTTCTTTTTGTTAAACACGCAGTCAACAATTTATTTCCCCAAGTACTTCTTCGCTCGTAAAATGTGCGTCTCTTTTTATGACAGTAAGGAGATAGCGGCGTGGCTTTTTGACGCGCAGGTGTTGTACAGCGCCCGCTTTTATTATTATTTTTTGGGCGCAAAGCCCCTTAGGGGCTGGGGCTGTTGGCGTCTCCTGTCGTCGTCGTCGTCGTAATCGTCGTTTCATGTAGTCACACCACTAAAACACCGGGAAACTCGTTTACGCCTCACGCTGGAGCGCTTCGTAACGCGTACTAAAAAAACACCGGGACACTCCTTCACGCGTCGCGCTAGAGAGCTTCGAGCTTTAAAGACAAGAGACCTTTACAGGAAAGCTGTATACCTCTACCCCAAACGGTCTCATCTCCGTTGGTGAAAACACCAAGACGCCAAGAATACACTTATACACTGCATGCTTCGCCCCTCTCCAGGTTTCAAGTTAGTGGAAATGGCCCCGGATCTTTTTTTATATGTAGCATTCGCTGAATGCCCAGTTGCTCCGTTCGCCATACACCAAGAACTGACCCTGAAAAGCGCCGTTCCGGCAACACCGCGCCGTGCGTACAAGCATATAGAGTCCAGGTGCCCCCACAGAGCGGTCGTCCAACGCAACAAGACGTCATCGCAGTGTTTCCGCCCTCCACGGCTCGCACCTACCCCTCAGTACGGCGCACAACCGGCATGCTCAGGTTGACCTCCTGAGCGCTACGGGAATGGGACAGCTCGGGCACGGTGCGGCCCGGACAAGGAGGGAAGCTATCCGCACAACAGACGTGTTATACTGTGCACGTTGGCGGGAAC
This sequence comes from Haemaphysalis longicornis, assembly GCF_048455015.1. Lineage (NCBI taxonomy): Eukaryota > Metazoa > Arthropoda > Arachnida > Ixodida > Ixodidae > Haemaphysalis > Haemaphysalis longicornis. The sequence goes on along the minus strand of NW_027526361.1, from coordinate 55,895,405 downwards.
GTACCCGAGTTCTGGTCGAACGATCTGGCGGGCACCATTAGCGGTCGAAAACGGTCGAAGACGCGTTCTTTCGCACGCCTCCGGCCCGACCCCATAACCTCTCTGCTTCGAGGTTGTGGATGTATGGTACGGATCCGATCATAGCTGCGACGTCATGTCCGGTGCTGCTGGGGTGCATGGTGTCCGAGGCGCAAGCAACGTTCTCTGCCCTTCATTGTGAAGGGAGAAAAAAAAAAGGGGGGGGGGGGGGGGGGGGGAAAGCCAGAATAAAGACACCGCGAAATGTGGTCAGTGTTACACCCCTTGCTCCAAATAAAACCTGGTTTTTGTGTGAGGTTCCACCGGCGACGTAGTGGTTTTTATCATATTTGAGGTTCGAATAGCCTTTGACTCGGTTAGTTGTCTTTGCAGTAATGGCGTCTTAGTTCGGTTGCGAATACCTCTCTCTCTCTCTCTCTCTCTCTCTCTCTCTCTCTCTCTCTCTCTCTCTCTCTCTCTCTCTCTCTCTCTCTCTCTCTCTCTCTCTCTCTCTCTCTCTCTCTCTCTCTCTCTCTCTCTCTCTCTCTCTCTCTCTCTCTCGCTCTCCCCCTTATTTTTTCAAGAAGATAAACCGAACTGTAAACCGGTCGAGGGGGTGGGCCTTTCTTTGGTACGGGTTAAATCGATGGCGTTGCCTACCAAAGGACGGGAGCCCTCGAGTTTACAACGACATCTTGCGCGAAATGGGTTAGCAGTATGAATGATAATTTCTTCAGCCTTGTCGAGGTTACTCGTAAGGATTGACGTCGTATACGTAATTGACGTGAGCTGCGAATATCGTTACGAGATAAGGGAGAGATAAAAGACGCTAGAGAGGAGAGAGAGAGAAGCAAAATTGCGGCTGCATAAGTGCAGCATCGTACGAATGAGCAATTGTACAAGGACAAAGGCACCTTCTGGCTTGCAGGCTGTTTGACCGGCGCCGTCGATTTAGCCTTGTTAGCTTAGCGAATGAGCTTCTCAGTCGTAGACGCCGCAAGTGCCCTGGGCTGCATGAGCGCGTAATTTCTACCGCGTTGTCCGGAATAGAGATCCATCTCTACCAACAGTTTACGTTATCGATAACTGCGCGATGGACACAAGAAACGACCAGCGCTGAAACGAGGTTACACCGAGTCTCTGTTACGTGAGCGTAGTAATAGTTGTTAGGGGACGTGGTCAGAAGTCGTAACGAGTGGTCGCTGGCACGCACGCGACGCTTCTCGTTTCAGCGAGCGCGTGTAATCTTGATAAGGGTCACTCGCGGGGCTCTTTGATGTGGAAGCGTAGCGGGGGGTGAGGGGAGAAATTAAAACAGCGGACAGTGGAGGGGGGCGAGGGAAACCGCCCTGTGCGGTCGAGCGGCCAGGTCGTCGTGCCACTCGGGCTGCAGATCGCCCGGGAGCAGTTGTTGGGCGTGGACGACCCGGGCGGCTAATCGCGTCACCGACCCCTCTCCCTCCCCCTACCTCTAGAGTGGTCGGCTGCAGCCCTCCGCACGAAGAAGTAGCCGTCCCCGCATTTTTGTTTTTGTTGCTGTTCGTGACCCTCATCTCTGCCTTTTAATCAAAACAAACCTGCTTTATTTGTTGCGGCAAAGCTGGTCGCGATATCCCAGCCGCCATCTTTCGTGGCCGTAGTCTGAACACTCTTGTACCCGGCCGGAGCGGGCACAAGCTTCGTCTCGTTCGTTCCCGCCGCGATCGAAGTGATGCGTAACCGCTTTGCGGTGCCATCATTTGATCGTAGATCAACGCGAACCGCCTCTTTTTGTTTTTTCGTACCTGCTTCCCCCAAGTGACCCAACTCCATCTTTAATTTCGCATGCGTCCGCCCTTCTCCGCATGGACTGTATGGATAGTGGAATATGCGTATATAGCGCTGAACTGGCATACTGTTGTACCGGAAGTCCAAAACGAGTAGTGCTCTCAGTGGGATATGAACCTTTTCATTCGTTAATCTTTAATGAGATCAGGACACGTTCGGGGCTGTGTTGCGCATGCGCAGTTATATCTTCCTGTCGACCGCACCAATTATAGGGCCGCCAGAACAACCAACTGATAAAATGACAGCTACCAGGGCGAACAAGTTATAGCCTCGATCGAGATTATTTACCTCCGCTGTTCCTGCGCGAAACGCGGACAGCAAAGGGAATAATAGATTACTCAGCCGCCTGCAAATTTGGGAAATTGGCGATAAACATTTGAGGGCTACACTTTAGAAGCGAATCACTGGAGCCAAGTAAAGCGTAGCTGCCGTGTAACCTTCCAACTCGTGGCTGAAACGTTGTGTATACGCCAACATAGTTCTTACAAGTTTTGGCCCAACGGATTCCCTGCGAAAGGGTTTGATCCACGTGTTATTTGGCAGCTGTGTAGGGTCGCAAAAATATTAATCCACTGGTTCCCTGATGCTTCTCACTGTCCTCGCTGCCACAAGCTTCTGGTAAATTTAACCGAAAAGCTTGCAATGGTGCGTTACCTTCGGAAATATTTGGAAGATTAGCTGGGAGCAGTGATGGGCAAAAAGGTAGGAGAGTCAGATATGTTCTGTTACTTGGAAGACGATGTTTCGGCGAAGGCGATCGCCTCCTCCTCGTAGCGCCCTCTCCGACGCCGAGTTCTCTTCGGCCTCTGTCGCGCCAACTGCCTAACGGGTATCGCTCGCCAGATAAAACGAATACTGCCAGAAAGCGGAGAGAAACGGTGCTAAACGGCTCCGTTGGCCCTAATGGTTGGGTGCGATTACTGCTCGGCGGCCTCCTTTATCGCAACAGCGGGGAGTGGAGGAGGGAGTGTCGGAACATGCCTCGGGATTGAAAACCGTGATTCGGCGCTTATTTCCTCCCACCTCGAGTGGTTGCCGCGTTTTTTAAGATGGGGCGGTGACGCCATTGTTCGCCACTTAGGCCCGAGGCTCTCTCTGTCCCTTTTACGTGCTGTACGCGGCGTACGATTATTTTCTGCCTTGCGTCGCTCCGTTCCGACAAGTTGCTTTGCTCGTCTGCGGTGAAAGTGTGCTCGCTGGCGCGTGTTTTTTTGGCGTTGCACAAACCGCCCTGTTCATTTTCTTTCTTTTCTCCTTTTCGAGTTGAGGCGCGGGTTGTTGAGGGCCGCCTTCATTGTACCCGCGTCCCCAAAGCACCGCTTAGGCAACAGTTACGAACCTGGGGTGGTATTCTCGTGTTTGTCTGTTTTTCGTCCGTTGTATTGTGACGTACTTCCAGTTGTAGGCGGGCTTTGGGTTGGCTTCTGCGCAGCTGTTCTTGCAAACACATTTTAAACGACTAAACCATTTTTAAACTATCTTTTTGCGTTTATTGTTCCGCCAGCGAACCAACAACAAGGCGACGAAAAATCGTCTACTCCGAAAAGCCGTGGCTCATAGCTCCGCCGTGCTTGCATGGCGTCACATCCGGGTGCTCGCTTTTATCCAATCAGGGCTTGCTCAAAACGGACACTTGAAACGGACACAAAACGGACAAAACACGAGAATACCGCCCCTGCATTCATGCTTATGTTTCGAATTACCAGAAGTCTGTGGTGAGTTAGAGAACTGCGATGGCGTCTTCTGTACACATTTGCGCGCGGACGATTTTTTAAATACTGGCGGATTTAACGAGCAAACTCGAATCCCTGACGTTGGGTCATTTGATGCAGCACTTGTCCGACTTTGCGGAATTTAGTATTGTTCCCGAACATTTTGTGGCTGCCCGTAATGTCTACATGATATTCGGCGACGTCTGTGTACTTGCGCGCATCGACGACGCAACTGTATTAGGGATCTTCCAAGAGATTTTTCTGTTCAGTAGCTATCGGTCCTCTGAAGAGTGCAAATATTTCTTTTCGAACTGGATCTGTGGGAAGAATCGCACTTAAGAGCCTATGGTCAGTTTGTCCTCCTTTGTGTTTGTTTTAGATTGGGCCGTCAACAAACTCGGACAGCAACGACTCTCGTAAATATTTACACCCTCTCAGAATGTGCTCCACTTCCGCGCGGAGAGCTGTTCTTAATCAGACGCATACATACAACTTAACTTTCCTCGTTTCACAAACCGAAACTATGTGTCTTCCTTTGATCGCGGCCGCCGTGCCCACGTACGAACTTCCACGCGGCCCGAAAATCACTTGACAGCTTTCCCCCCGACCCCGTTTGCGCATTCGTTCCCTTATGCAGCGAGCATGTTCGCCAGCGGCCCTTTCCTCGGCTGACGCGCACGAGAGATGATCTGCAAACGAACAGAGCCGCCGCTGGCACTGAAATAGCTGAATGAGGATGCGGACTGCCCTCGATATGTACCGAACGCCCTTCCCGCGTACTCATTCGCTTAGGGGTACTCGTGTACGCCTGCGTGGCGACCCGTTGGCGTCTGCGGTGTGTTTATTCCTGTTCGCGGGTGTCCGAAGCGTTTCGAACTGCAGCGGGGATCGAGCGCCGCATTCGAGGCGGTCAGTCCAAGGGCGGCCGGTGACGGCTTGGATTGCGTGCGCCGCGCGAGCGAAGGAGGCCACTGCGCGCCTTTGCACGTTTTCGCGGCCTGCCCACGCGTCGGGTTCTTGCGTTCACGAGCCAGGCAACGGGGCGAAAAGCGGACGAGCGCGACCCTGACCGACAAGTTGCCTGACAGGAAGGCATCAATTTTGTCGCCAGCGCCGATCGCACTGGAGCCGTTCGGCCCCGTCTTCGGGTCTTCAGGGGGTGACGGGAAGGGGGGGGGGGGGTCCTTGCTTGTCGAGAGGTAACAAACCCGGTTTTCTTGGGTATTTTCGGCAGTGATGGAGTGCTGCGGGAGAGACATGTTCTTTTTGGCCCTTTCCCCGTTTCTACCGAGATTACATGCAATCTTTGGGGTTTCTCCTTTTTGTAACATTTTTTTGTACTGCGCTAGCGTAGTGTCATTTCACGAAAGCCTGGCGCCGCCTGTTGTTGTTAGCGGTGAATTCGGTTGGCCAACACAGATCTGTCACACAACTGCATTCGCTTGCCGTTAGCGCAGATTCCTCCGGCAATCGAAATTATCGCCCGCAGCTTTCTTTCTTTTTTTTTCTTTTTTTCTTTTTTTTTTTTTTTTCTCACTGGAGAAGAACCGACTAGTCTTCAGCACGACCCTCAGGCACTCGCAGAACGTGTCTACTGAAAGTTGGTTGATGAACGGCCTGAAATAGAGGCGCAACGCGGTGTAAGCGCATATCGTCGAGCACAGGCTGTAACTGTTTCTCGCTCTTTCGATACGTAAGAGGATTACGCCGCATACTCTGTTAGTTTCGCCTGGTACAGACTTTGATTCACTCGCATTGTCAACCTCGCCGCTTCACGTCCCTGCCTGACCACGTGCACACTGGTCCAATTCGCTTTTCTGAGGGCAGTTACGCGCTGAAATATTTCAGTTCAGTCCGCCGCGCACGTTCTGACAAAATTGCTTTGCCGCGTCTCAATCGAACCAGTGAAACTGGACTGCACAAATAAAAAAGAGACGGGAGAATGGGAACGTGTCAACCGCGATGCAGTCGTCTCCCGATGCTCAAATCGATGCCTTTTTGCGGTTACTTAAGGATCGTAATCCGTGTAACGTACGCGCGGAAGACAGCAAGAACGCTCTTCTTTCTTTGTTCGTTCCCGTCACCCTTGTTGTATTTTCACCGTAGACATACGTCTGAATCAAATGAATTAAAGTGTTAAAAGCGCGGGAAGTTGTGTGGAGAAGGTCACTGTGCACGCGGTCTCAGCACCGAGAAAATACTCGCCGGCTACATAACGGGATTTCTTCTTCCGTAAACGTCCGGTGGATAGCGAAGCGCGGCGAGTGCGGTTCTGCTTGCCTGTCGCAGCCGCGTGTTTAGCCAAGTTGGCTCCCAACAGGCATTCCTGAGCGCACCTTCGCCGCATGCACGCACGGTGGTCTTTATTGGCCGCTCAGCCTTACCGTCGCCTCACGTACGTGCTGGACGCCGTGAAATGCCTCGCACGCCCACGAGCTTAACGCACACTTCCGGAGCGTCAAGGGCAGCGTATACGTTCCTTGTTTTTTTTTTATTTCAGCTGCTGCGATTTACATGCCGTCTCCCTCACCACCCGTTTCCTCTCTCAGAGTCGGAATGTGGCGTCGCGGTTTTAGTTTATTCTTTAATCAGGCCGGCAGTTGTATACTACTCCGGCGGCTTGGTGTCCTCTTGCAGCCTCCGGTGTAATCGACTAATCGATGATGCGTCGCAGCCGACGGGTTTAAGAATTCGACGGCACGGTTTCAGGGCTGAGTCACACACGTGAGAACGTGTTCTCTCGGGAGGTCTGAGGGTGACCAGTCTCCTACGCGCTAAGTCACCGTTGTGATGATCTCACCTCTGCGCCGCTGGACAGGCTTGCTCGTGTCATTGTTCATTTCCTCACGTGATTTCAGCGCAGCTTAGTATTGCTGATGTCGAGTCTTGAATGGTGAAATAAACGTTGCACTGTTTGTTTTAATGCGTCTCAAATCAAAAGAAACGCACGTGCTGTAAGCGTAATCGCTAGGACGGCTCTTTTTCACTGAAATCTTTCCCTCTTTGCATCCTCTTCATTTTTAGTGGCTTAACTATAGGGTGAAGGTTTCGTCCTTCCTGCCTTTGTCGTATTATTTGTTATATTCTGTAGCTCAATCCTCGCGCCGTAGAAGCCCACAACAGCAGTGTGTCGGGGTAATTGCTGACGTCCAAAAAAATCTCACGATTCGATTTTGTCTCTCGTAAGTCATGCGTGCGTGCGTGCGTGCGTGCTTATCGCGTGGTGGCTTCTGGAATCGCCTAAAAAAGACTTCGGACAAAAAAGACGTGTTATGGAGAGGAAGGCGGCGTTGTCTTTTCTTTTCTCGGCTAGAGCAGCAGCACGTACGTAGCGGTCGTGCTGGTTGTGTGCCATTCGTTGTCTGCGGCGGAGAGGAGCGCTCCGCGGGACGCCGTGCGGCAGCGGCAGGAGGAGCGGTCTCTGCGGCTCCGGGGCCGCCGTCAGCCCCGAGGCGTGCGGCCGACCTCGGCGGGGCACCTGTCCGACGGGTTCTCTCAGCGGCATCCATTTTCCGGTTCCCTTCTTCTCGCTGCCTGCGCGAGCTGCCGCCTCGTGCTCTGCATGCGCAATGGGGATCGCCACTGCGCGAGCACGGCTCGGGGCCGGTCGACGCGAACCGAACCAGTCGCTGCTGTACGACTCGCACGGAGGAAGAGATAACCCACACCTCTGTACCCTGAAACGGAAATGCGGCAGTTTTAACCGTAATGTTACAAAGAGAAAGAAGTGGGAAGACGATGGATTGCAATGCCGGAAGGATTACTGGTCTACTTGAGGCCAGGGTTTGCTCTTTTCACCCGGCCACTTCCGCTTTATATAAAATATTTATTGCTTATTTTATTTATTTTACATACTAGCTGTAGCAATCGCAACAGGTTCCGGAATACAGCTGTGCTGTACTTGAATATGAACCGTGCGGGGAGAGGGTGGGGAACTCGAGTAAAAGGAAAGCACTGAAAAGGTGTTTCAGATCCGCGTTTTCTTTTACATTATTTTTTTTGCCAAGTACACGAACGACAGCACCCAGCAACAACTCACGACATGGATAGACTTTCGGTTCAGTTTTGATTTTGGCGTGTCAGTGTTATCATTAACTTTTGCTTCGCCATCTGCCCGGAAATAATAATAACAATAATAAAATTCGAAAGCGTAATTGGCTTGCTCGGGGAACGAACGCGGTGTAACAGGCACACCCCTTAGCTTGCATCTTTTCGGTGCCGGGACTGAACTATGGGTTGTGCCTCCCGGTTCGTAGTTCACTCCAAAGCAATCTGCATCCGACGTTGTAGCCGGCCTTGAGATATTTGTGAAATCCAGCGGTACAGGTCAGAAGTTTATCGCCTTTAATGCTTACACAGAAACTGTTGTGGAGGAAAAAAATCCCGGGCTATCTCCACTAACGTGTAACTTGGGGAGGGGCGAAGCATGCAGTTTGTAAGTGTATTCTTGGCGCCTTGCCGTTTTTGCCACGGAGATGAAACCGTTAGGGGGTAGATGTATACAGCCTTGGTGTAAGTCTCGTGTCTTTGAAGCACGAAGCGTTCTAGTGCGAGGCGTTGGAAACGGAGTGTCCCGGTGGTTTAGTACCGTGACTACATGATACTGCGACGACTTGAGACGCCGACAGCCCGAGCCCCGAAGGGGGCATCGCCCCTTAAAAAAAGTAAGGCATTCGCTGCTGAAAGCGTGATGTGAACTCTGGTGATAGGTGCAGTTCACGCGTGAGGCATTACAACTAGCTGACGATGTACGTTCTCCTCTGTTTGCGAATACCGCAGAGTTCTTGCGTGGAAACGCTCATGTAGACATGATTTCAGTTTGCAGCCATCCCGATCATGTCACATCCGTCGTAGTGTTGGCTTTCTATCATTGCATGTGCGCTTGCAGTGAGGCATCTTTTACAGGCACTGACCTCATTCTTTTTCTGTACGTGCGCCGGACTGGGCGACGTCGAGTAATTTCGCACTGGACAAAAATGAGCCTACTCTGCTGTGCTGCCGTTTGTCAACGCACGAAACACGAGGGGGGCGTAATCACGCTACCTCTTGTTCATTTTACTGGATTGGTTTTGTTTTCTCTTGTGATGCGTTGCGGTGTCTCCCAACGATGGGCTATGCCATCCGGCATGGCAGGCCTGGGCTACGGAGACCATGAAAAAAGCAGCCGTGTTTGTATTGAACGTACCCGAACAGCTTACCAAGATAGCATATGTTTACTATGTCTGGAAGTATTTTTTTTTTTTGCGCACACTGGAAATATACTGTCACTGATGTAATAGATTCGGCGTAATCGCACTGATAGCGTAGCGCGTTTCAGTTTTAGCAAGCGCCTCATGAGAGCGTGTTGTTGCTTTCCTAGGTGCGTAATCCTAAGCCGACTTTGCACATAGGCCTGTTGGCGAATGGATGACTTTCAGGAACCACTTTTCGCGAACAAGGTTCCCGTCTTCTGAGCTTTTAGCGCCAGATATATAGGCGAAGGGTTGTTCTTGTTTGGTACATTTTCCGATTGCACTCGAACAAAACCTATAAGCGTCGTTTGCAGCACGCTCGTTGATTGCGTGCGTTTGGCGCGTGTGGCAAGACCGAGGCAACCTTGCCCGTTCTGGGAGCCCCATGCCGTATATAATTGCTTGCGCAGACCCGAAATACACAGCCTACTCGCCAATCAGGTCGACTAACAAAGCTCGCGACCGAACGCTGAATCTTCCCCCGCCGGGGCGGGGTCTGAGGAGAAATGGCCAGAACACCTTGTTCCTTTCAGGAACGTCGCTTCCTCGCGCAGTGGTCTACTCTCAGAGAAAGAGCGGAGAGGGAAAGCCCGCGTGCCCCCAAAATTGGCACTTTGAGGGGGGGCTTCCAGGAGGAGGGCGTCTTCTAGGGCAGCTGTTGCTCCGCTGATAGAGACGTCTCATCCCGGTCGATGGCAGCCGCCTGCTGCCTCGCCCGCTAACGACGGACGTCCTTGCCCCTGCCTTCCTTCCTTCTCGCATCTCTTGCCGCGTTCTGGAAGGAGAAGCCTCGATCTCCTTCCCGGAGTGGTTGCCATTAAGCGACCTGAAGGAAATGTGGGTGGGGGCCGCCTCGCCGGCGCGCACATGCCCTCCCTGCCTCCCCTGCTCGTGAGCGCGCCAGGGTAGCCGGGGCAAGCCGGCAGCTGCTGCGGGCTGAGGTAGGCAGGAGTAGTAGACGCTCCGAAACGTCGTCGCCGGCGCTTGATGTGCGCTCTCCCCCCTGTGATTACTTTTCCTCCACCTCACGAGCTCGCCGGCTTGCTTTCTCTTCTTCGCTGGCGTCCGGGAGCGACCTTGATGAAGCAGCGCGTGCGTTGGCCCTGCTCTTTTTTGCTTTGTTGTTGTTGTTGTTGCAGCTCGCTCCGTCTCTCCCACTACAACCGTGCCTGAAACAATACTGCGGGCACCTTCTCCCCCTCCTCCCCCTCCCATCATGCCCGGGGGCGAAATTAAATGCTCGGCCCCGGGGTGTTGATCGGCGTCGCTCGCAGGTGCATTCCTCATCGCGGGACGCGGTATTAATCGAAGCTCCCCGGGCGTCCTTGCGCTTTCTTATGTCTTCATCGGGTGGACCTTGTCTTCTGCGCCATTCTTGTCGTTCTTGTCGCCTGCGCGTCTCGATCCATCCCGGTCTCTCGCAGTCGCATTTTGACGAGTCTTCTGATCGATAAGGCGAGCGCGGCTCTTTCGGTGCGGTACGAACCCTGGTATTGACGAGGTGTGCTGCGGGACAGGCTTTTCACGCGTTATTTTTCCACGTGGAGTCAGTGACCCGTGCGAGCGGGCAGGACCACCCAGTGGGCCTGCATGCATCTTCTAGCCGCGCTCGAGATGACGACATACTTAAGTGCTTGATAGCCATCCGCCCATGGGCTGTTAGGCTGCACTTGCGTTTGTTTTTGTTTTTTCGACATGTAAATTGAGACGAAGACCATGGACAGGACTTGAGAGGCAGGCATGCGCATAGACAGTGTGTTGTGCGTTGCGTTATCTTCGCACCACTCGAACCAGCTTCCGGTCAACTTTACAGAAGCGAACTGCTCTGTTTTCAAAGTCTGATCGTCATTAAAACACAGGCACATGCTGTACTCGCCATGGCGTCGACGTGTCTGCTCGTCCAAACCCGTTATTTCCCACTTTTGCCACCCAGCCTACATAGACAAGCCGCGCTCATCCAGCAGTTTTGGTTCGTTCTTGATTTTAAATTGTTTTGGTCTGAATTCCTACAATGACACAGAGTGGCAGAGCTCGTTGGCACACCATGAATTTAGCTTGCATCATGTGTCCAGCCCAGACGCGGTGATTTTAAGATCTAGGAGCGCAGAGTGCCCAATAGGACTCGCTTTTCTTTGAAGTTCCCTGCGCAGAACCTGACTTCCAGCTCAACTGAGACTAATTTTGTTGCTTGGTTTTGTGGATGAGGCCAAGTGCCGTTGAAGGAAACGGCGACATTAAAGAACCTTTAAAGGGATACTGAAGCACTTTTTACAAAAAAAGAGCTTTTGCTCCCATTTTATCATTTTTCATACGGCGAACTCGAAAATCAAGTCAAAACTTGGCATAAACTATTAAAAAGCACTTAATTTTGGCAAAAATGAACAACGGCTGCCTAGGGGCATGTGGCGAACCTCACCGCCGTTCGTGATTGGTCAAGTCTTCGTGACGTCGTCGTGAGGACCCTCGGAGGAGGCGGAGCATGAAACGCGTTCCCAGCGGGTCGTCGCGGTAGAAAACGCTGTATTTGCATTTGTGTAATTGATCCCACGATGGCCAGTCCGAGTAGTGAGTTTATCGTACACCCGTACTGTTCGAGCCTCTCGCCCGTGCACGAGCGGCGACGGCGACAAGTGCCGGCGACGAACAACACTTCCGAGGAATACGTGTCCCAACCGGCAACGTTCACCCGCCTGGGAAACAGCTGAGTCGCCAAGCCATCGGCCAACTGCCGAGTTGCCCGACCGCGCTGTCATACTACGCCGAAGGCGAAACAAACACGTCGGCCGATGGAAAGTCGCCGTAGTGTGACTGGTTCGCCGACCGAAGAAGCCAACAAAATCGGTCACCCGACCGGTCGCCCGACGCGTCGTCGGGAATCGACCGAGAAGCGAAAACTGCTCCCCGACAACATCCGTGCCGCAATGTATGCGGCTCTATTTTGATAGTTTCTGGAGTGTAATAAACTCAGTAAGGTCCACGAAGCCCATGCAACTCATCACTAGCGCTAATGCAATCCGTATTTTGGCTTTCGACGCTTCGGCTGTGCTCTTCGGCGCCGCCGCTACCCCGGAGCTGCAAGCTGTAAATGGTGTGCGATCGGCTCGCCTGTAGAAAATGTAAGGTCAGTTTCGTGCAGAAGAAGAGTTACGTAGGGTAATTTGGGTAATAAGGCATCAATATCGGCCAAGGTTTTTCATGTGAAACGTAAAACCAAAGTGCGACAAGCTCTATCCCCGCAGTGGGAAATCGCAGTCGCAGCCGCGCACACACATTTTTGCGAGCGTTTTCGCGCAGCAGCGGAGTTGATGGCGATAAGCTATTGTGGGGGCTTCGGGGAACCTTGCTGTGCAAGCGCTATTTAAGAAATTTCAGTTTACCAGCCAGGAATTCTGTAAACCAGCTAGTAAACACCGACGTATGACACGGAAGGATGGGCCTCCATCTATTACCTAGGCTATTTTGCACCGCGTCGCCATTTGTGCGGTGGCGCAGTGCTCTCGCGCGTCGCGCCCGTGCGCTCAACTTCGCGGGTTCAATTCCCGCCGAAGTCCTTTTTTTTTTTTTTTTTAAAGGGGTATGGTTTGTGTATGCAATTTGTGAATCATTTTCTGCGCTGATTTTGAGAAGCAACCACCTTTTCAATGGAAAATTTCCTTCGAAACATGCAAGTGGCGTCTTGAGCCACAACAATTAATTTCCCTTTTCTCGCACCGTGTTTCTCGAAAATGCGGTACTATGGTGCAAAGTATATATCCTTCTTTATTAGAGGAGGTTAAATTTCTGCTGACGTACGCACTAATTTATATGCAAATTTTAAGTGCTACAGAGGTATTTTCACCGGGGGTTCATCCATAACATCCATATTGTTACAAGGCATGGTTATGTTGTTGGCGAGCAGGACCCATGATACAAGGTGGACAATCTACGCACCTAACTGCGATCATCATCATTTGACCCTGTCATTATCATCGCGGCTCGCTCTCTCGCACTCGGCCTTGTTCGCCTAGCCCGGTGCTTGCATCTCGCTGTACCAAGCCTCCAAATACAGCCTTTTCCCCGTAACAATATTATTACTGCCGCGGCACCAGCGCACAGCTCTTTTTTCTTTGTCAGTGATCCAACAAGAAGTTCAGGAGTACATACAGTACAAGCAGCGCACACGCCAGTACGCACCAACGGCTTCAGTCGTGCAGCGGCGACACGATACTCCAATTTTGATTACAGAGAGCCGCTCCTCACATGTTTTTTGCGACGTCACCACTGCTGTTCCAGATTTTAGAGCCGATATCCCGCCGCTGGGGCTTTTGTAACTGCAGTGGCGTCGTCACTTAGTTCAGCATGAGCTACATATATTGAAACGCTTTGGTCAGTAGTGGTCCCTTCTGAGGCACTCATATCACGATAAGCATGTTTTCATAACAGGTGTTCATGCGCGCACTGCGTTACAATGACCGACGAAGAAGATTGCTGCTGTTGCCAGGAGATACGGGAGGTTCGAGAGAGGCAAAGGCACCCCAGGTGCGCCACAACCACCAGAAAACTAAAAAAATCTGTGCCTCAACAGGGCTGTGCTGGAGGTTGCACTTCGGCAGAATGGCATCCCGATACTGCCTAGAAGCAGCCTGTCTGGGAATGTCTGGAACACAACACACTCGCCTTTGTTGGCTTGAAGTGTTCCCTCTTTACAGTAGCAACCCACTGAGCAGCGAGTTTCGGCTCCCGCGGGAAGCTGTGAAACACCACTTTATCGCGGCCATAGGTACTGTTGCAACCGAATGCCGAGCAGAACCTCGGCATGGTTACTCCGCTTCCTCGGCATGATTGTGAAGCAGTACAACGCAGCACTGAAAAAGTTTCCACTACTAGTTGCTAAATAAAAACAAAACACAGCACGGGGCCCAGGAAAGCTAACGCTGGCGGACGGCACGCTGAGAAAGGCAGCAGCAGGGGCCGAACACTTGCCGCGGCTACAGTGGCTAGAATAGCCACTGTACCGCGGCGGCCGATCGCTCCTCACGACGACGTCACCACGACCCCTTTCACTCTCGTGCCGTCCTCCTCCCCTGCGCTCCGCGCGTCGCGGGGGCGTGGCGATGGCGCTTGTTTATTCGCCTATTACGCCGCTATTTCAGCCAAAAAAAAAGAAAAAGACCTCGTAGGTTAGGTGTTTAAGGTCAACGCTTCCGAATTTCTGTGTATTCAGCAAATTGAAAACTGCCTCAGTTTCCCTTTAAGGGAAACGACCAAAAGAAGCTGCATATAATGGCACAAGAAACTGGGAAGTGCACCTGTGTCGCATCTATGTCCGCGTTTCGTGTAGCGAACTGCTTCGAAACACTTTGGTCACTCGTAATAATCGCTCTCCTCCCTCCGTTCCCTGCGTGCAGTGGTGGCCGTGCTGCTGGCGGCGCGGACGAGCCGGAGCCAGTCCCTGGAGCAGGGCGGGCGCGACGTGGTGGAGGGCGAGAGCCTGCGGCTCTCGTGCCACTTCGACTCGTCGCTGGCGAGCCGCAACCTGCTCTTCTACTGGTCCCGCCTCAACCGGCACGGCACGGACAACGCGGCCATCAGCGGCAGCGCCCTGGACTCGCACTACAGCGTCGAGTACCACCCGGACGAGGGCCGCTACGACCTGCTCATCTCGCGCGCGCAGTACGACAAGGACAACGGCCGCTTCGAGTGCAAGCTCAAGGAGGGCGGCAGCGGCGCCGAGGTGCACAGCGTCGCCTACGACGTCACCGTGCTCATCGCGCCCGGCGAGCCCCGCATCACCCCGGCAAGCCCGACGGCGCGCGAGGGCGAGCCGCTGGCGCTGACCTGCGCCAGCGAGGGCGGCAGCCCGGACCCGGACGTGGAGTGGTTCCGCGGCGACGAGCGCCTCTCGTCGTCACTCACCAGAGGCGGCGCCCGGGACCGGCCCACGACGGCCGTGCTCACGCTGTCGCCGGGACGCGAGGACGACGGCGCCGAGTTCCGCTGCCGTGTCACCAACCGAGCCATGCCCCAGGGCAGCGCGTACGAGGCCCGCACCTCCATCCGCGTCCACTGTGAGTGCCCCGACTTCAGGCCACATTAGCTACCAGTGGGGATGGGTCTAGGGGCCTGTGGAGGCTGCTGTGGTTCACGAGGCACTGCTTTTACCGCGGCGCACTGTGCTCATGTGGACAAGCTGTACTTACAGGGGACTAATAGATGGACAGTTGTGAACAACATTGCAGAAGCGAGCAGCATGGAGGGGGTGATGAACGATAACGACCAACAGCAGTCAAACTATACTAAAAAATATTACGTTAGAAGCTGCAGGTGCAGCAGGAAGTGCCTCAGTAATAGGGCACTGCACATGCTGGGTTTGCTATAGGGGGCAACAGGTTAGGGCAATCCAAACAAGTAATGCACACTTCTATGGGACTCTGCCTGGCTGGCGCCTGGTTTTTGCACCACCATGGCCTTGGTACAAAAATTACGGGCGGTGCAGTGGTCTCTGCAGTGACAATACAATGCTAACGTTGTGCCCTGAGCAGGTTGTAGGATTGTAATGTATCTCTGCAATGTTTGTAAGATGAACTGTAGTGGATACAGTGCAGATTTCATGTGAATTGGATAGTGTGTCCATTCACCTGCCCTCGGGTTCACATTGCAAATGAGGAGGGAATACTCGTAGCTGGTCTGTGTCAAAACTTTTGTTTCTTTGACACAGTTCCTGCACGTCCCTGGTCATGGTAATTGTGCACTGTGATCAATTCTACCTCGATTTTGTGCCGCAGATGCACCGAAAGTGACAGTGGGGCCGTACAACCCACTCAACGTGATGGTTGGTTCCGACGCCACCCTGACCTGCTCCGTGCTGGCCAACCCGCCCGTGCGCTCTGTCCGCTGGATGAAGCGGGGACAGCTGCTGTCCAACACCTACAACCACACGATCCCCTCCGTCACACCCGAGGACAGCGGCAACTACGCCTGCGTCGCCGACAACGGGATCCTGCAGCCCACACAAGCAGAGCTGCATCTCAGTGTCCTCTGTGAGTACTAGTTGCATCGGTGCTGCAATAAAAAAGAACATGGGGAAAGACTTCGCACTGCTGGAAGGGTGCCAGTAAATTTTAATAAAGATTTCAAGTACCAAGCTGCCTCCTTGAGCAGTCATGTGCAACAGGACTTTTAGTTATACATTTCCTTCATGTATTAGGTTATCATCAAAGGTAGTGCAGGTTACTGTTCTGTGTTCTTTCATTGTAATTTGTGTTAGAGTCATTGTTTCCCACAGACAGATATAGTAGCGAGAGATGAATAATTTTCTCTACTTTTGCTTCTATGGCTGTGCACAAAGATTATGGTTGTAAACCACCTATTCAGAAGCATCTCTTGTATTATCCGCTGAATAGGTTGCAGCTCTCTTAGTACTTCCAAAATTACAGGTTGTGAAACTCGCCTACATTCTTTTCGAATGAAGGGTTGTTTAGAGGACTTCTATGCATAAAAACATATTTCTTTATTCTAATTATATAATATAGTACATTAGAACCTAATGAATATAAAACTTGTCTGAACCTAAAAATTAATTTTCGGGATGGAGTTATTGGATTATACAGAAAGTTAACCAGCCTACATGGTTACAGGACCATGAAAACTGTTTTTCTAGAATTCCCGAATAATTTCAAATGATTTAGGTTATTGATTGATTGATTGTGGGGTATAACGCGCTGACGCAACGCAGGCGATGAGGCGTGCCGTGGTGGAGGGCTCCGGATTAATTTTGACCACCTGGGGATCTTTAACGTGCGCCGAAATTTTGTACACACGGGCGCTTCTGCTTTTCGCCTCCATCAGAAAAGCGGCCGCCGCGGCATTTAGGTTATACCGAACTGAGTGCATGTGCACATATGAAGCTATACGTGCAGTGCAACTGTGGGCAGAAGTTTCACGTCCTCCCGCTCTCTGACCTGCTCTCGCAGACGGACCACGCGTCAACGTGCTGCCTGAGCAGGAGTCGGCCCAGGGCGAGAACATTGCCATCAAGTGCAACGTTGCCTCCAACCCCGAGCCACACTCCATCCTGTGGACCAAGGACGGGGACTCGCAGTTTGCGCTCCAGGGGGACACGCTCCGTCTGGACCGGGTCACCGCCGAGGACGCCGGAACCTACGTCTGCCAGGCCACGGTCATCATGCGGCCCTCCGCCACGGCCATCCACACCGAAGTGGTCGGAAACGACTCGGTGGCTCTGCACGTGCGACGTGAGTGCAGGCCGCATCGTCTTCCGTTTTCGTGCACTCGCCATATTTCATGCCCTTGCTGTAGTGGAGGCTGATTTCTTGACGGCCAGAAAGGCGATGGCGGTAAAATGCATTTACTTTAGGGTCGAACACCATATTGTGCAGTGGCACATTTTGGTGTCAGAGTGTTGGGGAAAGATGTGCTGGGAAAATAAAGGGAAAGGGGGAAAGGAAAGAGAGGCACTGTCGTGTCTTGTTGCTTTCTTGACTGCAAGAGAGCAGTGTCTTTTTTTTCTTGTCTTCGTAGTGCAACGTGTGACCTGCAGATGGCACAAGGTACTCATTAGAGTGCCTCACTCAGTCTCTTTGTGTTGCTTCTCCTTTTGCGCTGTTAACAAGGTGGCAGCTTGATTGGCATTGCCCCAATCTCTCAAAGTCCTCTTTCAATTGACGTGGCAACAACTTGCGCTTGAACGTGCTGTGCTTTTAAAATGCGCAGACAAGCCCGGCGAGGCGGAGATCACCCCACAGGGCGCCACCGCGGTGGCTGGCCGGCCCTTTGTGCTGACGTGCGGGGCGAGGCCCCCGGGCTGGCCCCGGCCCGAGTACCGCTGGTGGCGCGAGGGCCAGGAGCACAATGACCTGGGCCACCGGGCCAACCACAGCTTCCTGCAGGTGCACAGCAGCCACGAGGGCCGCTACTTCTGCCAGCCGCACAACGCCCTCGGCAAGGGCTCCATCGCCTCCGTCTACCTGGCAGTCAACGGTGAGCAGCTGACTGACTGACTGAACAAACTTTATTGAGGAGTAGGAAAAGGAGGGAATGTGTTAGGGGATAGAAGGGAGTGGAATTTATGGGTGGAACCCTAGGTCCAGGGCCCCAGTGGCTAGTGCACCAGTCTTCGCTCTCTCCAGCTGGTTGAGTTGGTCCTGTAGACATGTGCTTGCCAAGGCCGCCTCCCATGTATCCAGTGTAGTAGTCTGTGTTGAGGTGTTGCTGGTGCCTGTTCCCCATATTATTTGGCATGTGGCGTGGAACAACGTGGCTGCCTTGCCACATTTCTTACAGTATTCGTAAAGGCCTTGATTTTGGTGTTGCAGCATCTTGGGCCATCTCGATTTGTTATGTAGTGATTGGTCTGGATTCTTTGCAGGATTTGCGCTTCCGAGGCCGTGAGGTCTTTTTGTGGATGTGGGAATTGAACCCTCAGCTGCCGGGCTATGCGTAGAGTTTCACCGTAGGTGGGCGCTGTGTAAGGACGCGTGGTGCTCCCGTTGGCTGCGTGGTATGTACGTGCACACGCAGCTGCATTGGCCGCCTCATTCCCTTCCAGCAGCAAAGGCTTCCTGTAGCGCCATCTCGCTGTCAAATGTGAAACTAGTAATCCACGTCCTGACCCTAAAATGCTTGAGTACTTGTTTTGTGATTCTGTAATTGAAGCATTCTAAATAACGTTCTAACCACCTACCAATTGCAATAATTGCTGTCGTTGTTGGAAGCTTGCCTTTAGGCATACTTTAGAGTCGCTTCTCTCAACTTCGGTCTGTTCTTATGGATGCGCAGAGGCGGCCACCATTGTCGTGCCCCTGAGGCCCCAGATCATCCGAAAGGCCGGAGACCAGAGCCAGTCGGTGAGCTGCCGCGCACGTGGGAAGCCCAAGCCACAAGTGCACTGGACCCACCGAGACAAGGAACTTCAGATGAGCCCAGAGGCCGGCTTCGAGATCAAGACAATCGAGAACCTCGAGGACAACGAGGTCTTCTCGGTTCAGAGCACGCTGACGTTCCAGAGACCCCTGACACCAGAGGACCGGGGGAAGTACGGCTGCCAGTTCGACAACGGCTTTGGAGGTGCTGCCAAGTCCGAAATGGTGCTGAGAATTGAACGTGAGTCGGCCAGTCTTCTTTTACTCACTTTGGTTTTCCTGACCATTCGCGACTCTTTGTCAGGAAGAGTGAGATTGAATGATTCGGCGTAGGTTGGTCACCATGCTTAGCTCATCATCCTTGGTGTGTAGACCCATTTTAAATATGCATATACGCGATGCATTACTTGTATTTCTGGAGGGGTGAGAACTGCCTTTGAAGAAGAACATAATGACCTTAGGCTTGTTAATAACTGTAACATACTACCCAACAAAGAGATCATACCTTACTGCTTCATCATTTTGTTCAGTGGAGCTGAGACGCTCTGAGTAGGGCCGGACAATTATTGTATCTGGTTGCAGAAACGAGTCGCTGCAGTGTTCATCCTTCACAGAGTGTGCGCACGTTCCCTTACTCCTGCAGACCCCCCTCAAGTGAGGCACACCTACAACCGGGTGGCCTTCGACCTGGGTGACACAGCGGTGCTGCGGTGCCAGATGCAGGCCTACCCAGAGCCCACTTTCGAATGGGTCTACAAGGGCCGCATCCTTGAGCGCTACGCCAACTACGCCACCAATGTGACTGACGACGGGGACGACCTCTATACTGGCGCCCTCTCGGTGGCCGATCTCAAGGAGGGCGACTACGGTGACTACACCTGCCGCGCGTGGAACCAGGTCGGAGACGTCCAGCGCACCATCCTCAAGCTTGTCAAAAAGAGTGAGTACCTGCTGGACCATGAAGGATCTCTTATTCCTGCGAATAGCACGTAGTTGCAGAATATTTGCATGTTGGACACCTGCTTATAGGATGCTGGGTTATAAACCGAGCAGTTTAGTTTCCACCAACTGCAGTAGCATAGTGATGAAAGGGCCATACTGCTATGTGGTACGTTCTAAGTTGGAATACCAGTTGTTGTGTTACAGCCGGGATCCCAACTCAGTAGAGCTGCACAGATCTATTTTTGATGGAAGCAGAATACAAAAACACTTTACCCCATGTAAGGTTTCTGCAAGTGCTACATAGACCTAGGTACTCTCACTATTTGTAGTGCCGTGTTGTCGTGCTGCACCTCATAGCCTGGCTGTACCTCATAGTGCACATCATAACTGGCTCGGAGCAGCTGCAGCGTTGAAAGCCAGTGTCCAGATTTTCAACAGATCATCCGGTTGCAATAGCCGGTTAACCAGATATTTGAATATTCAAACACAATAATTTGACGGAGCTAACACGCTATTCAATTGCTCGGTTTGATCGTGTGTATGATGATGCCATGTGAGGAATGCAATAATTCGTGCTCCGTAATATACATTGTTTAACATACTGCTCTAAATCTTTTGACAACTTCTTTATGTTACAACAGTTTGTCCGTTAGGCACACCTTTGAATTGTTAAAACATAAAACAGAAATATGGACATCCAAATTTCTGGATACAAAACCAGCTTACAAGGTATGCTGTCCGATCACTCCAATTGTGTGGTTATGCGGGTTTCAAATTTGAACAATTGGCAAATTGAATAACCGGATAACCGGTTTTGCCACAAAATTGGTTTGGTATTGCCCCACTAGTGTATAGAGGAGTGGCTTGCTAAACCTTTTAAGTGGTGGCCTGCAACCTCGCAATATGCAAATTTATCGTGCTATAGTAACAAGAACATGCTTGTGCTGAATTTTAAACCTGTGGCTATGCCTTGCCCAGCTCTGTACCACTTCTTTCTTTTTTGTTTCAGTAAAGAGCTTGTATGAGTGGCTGCTATGTTCTTACGGAGGAATTCTGCAGCACTACAGTCAACTTGCATTTTAGTGAGACAAACGGATTGTCTGCTTTGCAGGTTCCCCTGACCGACCATCCCGCCTCACGGCTGTCAGCAGCGACTCAGACAAGGTGACCCTGCAGTGGATCGAAGGGTTCAACGGTGGCTTCGGCAACACGGAATTCGTTGTCACGTACTCCAACGTCGCCAGCGGGCAGACCAAGAACGAGTCGTGCCGATCCCACAATCCCTGCACCATAACTGGTACGAGTTGGCCCTGTAGATTTTGTGTCTTGCTCAGTGTGTGCTCTTTCAATGGGGTGTTGATGCATGCATGCCAATTTATTATTATTATTTTTTAATGATTTTGCTTCTGATGCAGCTGTGCTTACAAACAAATGGTGCTCTATGACAGAAGGCTTTGTGTTTGTTTTGCAGGACTGGAGCCGAAGTCTGAATATGTGATGAAGGTTGTGGCTGTCAATGCTCGAGGTTTCAGCACGTACTCGGAAGAGATCACGGTGCACACCAAGGTTAACCTGAAGGGTATGTATTCTTGTGGTGTTCTTTGACATAAACATTGAGAACAAGAAGGTTGTGAAAACAACTACTTTTCCCCAACTGCTGAGCACCTAAGACCTTGTGTGACTTTTGGTTGTCTGACAGTAGTTACCATTTTCCTCCTGTAAACAAAGAACAGGAGAGCTTATGTGACAGCGCTGTACCTCTTCTGCATTGTCTACTACCTTTATTGTTTTTTCAAATACTTTTCCTATCAAGAAAAGAAATTCCAGGTGTATCTGTCAGTGAAGACAAAAGTGCACTCTACTTAGCTGACAGCCGGACACCATTTGTGCCAGCACGCTCAAACCAAATCGCATGTGCATCATGCATCAGCATGTGCGTCGCAGTGCTCACAACATATCTTGTGCACCACACTGCTTCAGCTTTGCAATTTCCAATTGTTTTCCTTTTTTTTTTTTTTTTTAAGTAGAAAGTAGCATGGGCAGCCTAGCTAATGCTGTATCCAAGCATCCTTTCTTTTCATTGTGACAGATCACATGTTCTTTCGTCTCCCCTACTTTTGCGTATAGCACACCTGACTGTATGCGACTGCACCTGTGTCTCTTCAGATATGCCGCGGCCCCTGTCGGCCCAGTATGACCACGAGACGGGCCGCGTCTACTTCTCCGTTGACCCGAGCACCGAGCGCCTGCTGGGCAGGGTCGAAGGCCGTGCCCGTGGCCAGGAGCAGTGGCTGCCCCTGGCTGAGGTGGAAGTGGACCGGCCCCAGGTCTCCCTGGAAGTCCCCAACGCGGCGGCCCTCGTGGACATCCGCGTGCTGCTCTGCCTCCAGAACAATGCCTCCTGGTGCGGGGACGAGCGCCTGGCTGAACCTTACGACGGTGAGTGTGCCTTCACAGGGACTATTATTTGTCTATGCCACCTCATTCTGCTCGCTTACAAAAGCGAGATGTCTGCTCACTGTGTATGGTCTACGCTTATCGATCTCCCTTGCTAAAGGGAGCAGAAGTCAAATCTCCTCAAAGGAAACATACTGAGGGCTGTTCAAGTTTTCTGTTTGGCAGTGTTGCATAGTGTGGTGCAATGTAGCCTTCTGAGTCTCCTTACGGTGAACTTCAGCTGTGCTCATGAAAGGAAACACAGTGAGCTGTGGACTCTCAGTGCATTGCTCAGTCAACTGTGAAGTGAATAGTGGATCCCATTTGATACCCTCATGCCCAATTCCGTTCTTGGTAACTGACCACTTTTGCACTGAGGTGTGCTCGTTCAAGCCGAACTGTGTAGTGAAGCTGTCAACATTATGCCGCCCGCCCCTTTCTCCAGAGTTCTCGATGACCACTGAAGGCAGCCTGCACCCCGTCGGTGCCCCGGTGACCCTCAGGGCCGTGAACGTCGTCATCATCGTGGCTGTGGCCGCTGGCCTCTTCTTCCTCCTCGTCATCGTGTTTGTGTGCTGCTGCTGGAAGAGGAAAGCGAGCAAAGGTGGGCTGCCAATGCTGCATTGCCCATTGCGGGCGCATGCTACTGCCATTGCCCGTTTGTCGGTAGATGTCCTTTGCGAGATTGCCCCCTTGTTTTAAATGCAGAGCACTTTAGGGGCTCGCCTTGTCGTCGTAACTAGCTCGCTGGACCCAACTAGAGCCACACGGCGTTCTGTCATGGTGGCTTTGTTGCAGCGTAACCCAGAGGCTTCGGAAGTAGTTTATATAGTCATAATCGTTCGAAACTCGTGAACCGCTGGTGTTTG
The DNA here is from genome assembly GCF_048455015.1 of Haemaphysalis longicornis. Classification (NCBI taxonomy): domain Eukaryota; kingdom Metazoa; phylum Arthropoda; class Arachnida; order Ixodida; family Ixodidae; genus Haemaphysalis; species Haemaphysalis longicornis. The sequence goes on along the minus strand of NW_027526361.1, from coordinate 55,872,510 downwards.
TCATACATCTTCTCCCCGTTGTTTAGCGAAAAGAAAACTGCAGGTACATTTGAGGCAAAATAAACGTATCTAACCGGCAGCGCCTGCGTTCATTTAATTAGGAACGCTCGTTGGGTTGGTCTTTACGATAGTAAGCGAAAAAAAGTGGCAGTGCAACGCCGGCATGTGCAGTTGGGAAAAGCAAGCACAAAAAGAACTCCTGCTGGCACAGTTTCAGGCAGGAAGTGCACAGGAACTGCTAAGGCGGGAAATTTGAAATGTTTTGGACAAACCTCTATTGAATTTACCACGAGAGGAATGAGACTGGGTGGCGAAGATCGCGGTGGCTGGTACGAGTGAGCGGATAATGTCGTCACAGTTCATTATGGTGAATCACTGCTCTGCACTTACGATAGCATTGACATTGCGTAGAACGGCTTAATTTATTTAGCTGTAGCTGCTGTCATGCAGCCAGCTTCCTTCCTCCCTGTTCTTGCATCTACAACCTGCCACCTTATTCGCGAATGTGGACCTATTCCCTCTTGGTAACGTCGAGTAACCTGATACAGTATGCGGAGGACAGAAAGTGGGGGTGTACTATTACCAAGCCCTCTCTCTCAATCCATGCTGGGGAATCGTTCCCTCAACCTGTTTCCCCCTTGCAGCAAATACAGACAGGCTGTCTCGCCTATGAGCATGAGCGCTGCTGCATATATAAGTTCTTTGTGGTTGCAAAACAAAAGGCAGTCGGTTCCTTGATGGGCTGAATGGTGTCACGGTCTGTAGCTCAATTAGTCGCTCAATTAGGGAATGTGACTCTTAAAGCAAGTTAATAGCTTAACAGTCCTTAGATGTATGGAATGTGTTGATGTACTTGTGCACTCTTTTTACTCCTGTGTTGTGAGTCTTAGTCCCCTTTGTGTTGTTTCTTGCAGTGAACAAGAAAGATTATGAATCGGAAGTGCAAAAGTAAGTCGATTTTAAAGCTCTTTATATATTTGCAGTCTGATATTTTGGCTACATGGGTGATGTCCAGCAATACTGTTTTCCTGTAGCTTATTGGTAATTGTTGGTCCCACAAAAATGTTTAGCTTGGTACACTGTATGGTGACTGGTTGACTTGTGCAGTGATTTGGCATTGGCAGAGTTTTGTTACTCGTCCCGATTTGAGTTACTTAAAAAGTCCAGTTGGCTTCTTGTGCGAGTACTTTTATATGCAGTAGAACCTTGTCAAGGCTGTACTTTGCAGGCTGGCAAAAATACTACAGTAGCCAATCGTTTTTTCGGACTCCAAAATTCGGACTTGCTGGATATTCCGGACTTTCCCGAGGTTCGCTAGTTGTCCCATAGGAGTAATGACTCACGGTTTTTTCGGACTGCTCTTTTATTCGGACTATTTTTTGTTCCCCTCTGGGTCCCAAACATCGGTCAGCTACTGTACGTACAAATGACGGCACAGCTTGACTGGTTACAACAAAATTAGGAATGCTGGCTTGTGTATTGAATATGACAAATTTTTAAACATGAATTATGTCTTCAGCAGGCATGTATTGACAAGAGTTTACTGTAGTTTGTTCATGAGTAATTTTTTAATAATGAGTATCATGCAAAAATTAATTTCCATTTTTTTGAGGTCACCTGCTTCAAGGCTTCTGTGCTACATAGTGCACTTGCAGATAACTATGTACGGAGTTATTTTAGGGCAACTTTACATCCCTGCCACCACCATAAAGTATTGAGAAATAAGTTTCATGCTTGAAAATGTTGCCAGAATTGATGCAAACTTATTAATTTTTTGCACATTTGCAAACATTTCATGTATTGTGCAAAGTATATTTGTCTTCTATAGTCCCTGTATGGGACAACTAAACTAACTAGTTTTTAGTTTGAAGGCCTGGGCGGTTCTGTCGTGACTTTGACTACTCACTGGCTGAAAACACCAACAGTGGGAATTGCGGGCGCTATAAGTACCAAACATTGCTTTGTGTCCACCCCAGTGCCAGGCCAAAGGTCATCAGCGGCCCCTACTACCACGACGACGTGGGCAAGGGACTTGACACCAACGTTGATGACATGGGCAAGCACACCATCTATGCCGGCAGCATCGGCAGCTCTCCCCACATGACCAATGGGCACGGTGGCAGCCAGATTACATCCAATGGTAAACAGAAAAATTCTTTTTGATAACTGTTTCAGCAAAATATCCTCCAACACTTTGCCTGTCTAAAGTTTCGATGTTCACCAGTGAATATTTCAGTAATGCAACACTTGGTATAGGGCACAAGTTTCTATCATCCCATATCTCCGTCGCTAATGATTGCTTGCCAGAACTTCTATGGCAGCCATGCCTGTCCACACAGTGATGTTCTAGTTTAAACTAAAGAACAGTTAATGTTCGCCATTGTGCGACACTTGGAATTTCTCTCCAGGTGAAAAAAATTTGCGAGTTTCACGTACTGCTCTGGGTACACATTTTTTTCTTTGCTGTACTCCGTACTAATACAAGCGCGACTTGCAGGCATGCTGTATGGCTCGGCAGACATGCTGGACGGTGTCCATGGTGGAAGCGGCAGTGACGGTGCTGGTGACCTCTGGGTGAAAGCAGGCCAGGGAGGGGAGATGTCTACGCCTCCGGAGACGTCGTACCAGCCCTACGACTCCCGTCTGCCGTCGGGGTATTACTACCCTGATGATTACCAGGGCCTCAATGAGGACGTCATGAACATGAAGAACAGGGAACACTTGCGTAAGTGCCTAGGCTCTTTCTGTGTTTGCTGCAAGTAGCAGTGATTGCTCGTGCCAGCCTTCTCCTGCTCTCATGGGGGCTTATCTCAAGTTAAGCTTACATAATAAGCTGGAATTAAAGGGATCTTGCTGTTGGGATGCATACCATCTCTCCAGCCCCAGTCTGCATGTTTAACATATCTCACGTGGGTGAAAATGGAGTTGTGGAGCCAGTTGGCATTACGTTTTGCATAAAGTTACTTCCGCTTGCCTGTGGTGAAATCTATTCAGCTTGGCTCTCCAAAGGGACCTGTGGGCAAACAAGTGTTTGGTGGTTTTTTTTACTTAGACATGATGAAAGATAGGAAAGAACAAAACTTCAGCTCAGACAGCTTTTCCGGGTCACTTAGTGCATTCCTCTCCAATTAATAATAGTCGTTCTTGACTGTCAGAATGTAATTGCATCCGAGTCAACATTTGAATGCCATTTGCCATGAACGAAGATCCATTGATCTCTGCTACAATTTTCAGTGGCAGTTGAGATCTTTGCCAGTAACTCACCAAGCTTCAGTGGTGCCACTGTCTCAGTGAAAGAAATTCTACCCACGGAGGCTTTTAACTAAGCAAAAAAAATTGTCACTAGCAAAAGTGATTATCAACAAAGTTCTGTCAATTCGTATCTCCTAAATGAAAGTTCGGTTCTATTTTTTGCTATGTAAAGATCTCTTTTTCATCTGGTCACGCTGGAATTTAGTTGCTATTTCGGTGGAAATACAAACACCTTGCAACCATAATTCAAGTGAATGAAAACTATAATAATTCTTAAAAACCTATGAAGTACAGATTTATGCTCAAGTGTATTGACTTTGGAATTCTTGTGGGCACATGCTGTGTATGAGGGGGCTCATTTTGGGTTTTGTGATCACACTTTAATTAAGCAGTAGCGGAGTGCTGGGAGAAGCCTTTGAATCGTTTTTGGGACAAGTAGCAATAACGTGCAAGAGGAGGAAATATATTTCCTGCCCGTTACTATGAACTCAAGAAACTCGCACACTGCAATGTGGCATTTCTTGCTGCTGCATTCAATTCATGTGAGATGAACATGTCCACAACCTTTTCTAAGTATTTGCTTTCCACTCCTCCCATCCGACTCCTCAGATTCTCCGTACTACGACGTCAGCGGACTTCCCGACCCTTACGCCACCATGGGCGACGAAGACAAGAACCCACAGATCTCCCTGTCCTTTGACGAAAGCCTCGAGTCGGGCTACTCCACTCCGAACTCTAGGAACCGGCGCATTGTGCGAGAAATAATCGTGTGAGGTGTCCACTGGGCTCGAAGGACTGCCCGATAGCAGCTGAACGTGCGTGGATGGCACAGGAGCCGGCGGAAGCTTGGGAGGCTTATGCCCAGCCGGTTATGACTGTAAAGTGCGTGCAAGACGATACAGTGTGCGTGTGTGAGTGTGTGCGTACGGCTACAAAAAACTTGTGGTGGGCAACAGCAAGATTGCTTCGAGAGTCGAGCCAACCGAGTTGAAGCTGGCTCCACTGAACCAACAAAGTTCACGTTTTAGCACGTGGTGTATGTGCCTGTCAAGTGGCATTGCTTGTGCTTCAACAACGTTATGTGCAGTCAAGACCAACATGCAAGAACATTTTTGCTGCGTGTGATGTGCCTCCCCACCCACCCCCGTACGTTTGCAGTTGTTAGGTGCAAACGATTTGACGCCATTTGTGTGATGTTTTAGGCGTGTTTTCCCGTGCGGAGACCATGTGGCAGTGTGTTGAAAGTGCAAAAGCAAAAAAGGAGTGGAGTTGATTCTGTTTGTTCCCTTAGCGCTCTATGTTTTTTGCTCAAATCGAGTGTCACATGTGCCTTCTGGTGTTATTCATTTTATTTTTTTTAATTGCAGGTTATGCAGTTAGGAGTGACATTTTTTATGATGAATATTAAGGTGCGACGCTGGAAAAAACAGCTCGACAATGAGTGTTCTGCACATTTTTGGGGGCCAAACTCTGTTCAGCGCTGCTTTTGCGAGCTTGTGCACTGATGTGTTCACTGCTTGGAAGCAGGGGTAGGTGATGTTATAGAGCTTATGGTTAATGTGAGCATCAGACTCTAAGCTCAAACTTCAAATATTCGTTTACTGTGCATTCATAACTGACCATCAGCAAACATAATCGCTTGACGTTACCGTGTTTGTCAGCTACATCTTCAGCCGTCAATGAGTTTGTTTTTAAAATATGACAGTCTAGGATGTTCGTACTGCAATGAAATGAAATGTACTCATCTATGCCATTCTTCTATACTTGCTTACAGAAAGGCTGTTTGAGCAATTTTTCGTCACATTTCCATGAATTTTTATCAATGCTCACGCTTCATGTGCTACTAGAATGCTTTTCATTATTTTCTTCCAGCTAATTGAGGCTGGCTGAGCAGATCTATTTTAGAAGCTGAGGTGTTCTTCACTTTTTGATTCATCACCCTGAACCTACTTTTGAACTATGAATTTTAATCTCTATGTCATTTTTAGACTGCTCTATTTTTACACCTCACATTTTCACCTGACAAATACAGCTTGCTGAAATGCATTGTACAGTTTGCGCTGCATTTGTTTCTATCACTCACAAGGCACTGGTTGTGCAGTAAGCTAAGAGAAGGCAGCTAATTCATACCACTATTTTTTAAAACTCGTGCTTTCTCTAAAAGAAGGTGTGCACATTACTGTTGCGGCTGCCTTTTTTAAAACTAGATGTTTAAAAACGTGCACTTTGTATGCTGGTGTTGGAACCACCACACGGACATTTGGCTCCCTGTTCTAGCCAGTGCTGACAGGCGTAGCAGTCCTGTATACACGGTTCGTTTTTCCCATGTTAGCCACCGAGTAGTGTCTCGTTGCACATGACTGCAACGGAACAAAGGGAAAGATCTCAAGGCTCACAGGCTTGCCCCGATACAAAGTTCTAAACGCGCTGCTTCTGCTCAGGCTTTATATAAAGCCAAGAAGTGCGAGTGGTTTGAGGAAGCATTCCGAAGAGTGTCCAAAACGTGCTTGCTCACACAAGCCGTAAGAAAAGAGAATGAACTCATGCCATCTTTTTGATTTTAATATTAAACTCTACTCTATTTTTTTTATTTGTCGACATTGGCTCAAGTAAGCCTCTCGCAATACTTGCAGCAAACACACAGAAATTGGAGGACTGTGTCTTACTACTTAACCCCCCGTTGCAATTTCCACTGTGGTGTTCATTTAGTTTTGTCCGTACTGAATGGCTGCCCTTCGATTGTGTCAAGTCACAAGTAGGTACTACTGGTCATAATTTGGGCAGCATCAAATGTAGCACCAGCAGCAGCAATCCAAGAAGAGGCTTCATGTTCAGGCAGCTTGGACACGTGTCAGGGTATTTCGGTAGTACTCGTTAAGTGTTAGTGCACAAAGTCAAAGTGTACCCTCTTGTTGTTCATGCTGCACTGCTGTTACTGCGTGATGATGTTTTTTTTTTTCCGGGTCCTGCTGGGTTCCTTGGTAGCGCTCAAATTCTTGTCGGCTGTACTTCATTGCTGCGCTAACCAGAAGTAGTTTTTTCACACGACAAAGATCTGGTTCTTACTAGAGACCCAGTCTTGAAAGTCTACAGCGGTAGCCAGGGAGTAGCCAGTAGCCAGGCAAGTAGCCAGTAGCCACAGACGCAGTCCAAATGCCTTTAGGCAGAGCGATGCACTCAACAGACCAACAAGATGAACTACCAAACTAAAATAAAGATCAAAATGACACTAACCGATTCTTTCCATTTAATTACTGGGTCCTTAGTAGAAATCTGGTCTTTATCGTACAAGCGAGCTTCTATTCCATGTGGCTCATGTGTGTGGCAGTTTATTCTTTGTTCATATTTTTTGTTTTGCTCTTCTTTTGTACATACTAAACACTCCTTTTTGACCTGTAACAACTGGTTCGAGTGTATCGCTGTTTTTACATATCATTTACCGTTTTTTATCCTTACTGTGCATTTCTCACTTTCAAAAATGTGTAAGGTACAAAGTATACTTATAACTGTAGTTAATAATCGGTGGTTAATTCACACACAAAAAAATGCGTGAAGGTCAACAAAGCTCCAAAAGGGCGTCATTTTGATGTAGGGCCGTGTGTGTTAAGGGAATAACCACTTCTGTATTAAAAAACAAAAAGGTGGACCGAGATATGTTCTGCACGTCCTATTTGTGTTGTCCCCAAGCTTGTGTTTGGAGTGCCCACCGTTCAAGAATTTTTAAGAAAGAAATAGAACCGTTATGTGCCATTAGAAGCTGGAACTAGTGGCGAAAAACAAACTGCAGAAGGAATTCGTCTTCATACATGTCGAAACAGCAAAAAATGTCCACTTAGCTTCTACATTAGAAACTATTTTTGCTACTCAACAGTGCAACTTTGTACGTAGTGCCTTAAAATATTTAAGCCGTGCATCTTGCCTTATCTTGTGAACTGATGAAAGCTGCCTGTTCAAGAGTGCCTCTCTCCATCGCAGCAGCTGCAGTGGTCCCACAAAACTATGTACGTCACTGTAAATAAACATGTCGTGCTTTCTGAAGCTCAATACGGCTTTTGACATTCCTGCCATCACTTTGCCACCTGGCTTAGCTGATTTGAAGAGTGCCTATAAAGCACACAAACTGTGCTAACCTTTGATGGTGATTGAATGTTTTCTTACGTTTGAAATAGTCTCAATATAATTCAGAGAAGTAATGGCAGCTTTATTGATTTCAGTGATGAAGTATAAAGGTTTTGATCTAAGAGGCACAAGTTGCTGGTGAGAGAACAATGCTTGTTCAATAAATTCAGAAAATGGTAACGTGAGCCTTGCTAGAAGTTGTGCCATTGGTAACAGGCAGCACGGGCCATCAGAAAAAATTTTCCTGAGGGGAAGGGGTACCGGGCTATTATCATTGAAAAAGTGACCAAAAAAGAAGAAAGGGACAAAGAATCTAGAAAACATTCAGTCAGCGCTACCCAAAACATTCACTGAATTAGCCTCAGCACCGATGTACTGGTGGCAGCGCCGATGTACCCCGACGGAGCTGTGTCTCTTCTCCCCTTGTTATTTGTTTTGTTTCAAAGGAGTGCTTTCCGCCAGTGCCAGTGTTTTGTTCCCTGAGCAACGTTGGGGAATGCCTTTCCTCCTGATCGTCAGAAAGGAGTTGGGGGGATTCAAAGTTAGCACACTGTTTTTAGGCGTGGGCTGGTTCAAGAAGGCAAGCCAGCGATTGAATGCGCAAAATTGAAAGGGTTTGTCCAGAGCTGCGGCCTAGAGCGGACGCTGGTCAACTCGCGCCCGTAGTAGCTATCGTCTAGGCACCAGAACTTCACGCACTTTTTCAGCAAACCATGCAGCGGTTTGGCACCGTTCTGGCTTACGGGCCTCACATTGGGGATTGTGCGGCGACGGCCTGCATACACGGCAACGTATTTTGTGGTAACCCTTTGTCTTGTTCGTGCTTCATCATCTTCTGTGCACACTTGTAAACTCTGTAAATAGACTTTTTTTCATTATCTACCACCCTCATCTCGTCATCGGGTCCCTCACACCCCTCTGTGGTGGCACCACCCTACCTCGACATCGAACCAAACTTTACTACCTATCTTTAGAAACCAATGCTTACATACTTGACCTCAAATTAGGGAGTTAAATTATAATATGCGCTCATCAAAACATTAATTTTAGGATCGCACCTTGCATTGTGAAGCAGTACTCGTACAAGTGTAAAAATAAAGCTTACTGAATTTTTCATGTGCATTTTTTTTGGTATGCACTTTGGGGTAAATCCAGCCACCAAGGCCATTTCAACTGCGAGTTTCCAGCCGAACAAAGTGTTTTAGTTTTAACATGGCAATCGCATGACTTCCTTTTGCGAATTTGAATATTTGTTGCATAAGTCAACTTAGTAGAATCATACCAGATAATGTGCTCACTAATGATAAGGACCAGTAAGAAATGTTTTATGCCCTGCAAGAATTTTAGCAATTTCACTCCAGAGTGGGCTTAGATACTTGCCGTGCGAAGAAATCAATCTACTGTAACAGGTGCACAAGAGCAGAATAATAAAAGAAATGTGTAAAACAACACTTTGGCTCATTGTTTCAACTCTAAAATAATAGATCTATGATTCTCCTGCAATACCTGGGTAGCTGCAGTAGATGCAATAACACGTGCACTGCTGACAGGTTTGCACAAAGAAGTGTCATGGAAAACAATTTTCTATTTTCATGGCTCAAAATATCCTGTTCTGTTTGCACTCGCAAAAATATTACCGAAAAAGGCTTACAAAGGGCCTAAAAGCAATTAATTTAATTTTCTAGAAGATTAAGGATATTAAAGTGACATACATAGCTCAGTAGAGAATTCCGAATGATGTATCAAGAACTAATATATAATTAAAAATGAAGAAAACTTATTGATACTGACAGGTTGCCTCAGTTCTAAAGGCAGTGTGTTGAGTCGCACTTCATCGAGGGTGTGAATGTGTCCTATAGAAGGTGGCTCAGTCGCTAAGGCGGTGCGCTGCTGAGCACAAGGTCGCGGGTTCGATTCCCGGCCGCGGCGGCCGCTTTTCTGATGGAGGCGGAAAGCAAAAACACCCGTGTGTACGAGATTTCGGCGCACGTTAAAGATCCCCAGGTGGTCAAAATTAATCCGGAGCCCTCCACTACGGCGCGCCTCATCGCCTGCGTTGCGTCGACGCGTTAAACCCTACAATCATCATCAACCATAATCGAATGCGTGGCACAAACATTGAACGGCACCATGTGATTTGGATGCATATTGTCCACAAAAACTGTAAACACTTCTTGTTCAAGTGCGTTCATTCAGAACATTGTGAGCTGAGCAGCAACAATTCAATCAACACAATAAACAGTTTATTTTCCAAACATTTCACCTCGTGATAGTATGATTAGATACCTCCAAGTCTGCAATTAAGATCAACGAATACTTCTTGGATCACCTTTGATTTCCCATAATTCTTGTCTAAATGGCGTACAGGAATGTGTTATGGTGCATAGTAAGTGTTGAGAAACATCAAAGCAGTATTCATACTATTTTGCCAAGTTGTGTAGAAGTCTATATGCGATTTTAGTAGCTACTCATATAAAGATTTAAACAATGGCTACAAATCAAGGCCACGCACTAATTAGTATGCACACTAATTTGACGTCGTGGTATAAAGTGTCAGCCTCGAACAACCGACACCATAAACATTCGCCGGAGTATTTATGCAATTCGTCTGCAAAATTTCGCCTCTACAGGCGGCTTCTCTTCAAGACACACTGTCTGCAGGCGAAGGTTTCTTGCAGGCATGGCACACCTCTTTTTCAGCGGTTGTGAAAACCAATGGCCATCGAACATAATTTCGATCGCCCGCGGTTAAATTCAGGTACACTTTGCTCGTCCTTGACGTCGATGATGCTTGGGAAATGCCCCTGAAGCGGCTGAGGTTCATTGAGTCGTCGACTGGCGTTTCTACAGCGACCTTCGTCCTGGCACTCTGCCTTTTCTCTTCACTATAACTTTCCTTCTAAGCATCCGTCGCATCTTCCCTCCTCTCCACGACGACCATCATGAGCAAACACTAATTGGACAGGCACAAACAAATATACCTTACACGCACCCACTCGACCCCACTTATTTCACAGCGCGCCAGACACTCCTGTCTTACCCAGGACCACCTTCTGTGGACTGCCCCCGCCAAACCCCCTGCACATCCACACAATTACCGTAATTGAACGATTATAACGCGTGCCATTTTTTGCTAAAATTAGCCTTCAAATTTCTGTGCGCGTTACAATCGGGCTCACAGCCGAAATCCGCTTAAAAGCGGCCAGCAGCATTGTCATGGATGCGAACTCATCCCGAAATGAAATTCTAAATCTGCGCGGTAGAATCAGCGTGAAGTAACCAGACAGTGGCTAGCTGTTGCGACCAGTCTGCAGCAACAGCGGGGACTGGTGGCCCACATCATCAGGGCCCTAAGCGGCTGCCTTTACCGAGGCGGTCGACTTCCCAATCCCGGGCTTAATAATATATATTCCTTTATAATTATATATATATTAGGCTTTAAAAAAATTCAGTGACATCGGTTCTCACGGTGCCTACGCCACATGCTGAGCCGATACCCCATTGCGGGTATGTGCAAACTCTGTGGGTGTGTATTGCTTTACCAGGATAACAGCAGTGACTGTATGCTATCAGAGCTTAGGCCTAAACTTCACGTTTTGAGCGTGGCGTAAACCGGTATACCCCAGCTTGAAGTACGACGAGGCCATTTTTCAAAGGGTATACCGGTTAACCATGGTAGACCTCAGGGCATGACGTTAACCCTAACGTGCCCTATGTGTGCGCTTAACGTTGGGTAACCTCCAAGTTGAGCCTTACGGCATGCCAACCAACTCATTGTACGTCGAACTGCGGGTACAGGGTTAGGACGTTACACCTGGCGGTAGGCCTAACGTAGGAACGTCGCATCCTTGCTTTATACGCATCAACCTTTTCTCCCTCGCAAAGGTTGATGAGCAGCAAAAGGAGGGCAGTGAGATGCATTGTATACGCGCTTCTATGTCGATAAACAGGGAGAAAAAGCGAACGTAGAAATACACCCCAAAGAGGCTAATTAGGACGATGAAGAGCCAATAGGATGATATAGGGCGAGGAAGACAATTCAGCTGCGGTAGCGTTCTAATCGAGGACAGCTGTGGCAAGAACCATCCCGCTCGTTCGTGGGCGCGTGAAAAAGACAACTTATTTAGCGCCTCCACACGGCCAGAGAGAGAGAGAGAGAGAGAGAGAGAGAGAGAGAGAGAGAGAGAGAGAGAGAGAGAGAGAGAGAGAGAGAGAGAGAGATGCTATTGATTCCAGAGAGATATCTAAATCATTTGTTATAATCTGGGGAAGCAGCGATCTCTCCCCTTCCATGACGCCCACCACGCGTGAAATCTAGATCAGTCGCTGGAAATGTCAGCAACAAGGCCTTTGGCGAGCTCCCTTGCTTGTCACCTATTGTATACAATCTATCATTTTGCCCTTGGTATTTTTGTTAATATGGCATCACGGTCAGGCTGGAACAGCCGCTCAGCAGCTGCCTCTTCAGAACGTGTCACTGCACCCGGCTGTGGCCGAGCGATTAAGACAACGACAATAGCGGCTGCGGTTTGGAATACGGGCGTAGAGATGCGTTTTTCTTCTTTCCGACGCAGCTGCTATGAAACGCGCTGAGGGGTTTTTGCTCTCAGCGGCTGTACGCCCAGTCACGAGAGGCAGTTGCCGGTGCAAAGAAAACACATACACAACTGTGAATGTGTGCGTGTGGTTGTGTGTGCGCGCGCGGTGTGTGTATGCGTGCGAGTGTGTGCGCGCGCGGTGTGTGTGTGCGTGTGAGTGCGTGCGTGCACGCGTGCTGTTATTCATTTAGACGCTAAATTACCATCTACATCGCAAACACATGAAACTGCATTGGTGCTATTGTATTCGAATAATCTTGCGCTCCATCTGCTTCTATACGGTCATTATCACCATGTCGTATACCTCATCTGTTCCTCCATACATGTTCACACCATCCTCCGTGTTGCATTCGGGCAAACGTACCCGAGCCGAGCTCCGTTGCCTCCGTCATGCGCATGTTAGCGGGGTGAAGCGAGCGGCCAGCAAATGGTGCTGCCTTGGAGAAGAAGACCAGAAGCCGAAGGCAAACTTAACTGGTTTACTGCATGGCGAGAGATGAGCCGAAGCAATACTGGAACAATGGCCTGACGGGCGAGGTTACAGTAGAGGACTCGAGCGGAGGGACAGCATGGATTCACTGCTCCAACAGGAATGCACTTCAGCGCTTGGGGGCTCTTATTTATAACCAAAGCGCTAACGGTCAAACAAGCGTTCCCTCTGGTTTGTGCACACGGCGCGACATGGTACAGACACACACAACGCTCTTTGCAGAGTTCGCGAGGGATCGGTAGTAGTGGCGCACGCCGAGTCCGAGAGAGGGGAGAGAGGACGTCTCCGTAGCGGTTTTCGCGTCCTTCGGGCATGTAGCCTGTGGGATTCTACATTTCACACACTAGTTATTTCCCACCCCGCAGCCATCCGCGCTCAGCAAAACATGCCTTGCGAGCTCCGGCTGCGGACGGGTCCGTTGTTTGTGGAGACAGACAAAGGCAGGAGGCGACAAGAGCAAAACACCAATGGCAGCATTCATTGCAACGTGCAAATCAAATACACTGCATACAGACTGATCGCAGGCCATAACGGTGACATTGGGAGCGAGGCACTAAACAACGCTAGAGATCGAGATGGCTCGACTCACCGATGGAATACCAGAGCAGCGGGGCGCCGCGCGTGCGAGCGCGGGTGCAGCCTCCGAGTTCGCCCGGCAGCGTCTCTGTGGCACGTTCCCCAGGTCCGGACCAGCGCGCCGAAACGTCCGCGCGCTACCACATCCACAAGACAAGAGGCTGTCCTCTCGTCATGTGACAACCCACCAGACCTCGCCGTTTGATGGCGCTAGTGCTGAGGAAGAACTGGTTCTCCGGTAAGGCAGAGGGGGAAAAGGGGGCGACTTCACCCCCGCGCTCCCGTCGCGGAAGCGAGGCGCGCTGTGCGACGCCGGCCGCGATGGAAAGCTAGCCAGAAAGGGGTTCGCGTGAAAGTCGCGATCCCCACAAGCAACACGTCGCCTTGCCGCCGCCGAAGTTTGAATCACGCAGACAGCGAGGTGCCAGCGTTCCTGCCTTTCCCAGGCAGGTAGCGGCTTGTTGGGATCCATTGGTTGTCACTCCAAGCCTGAGTCACCGACACAGAGGCGCCCACTCGAAAGGCGCACGTAGTGGAGGCTCCGCCGCCAAGCAGGAAAGCGCTGCACGAAGATTGCAGCACAGCGGCGCGCTGATTCGCAACACTGGGCTGCAGTTTCAGGCTGCCACACCGAGTGAACGTCATTGCGACGGCCTCTGAAGCGTCCCTCAATACACCGCCGCCACCACCATCACCGTCATCATGATGATGCTGAAGGCTTTGTTACGAAGGCTCTGTCCCTCACGATCCCGTCTGGTTACAGCGCGTCGTGTTGCGTAGAGTTGCTTCCGATGCAAGACCGGGTGCCCGAAGGGAACTGGATAGTTTAATCCGCGGCAGACAAAGAGCAACCGGCCTTACAGCGAACTTAGCCGGAAACAAAGGGCGTCAGGCAGGAAGCACCAGCGGCCTCATACGCTGATGTTTGCCTTCCTTCAAGCGGCAGGTTCGAGGCGCGTCGTTTTCCGTGAGGGAGGAAACGCGCTTGCCACCACCTCGGCTCTGCAAATTGACGAACTCGATCGTCAGCACCCCGCCCGAAATATGAAAAGCTACTGTTGGTTTCCAAGCCGACGGCGCTTACACAGGGTAGCCAGCGATAACAACAACGGCATCAAACAAAGTGAATGACAATTACGCTTTTTTTTTGGCGGTGACCGAAGATGTCTGTGACAGCATGCTCCTGTGGCCAGTCGGATCACGAGGACAACAGGGGAAAGGAGAAACGATGCTGACCTTCACCAATGTATGCTTCTCCTCCTTTGGTTTGATGAAGTAACACTGCCTCGCCAGCTTCGCTGATCGCTCGCAAGCCACCCCAGGCATTGGTTGAAAGCTGGTCGGTTATTTGTCACTACCTTACCGAAGCGCAAGCAGGAACTGCAAGCATCTTACACGGGCGTAAAATGTTGCGTTCGCAATGTTCTCTGTCCAGCACCAAGCATCTCTTACGTTTCGCAGTTAAGCTAATTCAAGTACACACCCCTGCCTGCTGTCCGGGTTGAGTCATGTCGACGCATAAGGACCCGCCGCGGTGGCTCAGTGGCTAAGGCGTTGCGCTGCTGAGCACGAGGTCGCAGGTTCGATTCCCGGCCGCGGCGGCCGCTTTTCTGATGAAGGCGAAAAGCAAAAACGCCCATGTGTACGAGATTTCGGCGCACGTCAAAGATCCCCAGGTGGTCAAAATTAATCCGGAGCCCTCCACTACGGCGTGCCTCATCGCCTGCGCTGCGTCGGCGCGTTAAAACCCTACAATCAATCAATCGACGCATGCGGCAGGCGTACCGAGATGTTACTATGGTAGTACCAGCGTAGACATCGCCGACGCAACGCCATGGTAGAAGCAGCGGCGAAGGCAGCGACGAAAAGTAGCGTAGTATTTGGAAATTGGCGGTGTTTTATTCGACGGGCTCGCACGGTCATTTCAGCACAGATCACTTCGGTTTCGTTTGCGCAGTGTTACTTGCAGCTTACTTCGCGTCCTCGGGCGTGCACACAAAGTTTCGGCACGTAACTGCTGATTCGTAACAGAACTTCTTTGGTGAGTACACACGTGCCCCTGCGCTACGGAGCAGGCAACACAGGGACCAGGGAAGAAAAAGAAAAATTAAAGCCGTTCCACTCAATGTGAAGGGCTGTGGTGCCGTTATCCGCTCACTGCTACCACCCAATGCAATTCATATTTCCCGCCTCCACAGTTCTCGCGCACCATAGAGTTTCATATGAAACTATATGTCGCGCGCCCCTGCCGAAACTGCGCCAGCGGGAGTTCTGTTCTCTTTGTGCTTGCTTTTCCTCCCGCACGTGCCGGCGTTGTTCTGCCAGTTTTTTTCGCTTACTATCGTAAACACCAACCCAACGAGCGTTTCTAACTAAATGAACGCGGGCACTGCCGGTTGATTACGTATATTTTGCCTCAAATGTACCTGCAGTTTTTTTTGCGCTAAAAAAACGGGAAGATGTTCGACAAGTGCCAGCGGTTCACGAGTTTCGAACGCTTGGCTTTCGAAACCGCTTGGCTTTCGAAGCCTCTGTGGGACGCCGCGGCGACAAGGTATGTATGGTCGTCTGTGTGGGTCTGGTTGGGTCCAGCGAGCGAGCTACGACGATAAGGCGAGCCCCTAAAGTGCTCTGCACTTAAAAAATGGGAAAGAAATTCTGAGAATTGTCTATTAATTCATCAGTCACTCCGCTATACACCCAACCATATACACCAAAGCTGGCTTCACTACATACACAAGTGCATTGCTAAGAAGACACTATACCTAGGTCAAAATGTAATCATAGTTGCGAAAATAAAGTGGTCTCTCTCTCTCTCTCTCTCTCTCTCTCTCTCTCTCTCTCTCTCTCTCTCTCTCTCTCTCTCTCTCTCTCTCTCTCTCTCTCTCTCTCTCTCTCTCTCTCTCTCTCTCTCTCTATGTATCCATATAAAACATATAACAAAATACACCGAGCTCCTTTAAAGTCTGCTTCCATGATATACATAAATGCATTGCTTGCGCATTATTGTGTACGCGTTTTTGTTTTTATGTTTGATTATACTTATTTATTGATTCAGAAGGTACACATCATTTCAGTTCGCGCTATCGTAACGGTTACATGCGTTAGCTTGACCAGTCACGCATATACTTTACAGATATCAGGTATCACACTAAAACATGACCCCGTTTACACTGGTGGAGCGCATCGTCTCCCTCGTTTTTAATGCTTGTCGTTTTAAAGTTTCTTCTTAATTTCTTATTGATCCTGAAACTAACGATCATCTACATTTGCACAAATATAACTCCCCCGCGCTGGGTTGTATGCAGGTGAGCTCCCTGCCAACCACAAAAATATCCCTAGTGCACTTCCTTTCATTTTCCTTTCCCACAAACCACAACACTACTATAACGATGTACACTCGACAATCATGCATTTGTTCTGCAGATATCCCGCTTCTTGCCTGCGGAGCACTCAACGAAGAATTCTTACCCACTAAAAATTGTTGTTTGAATATTGGGGAATTCTCATGTAATGGGTAGCTTTCATATTTCCATAGTCTTCGTCGAACTTTCTTTTCTGGCTGTTCTTTATTACTGCGTTGCAGCGCTCCATCTGAACCCGCGGCCCGAAAATATGTAGTGAACATTTTCTATGCGCCACACGAGTGAAGCTACATACAGTAGTGGGATGTGTTGGGCAGCCTGGGCCTAAAGTCATACCTGTCCCATGCCAGCAGCGCCTCCCACGCGTCCCACGCGCGTAGTGGACGCTGCATTAATCAGCGATTTCTCTTCCGTGTTTCGGTCAATTAAATGGCGATCGGGCGGAGTTTATCGGAACTGTGTGGTTTAAACCAGACGAGCGCGATTGTTGTCGCCGCTAGAGCCGACAGCACGGGACAGCGTCTTTGAACAGCAAAGCTGTTTAGGCCGACACAAATTTGTCCGGCGGTTACAGAAAACTCCGAGCGCACGTGAGCGCGTGCCACGCGGCGACCACCCGGCGTCGTCCAGGCTTGCGCGTGGGCTTACGCCACATTAGGAGCTCCCGCCTTCGTCGTCGTCGTCGTGTAGCGAGCGGCTCGCCACGGGTCCGCAACGCCGAAGACGGTGGCGACGAATCGGTCAAGCCATCCCTTCGCAATAAACACTTTCTTTTAAAATGCTGCAGTTTTTCCTCGATGTGACGCTCGCACTTTGAATACACGTTTAATCGGCTTAATCTCCCGTTATCTTCGACCGTTGTTCTTTCCATGGGTACTTCGGTCCTAGGAGTTTGCCACAGAGATGATGTGCTCGCCTTTCACTCCTTTGTTGCGGCGACAGGCCGGCTGCCCTCCTAGCCAGCAATTTATTCATTCCTGACTTTGTTATATCCAAAAATTTCTTTTTCTGTTGTCTCACTCTGTTTCTCTTGCTTTATTCTTCGTTTTCTCGAAAATAAACCGGGTCACAGCCTAAATATTACAGGCAGCTTCCTGGCTAATCCCCCGCGTGGGTATGCTTCATGATTCGAGGATACCTACCAATCAACCAACCAACCAATCCACACGTGGAGACGGCCTCCGGGTCAGCTGACGAAGCAATTGAGGTCTACCGAAGCGAGGACGGGCTACCAGAGGATCTGCCCCACGCGGCTGTGCCGTCGGAAGACGACGACGACAAAAGGGATTGCGATTGCTACCGAATGAAACACTGTACATATTTTAGTGGTCTTTGCTTCACAGTTCCATCCAAAACGACTTTGCACTGCTGCGGTCCGGCTGCTGCCTCTCTCCTGGGATCCGCTGTCGGTGTGGGGAGAAGGCGACCCCAAGCTCTGCTGTTTCTCCAGTCTTGCACCACTAGTGCAAGCTGCGCCAATTTTTTTCTTTGTTGTCTGTTTCTAGCTATGCTTGGCGCCGCTCGCGGCAACGCGAGGCGGAGTCCTTCTTTTTAAACCACCCGCCGCGGTGGCTCAGTGGCTAAGGTGTTGCGCTGCTGAGCACGAAGTCGCGGGTTCGATTCCCGGCCGCGGCGGCCACTTTTCTGATGGAGGCGAAAAGCAAAAACGCCCGTGTGTACGAGATTTCGGCGCACGTTAAAGATCCCCAGGTGGTCAAAATTAATCCGGAGCCCTCCACTACGGCGCGCCTCATCGCCTGCGTTGCGTCGGCGCGTTAAACCCCACAATCAATCAATCAATCTTTTTAAACCTTTTGTTATACTTGTATCTCGCATCTCGAAATTTAAGCGCTCAGATAACTGAAAAGCTTCCTTTTTATATGGAGATACCCCTTCGGAAGTTTAAACCGTAACCGTGGAGTAGAACATATTTTATATCAATTTTAATCCTTGCGCGCACGAGAAAGCTCATCCGCACCATCGAGCAAGCTCCTGCGCTTCGACCCAAACGGCGACGTCAGGGCTCATATTTTATATCAATTTTAATCCTTGCGCGCACGAGAAAGCTCATCCGCACCATCGAGCAAGCTCCTGCGCTTCGACCCAAACGGCGACGTCAGGGCTCCCGTGACGTATCGAGGCGGCCGCGGTGCGGCTGGCGCGCGCTTTTCTGCCTTGTGCAACACGTCACAATTTTTGGGACTAACGTCATGTGCGACGACGGCCGGTAGGGCCTATCTGCCGCGCGCGCGGGCGCGCGCGCCCCCAGGCTGGCGTTGGATGTGGTGCGACGAGAACCGTGACGTCAGATGCGCCCTCCTGTCATGGCGGCTGCCTCGGTGTTCGCTTCACCGAAACCAAAACTGACACGAATAAACGGAGCTGTAAGTAATTATTTATGCTGCGTTCGACAGTCTAATGTGCCTTTCTATGATTAGTGGGCCCGTAGGCACCTGTAGCCATGAAAAAAAAAATAACACAAAAAATCCGTCTCAATACTCCTTTAAGCCGGAATTTCAACAGCAGAGCTGTTGTAGCCGGCTGTAATGTGTGGCGCATAACGCGTTAAAAATACAAGAAAATGCTGTGCGCTCGTGAGCACGTGCTTCACGTCAACCGCCCAGCGTCCCCGGCACGCGCAGTGACTTTAGCAAAAAAGAAAAAAAAAAACTAGCGAAAACCTTGTGCAGCGAGAAAATTCCGAGCGCTCGGCAGCACGTGCAAGAGTGTCTCACGTTGCCTCGCAACCAACAACGCCACCGTTGGCGCAGCACCTGCTCCACATGCGCCGTGCACGTACGCGCCTCCGCTTTGCCCCAGCTGTCATCATGAGCTACCGCGAATGTAATGCTTGGCATGAGAAACACGACGATATCGGTGCATCTGACGATGACTGCTACTAGCACAGGGCAAAGCGACGACGAAACATGTAAATAAACCATTTCAAACTTGCACAAATGCGTGGTGATGTGTCCTTCAGTGCTCACGTATAAAGAAATCCTGCAGCTTCGTTACGGTTCAAGCCTTGCGCGACTTAGTGCAAGTTTTGCCAGTTCTTTTTTTTTTCTGTAGAGAACAACCCGAAGTCAATTTTTAATTAAAAGAACGTTGTAACGTTTATGCACCGGCATTTTGCCTTAGTCTGTCTAAGTCTACCGGTATGCTGACAAAGGTTTATGTGAACATTGTTTTTGTGAACAAGGTTTATGTGAACATCGTTTTTGTGAACAAGGTTTATGTGAACATCGGTTTTTTGGAGCTCGAAAAAACACTGCGGAACGTAAAGTGCGGACGGAAAATCCTCAAAGCCCCTTATTTCTAGGCGAAGAATGCTATCCATTAAAAGTGTTGCTCAAAGAAATTTTACAGCAAAGCTGTATACCTCTACCCCCCAATGGTTTCATCTCTGTAGAACGCGGGTTCGATTTCGGGCCGCGGCGGCCGCTTTTCTGATGGAGGCGAAAAGCAGAAACGCCGGTGCGTTCGAGATTCCCAGGTGGTCAAAATCAATCCGGAGCACTCCACTACGGCACCTGCGTTGCTTCGGCGCGTTAAAAACCTACAATCAATCAATCAATCAATCAATCAATCAATCAATCAATCAATCAATCAATCAATCAATCAATCAATCAATCAATCAATCAATCAATCAATCAATCAATCAATCAATCAATCAATCAATAAATCATCTCCGTGGGAAAAAACGCCATGGCGCCAAGGCCTAAGACGTCGAGCGCATGCATCAGCTTGATCAGGCATACAGCATAAAACCACAAAACGAGCAACGAAACCTCATTATGGATGATAAGGCGCCTGTAAGCAATGTGACCCCCCCCCCCCCCCCCCCCCCAACCAGGTGTTCCTGGTAAAGATTATGTTTGCAGATTATCTTTGAAGGCTAGGCAGGACTAGTGTAACTAAATAGAGCCGCTGTTGCCCAAGACGCCGAGCGCATGTGTCAGGCTAGGCAGGGCCCAGCATTTGCCGCCACAGAAGCCGAGCGTATACTGTCAGTGTTAAATCTCGCGCTGGGTATGCGCCATTCATCATATTCATCATGAAAGCGCCCCTGTTAGTAAAGTGATCATCCCCGCGAAGGGCAGCCATGGCCCCGGTCTCGATTGTGTCGTTCTTCCGCTATATTTTCTGGTGCCGTTAAACCCGGGAGGATAACCGCACACGACGAAGGAGACCACCGACGTCACCTCCGGCTTGAGGTACTCAGAACCCCGTTCCGTTGACTGCTGTTTCCGCTGATCATCCCCGCCCTCAGCCGGAGGTCGGCATGGCTGGCCCAGACCGTCCAGTGACGATCGACAGTAAGTGTCGAATAGATAAGCTGCGCAGGCAGCAACGCATCTTTCGAGTCGCTACTGCGAGACTGCTCAAGGCAGCGAATGAGCTTTTGGAAGCCCCCTCTCCATCTTCGCATGATTTGCAAGCAGC
This sequence comes from Haemaphysalis longicornis, assembly GCF_048455015.1. NCBI lineage: Eukaryota > Metazoa > Arthropoda > Arachnida > Ixodida > Ixodidae > Haemaphysalis > Haemaphysalis longicornis. Next base: position 55,851,664 of record NW_027526361.1, on the reverse strand, counting down.
CATTGACCTCCTTGCAAGTAAAGATTCCGCACTGTACGAGATTGAAGGGAGAATCGTAGAACTGCTTGACCGTGACAAACTGGACCAGGACTACTTCGACACGTTGGCTTGCCGAGAAGAGATATGCCGTACCCTCGTATGGCTGCGCGATGCTTTGAATGTCTCAAGGTCGCCCTGCGTGACAGCCACCACCAACGGCACATCAGGCACGCCAATTTGCCCTCTCCCATTGACTTCTGTGTTCGACGGCGTTCGGCCGGCAACGCATCGGAGCGACCCCTCTGAAGTGCGCTCACTTTCATCGACCTCGAATGTTACCTTGCCAACGTTCCATGTTACCCCAGTTAAGGTTGAGCCGCGTGAACTGCAGATGCTTGGAAGCATTTTCGAGAGGACTACGCGCGAGTACAGGGATATGTCCGAGATGGAGCTGACAGATACACGGTCGTTCACGTCTATCACGCCGAGAAAACGAACGGAGAGTGCACACCGTGTTGTGCACATGACGACGTATGGAACATCGACTCGGGATAGCGTGAGGCCAGCAGGTCGGTCAGAGTACAACGGCTCCAGGATGGTCATGCAGGGACCCGTTTCGTTTAACGCGACGCGCGACGCTAGGAAGCGCTTCTTACCCACACCAGACAAAGAAAAGTCGATGGAAAACAATTTTCCCGCAAACGTCTCCGAATTTTCCGCAAAGAAAAAAATTGTCGCTGAAACTCAGGCTTCAACATGCAAGGCTGAAGACGAGGCTGAACGACAGGACCTGAAAGTGGGTGCCAGCTACGAGGGAGCATCGAATATCCCAACGAGAGAAGGGGGTGCAGACCGCGAGGCTACGCCTGCCGCACACAAGGACGACTCAGAAGCTGCAGTCCAAACAGACAACGAAAACCCTGGAGATTTCAAGGATGAGAGAGAGAAGGCAGAGTCACCACCGTGCGATATCGAGTGTATCTTCCTTTCAGACAAAGTGAAGAGCAAACGCTTACTGGAAGCAATGAAAAGCCGGCGAACTCTAACCAACGGAGGATTGCTACACGTTGTACCCAGGCGCGAATCTGAGGTGTTCCGTCTCAGCGAAGTATGGATAGCCGAGAAACCCTGGCGTGTCACGTCTGCCCCATGCGAGGAGGTAGCAGGGCCGGGTGGAGAACCATCCGAACCATACATTGAGCTGACAAGAAGCAGGAAAATGATCTCGTCAGGAGAGGAAAAACGAATGGAAGGCAAGCACAAAGCCGGCATGAGAACACCACTAGACTCCCTGCGCAACAGCAACCGTTTCACCAAAATATTAAGACTTGCAAGACATCGACTTCGCCACAAGAACTGCACGGCTAAAGGACTGCAACATTCTGAGGCAACTGGACCCACAGTCTGGTTATGGTCCGCATTACATTGGCCACCCTTGGCTGTCGTGAGATCTGCACGACGGCGCAAGCACCGGTGGAGACGAAAGAGGGGATAGCATTCCCCGACCGCGCGGCAAGGACTTACCTTATGGACAGAAAAACCAAAATGATAGGATTGCGAATTTATTGTTCAGCCATCGATCATCTAGGGCGCGGGAGGATGTTAAATCTCGCGCTGGGTATGCGCCATTCATCATAATCATCATGAAAGCGCCCCTGTTAGTAAAGTGATCATCCCCGCGAAGGGCAGCCATGGCCCCGGTCTCGATTGTGTATGTTTGAGTGGCGCCCCCTGGCTCTGACGTCGGCTTAGGGACTCGCGCCGCTGTCGTCTGCTACACTCCGCTTGTGAGGGGCAGCAGTGCCTGTGCTAGAAATCGCCCGCTTTGTTGCTGTAGTGAGTTAAAAAGCGTATTTCTAGTGACTCAGTTATTTTGCCTGCTTCTGACGCACCTGAATAATTTGAAGCTGTATCCCCCACAAGTTTGCAACACACCAAGAGATAGGGAACATCTTTCTTCAGAGTATCGGTCAGAAGATCGTGTGTAACTCGTCCTTTCTTGCTTATTCGCGAGGATCAGAGATCAGAGCTTCTCGATAAGTATTTAGAATGCGTAGGCTCCCCTGCAGTATTTTTGAGATGCTCGTATGAAGACTCAACAGTTTAATGCTACGTACCAAGCAGCGGCCTCTACACGCGCATCGCACAGCAGGAAATAAAGCGGCTTTCTTCTGTTTCTTTCGTTGTTGTCTTGTATCAGATTAATGTTTCTTGCTTTTTTTCTGCCCAACGCATTAATTTTTCTGCGCCGTCACCAACTTCTTATTAGGAGGTTTCGGGATGTTTGGGAGCCTCACAAAGGTCGTGTGGGTACTTCCTTCATGTTGTACGTCATACATTCCCTACTTCACAAATTGGCTTTCATTACGGCTGCGTGCAAGAAGGTGCATATCCGCAACGTGCTTTGTTTATTCACATGCAAATACAATGAAAAGGTTTGTGCTACGCCCCCGCGATCGTGCCCTAAACGACGTGGTCCACAGTACTCGAAGGCGGCTTTTGTGCTCCGAATTTCTATCGTAATTATATCGTTATCATAACGAACTGACTCTCAACTCGAACAATGATGACATGATTACAGTGTTGAAAGCATGATATACTCGCTAACTAACGTAATAAATAGTATACCTGCATATATTACAAGAATCGAAACCGAAGAATAATTTCAAGTAGCTCTTTATTGCTTTTCAACCTTTCCAGGCGCAAAGAACAAATCCTATTCTACTCGGGATGGCGTTGTAGGAATTGAAGAAAATTACTTTTACTCTCTTGTCCTGGACTGAGGACCCGGCCCACTAACCAGATCGATTTAACTGTTAAATAAAGTTTTCTCCTCCTCTCCCTACTCCTCCCCTCTTGAGTGCAGTTTTCCCATAACGCATATCCGAATATCGGGAAGATATGGCTGTGCAAAATGTACCTAAATATTCCTCCAGGCCAGAACAAGCATAGTGTTACTGTAAAGTTAACGTAGACGTGACTCGTTTTGCTCAATAAACCTCCATATTGGTTAGATGCCTGGTATAAAATAAGCACGCGCCTATATCCACACTGGGTTATTTGGAACTCAACCTACAGTTTTTGCAGTCTATAGTGCATGTCGGCAAACTTTCATGCCTGGACAACGTAAAGTGATGTGGCACAACACGTTCGAGTGTTCGGCAAGGTTGCAAAAACTGTTTTACCTTACATATGATTACCGGGAATCGTAATGCCTTCTGCCAAAGCCAACAGCCCTGAAGCGCTAGAATTTGTTTTGGTCTTCCATTTTCGCTGTTGCCGGTTATTAGCAGCTGACCGTTCCCTTTGTTCGAAAGATTGCTTAATTGAGAAGCTGACGCCTAAATCCGACTCTTCCCGCTCCGCACAGGACCGGCTTCGCAACGAATGAGGCGACGCCGGCAATGTTTCTTCCGTAGCGGTATCCAAAACAATACTTTAACTGACTCCATGAGCTAATGTATGCGATTTTAAGCCTATTATTATGATAAAAAGTTACCCACACGCCAATTTTGGTGCGGACAAGCTTCAGGCGTTGACCGAGCGCAAAGAAACAGCAGGGAGAGCGAGCCTGAGTGAAGCAGACGACAAATGCGAGAATACCTAAGCCGACGTCACGGAGGCGCGCTTCGCAGCGCCGCCTGTGTTCGCGCTCACCGCCAATAGTCAGTGTACCTATAGGTAAAATATTAGAGTACCGCCACTGAGTCGCGCAAGTCAGCAACGGCGGCCATTTTGGCGTTTATGCGAGATTGCCGCATCTACGGCCTCGCCGTTAACTTCAACCGGGTCGTTTGTTAACACTACCGAAGAAGCAGCAAAACGGCATCTTTGGACACACTTCTGCTTTTGAAATGCTGTTACACGCATTATCTTTGATTCGCTTTCAGAATGATGTCAGAGTTGACCGACCAGAGTTGACCGACTGAAACGCATAAACAGCAAAATGGCGGCGCCCATGAACCGTCGCCGTGTAAACTAATGTCACGTAATGTGAACTGACCAATATTCCTGGCGGCGGCATGGAACAATAAGAGAAAAGAGTGCCGATACTCTGTACCGTTATCTATAGTGAACTAGCCGAAAGCAAGCGACAAGCCCGCCGAGATGAGAAACATTTCATACCCTCCTCCATCGCCATTTGTAGTGGTTTACAACAGCTTTGCTGGACATCCACTTTCGCAAGGCGGGATAGCGACCAACTCTTTTTTGTACTGTGGGACACGTTATAGTACGAAGTTTTGTTCGGGCTGACTGAAAGATCTGGAACCTCGGACTTAAGTGCAGGGAGCGGGTCATTGAGCTCAGGCGGGGCCACTGGAAAAGGAATGCAAGGCCGTCTGGCGTGCTATACGGCGAAGTGCCAACGAAGAGAAACAAAGCAAACGACAAAGACAGAAAAGGGGACCCTCAGCGCACCGGAAACAGAAAGGGAAACTGGAAGGCAATTCACTGTTGCATGAGACCAGTAAACCAACGGCGACCTTATATGGCGTGCGTGCGCACGCACGCACGCACACACACACATGCACACACATGGTTGTCTAGAATAACCTGTCCAAGAAATTTTGCTCTGTAATTCGTAATTTTCGGCACTTGTTACGGGTTGTTATAGCTATTACGTCGTGCGTCCCATTAGCCAAAGTGCGGCATCTTGTTTTTAAAGACGGTAGTCTTTCTTGGGCTACTTAAACGCAGAAACTTTGGTCTGTCTGTACGTATGTACGCCTGGCTGTCTGTCTGTGACTCGATTCAGGGTCCCGGCCAAAGTGAAAGATGAACTGTGCAATAGTCTTGTATACCCGGTACCACAGCGAAATCTAAAGGTCTAAGACCGGTTTACATGTTCATACTTGCCAACACTGGTGATTAAGAACAGGACATTACGCAAATATAAGGCAGAAAATCAATACATAAGTGGTATTTGCAGTGTTTCTTTATTAAAAATTTCACGGATGCTTGGTTTTTGCGATAGCAAATAAAATATGTACTACATCAACTGCAGAAAACTGTCGCCTGCTGTTGCCCGCGCTACCTGGCGGCATTTAAAAAAGAAAAAACCAAACGGCCACAGCAACAAAATGTTCCACTAGATAGGTTCCACGTTCCACTTGGAACGCTCGTGGAGTAGGACAACGTGGTTCTATAAATGTTATAGTAGGGTGCCTCGATTCACGGGCGTCTCCGCTGTACGGCAGCGCTGGCATCGAGGCACCCAAATTGGAGCAGTGGAACGCGGTACATTTAAATTGTCTTGAGCAAACCTCTTGCTTGTTATCTTGGGACGAACGAAACGGGAGAGGAACACCATGAGAGGTGAGCGGGAAAGAGAAGGGAGGTATTTACTTGGCAGGGACGCCAGTCGACTATCGTCTTTTGTCGACATTTGCAACAAAAGGAGCAGACACGCGGCCAATTTTTTAGTACGAGGGGCTGCCGAACTCTTATCCGCTCATTTGAAGAATATATTTGAAGCTGCTGTATAACCTCATTTTACCGAATCGCTTTATTCGGGTTATCACGTTCGAAAATTTTCGCGGTCCCAATTGCAGTGCAGGGAGATTAAATTGTGGCGGTGCCTCAGCGCGCACGACCGCCGACTGCCTATGGGTTCACGGTGCGGAAGCGTTCGGGCGTGTCCCGCCTCGTCTCCCTTTCGGCCACCGCGACAATTGGTGACCCGGACGTTGCAGTGGACGTTGTTACGAATCAGCGCGCCGCTGTGCTGCAAGCTTCGTGCAGCGCTTTCCTGCTTTGTGGCGGAGCCTCCATCACGTGCGCCTTTCGAGTGGGCGCCTCTGTGTCGGTGACTCAGGCTTGCAGCGACGGCCAACGGGTCCCAACAAGCCGCTACATGCCTGGGAAAGGCCGGATCGCTGGCGCCTCGCTGTCTGCGTGATTCAAACTTCGGCGTCTGCAAACGCGACGTGCGACTACATGCACGAAGGACGCGGACACCGTTGCGGATACCTTCTCTCTCCCCTCTCTCGGACTCAGCGTGCGCCACTGCTACAGACCCCTAACAAACACTGGAAAGAGCGTTGTGTGTGTCTGTACCATGTCGCGCCGTGTGCAAAAACCAGAGGGAACGCTCGTTTGACCGTTAGCGCTTTGGGTATAAATAAGAGCCCCCCAAAGCGCAGTAGTTCATTCCTGTTGGAGCGTTGAATCAATGCTGTCACTCTGCTCGAGTCGTGTACTGTAACCTCGCCCGTCAGGGCATGCATTGTTCCTGAATTGCCTCGGCTCATCTCCCGCCATGCAGTAAACTAAGTTTGCCTTCGGCTTCTTGTCGTCATCTTCAAGGCAGCAACATTCGCTGGCTGCTCGCTTTAGCACACTCTCGCAGGAGGGAGGCGACGGAGCTCTGCTCGGGGATGACTGCTCAGTATGCAACAATGCTAGGAGCCAGAATGGACCTTTGCCGAGAATCCAGCGGTAATTCTGCACCCTCCGCTGCTGCACACGGCATCACCGCCCTCGCTTGCCACCCTTAAGCGCGCAGAACCCCGACGTGTGGTTCCGCCAAGCCGAGACAAGTTTTCGGGTGAGCCACGTCACGTCGCAAGCGACCCGCCTCAACCACTTACAGCAGTCATTGCCTATTGATGTCGCAGTTGAGGTTGGGGACATTCTCGTCAACACGCCAGCGGAGAACCCTTACGACGCGTTGAAGGCAGCCATCTTGAGCCGAATGAGCCCTTCAGAACGCCAGCGTTTCCAGCAGCTCCTGTCTGCAGAAGGGCTGGGTGACCGTCGGCCGTCGCAGTTCCTTCGCGAATTGCAAAGCCTACTCGGCGACGCAGCTGTCTGCCACAGACTCTCCCTCGCTGAAGCACATTTTTCTGCAACGGCTTCCCCCGTCTGTACAGATGATTCTCGCGACGGTTTTCGACCTGCCCTTGCCTGAGCTGGCTGCGCATGTGGACAAGATATTGGAAGACCCCGCATTACATCCGCCCGCTTCCACGGTGGCGTCCGCTCGATATTCTAATACCCCACCGTGGCGCCTCCTGCATCCCTCAGGCGCATTGCATTCGACTATTCCCCGTGTCTCTCTTCCTGGAGTTCATGCCTCACAGCGTTTGGTGGCTGATGAATACGTCTGGCCAGGCATGATCATGAATACCGACGTACGCACATGGGCTCGTTGCTGCCTTGTCTGCCAGTAATTCAAGGTCTCTCGGCATACCACATCGCCTTTAGCCAATTTTGCCTCACCGGACTCACGGTTCTCCATTATTTACGTGGACGTCACTGGACCCCCACCACCATCGAAGGACTACCGTTACGTTTTGACTGTGGTCGACCATTTTGCCCATTGGCCAGGAGCTGTTTTAATAGAAGACATGACACCTGAGATGTTTGCTTCCCCGCTCTTGTCCACATGGATCGCCCGTTTTGGTGTGCCGACGGAGATTATCACGGACCGTAGCCGTCAATTTCAGTCCGCACTCTTTCACCGCTTAACATGCCTACTTGGCGCTCTACTCAGCTAAAAACAACTGCCTACTACCCTCAGCCAACGGCATGGTAGAGAGGTTTCATTGGCAGCTAAGGGCCTTACTGATGACTCACGAATGACCTGAGCAGTGGGCAGTTCGCCTTCCACTTGTGCTACTCGGGTTACGTACCGTCATCAAAGAAGACCTTAATTGTGCGGCATCTCACATGGTCTACGGCACATCATTGCGTTTACCTGCAGACTTCCTGGTCCCTCCGAAGCCTCGAGATAACCTATCCCCACCCGGTCCTTCTTACGTAAACGACCATGGCCAGATGTTTCACCCATATCCGTCCCCAACCACCACGGCCGTGTTCTCCTAAACCCACTTTTATTAACCCAAGCCTGTCTGAGAGCCAATGCGTTTTCATTAGCGTCGACATGCGCGTCGGTCACTCTAACCACCGAACACCGGCCACCATCTGGCCATTTCACGCTCTGACAAGACGTCCAACGTTCGAGTTAACGGCCGTGACTCTGCCGTTTCGATCGGTCGCCTCAAGGCCTCTTTCACTGCAGCCACCCTGCCTGCCATCCACACCTCCATCACCCATTCCCGCCTCACCCATCACCCATCGCAACTCAAAGACAGTTCGCTTTGCCTCGCCCCAGGCTCCACGCACTCATCAAGCCTCCGTCTCAGAGGGAGGGGGCTATGTGGCAGTGCCCCAGCGCATACCATCGCCGTCTGCCGCTGACGGACAATGACCAAGGGCGAAGGCTTGGGGCTGAGCCACCACCGGTAGAGTGCTGGCCACGCGCCGCCAAAGCGGCGCCAGCCACGAGCGAGAAATAAACGGGGACTGAAGTTTGCGTTCACGGTGCGGAAGCGTTCGGACGTGTCCCGTATCGCCTTCGGCAACCGCGACAAAATCATCATCGGTTATAACGAATTCTTGCTTACAACGAATTCAGTTTTTTGGCCCGAGTGCTTTGTTATTCGTAGTGTTTACAGTTCTTTTGCAGTGGTGCACGCTGCCACTAACAGTGAGGAAATATGCTTGCGACATAGTTGCAAAAATAACCTTGTTATCCGGCCGGTAAACTCCCTTTCTTCCGACTTGCTGTGTCAACCTTTGCTGGCAAGGCTTCCACCAGTAGCAGCGTAGATAATTAGAAATACTGACTGAACGACACAGAAACATTTTAAAGACAATTTTGCGAAATGCAAGGCAATAGAAAGCAAAGCAGAATTTTGGAGCTGCGGAAAGCATGCCCCCTCTGCTACACCACGCATGAATGGGCTACAGGAAAGTAGAGCGAACTATAATATATGAAGCTGAAGTTTGTTTGTTTGTTTGTTTGTTTGTTTGTTTGTTCTTTACCTCCCTCCCTCCCTCCCTTTATTCCTTCCTTCATTTATTTATTACTTTGTTCGTTCGTTCACCATGTCTTACAGGCCCGTGGTAGGGCACAAGCAAGGGGGAGTGCATAATTAGAAGCGCAGGCAACAAAAAAACACATAAGAACCACAGGGCGAATAAGAACATAAATAAGAACAACAAATAAGAAGTAAAAACGCACGAAACATATCCAACACAATAAAAACAAAAAAAGCAAATGAACAACCTGAGAAACACCGCGTCGAACTAACAAAATAGCAATAAAGGGAATAACAATAACGGAATAATAATGATGAGGAATCAACAAAGCAGATTTGGAAATAGCTGCAAAAGCAAGGCCGTAGCACGGTTAGTTATTGGCCTCCCCTTTACCGAACAATGTACTGGGGGGGGGGGGGGGGGGGCAATGACATTACAGAGTTTTAGCATTCCGTGTGTTCCGTACGTTCCGTAGGTCCCGTGCGTACCGGAACCCAACTACCCCTGTGCTTGCGGTCACGGTGAGGAGGGCCGCGACCCATCGGAACGAACTCGTGCTAAGCCACTTTAACGGAACGAATTCGCAAGTTCCCAGTCGGGGCCCGGTACATACGGTACACACGGAACGTACGGAACACATGAAATTCTGAAACTGTCCACTATCTTAAGCATTTAACGCAAAGAGAGAAAGGGAATGGATTAATCTTCCTCATAGGATCGCGAGCTGAACGTAAAGTTTGGAAGAGATACGTTCGGGGTCGCGTGCGCAAACAAGCTGCTCGTATATTTCAGAAACTATACCGCAAGCCCTTATTTATCAAACACGTGCGACCAACTCAGACGAACTGAGTCATCAGAGCAGGCAGTGCGGCCGGCTTTTATTCCTCGTTACGAAATGTGAGCGAGAGTGCGGGAGAAACGCCTCATCAATAATGCATTACACGCTCCGCCAACGCATTTTCCGCCGGTGAGTACGACAGCCACGCCAGGGCTCGGCTCGCTAGTAGCACGCATCCCCCGCATTCAGGAAGCATCCGTGTCCGCCGTGGTTGCGTAGCAAAAATAACAGAAAAAGGCCAGGGAAGAAAAACCGGTAACAATCGACGCAGGTGGCAGCAGGAGATAAGGCGGTGCCGTTGCTTTTAATTCCTGCGTGGGAGTTGGACCATATTCGTATAATTTCTCACGCTACGTGTTAGTCAATTTGCTAGGCAGCTCGTGATTTTCGGAATGATTAGTTTAAGGTGATGATGCCGATGATGACGACGATAATGATACCTTTTTAATTGATGGCACATACCCACTCAGCGTCAATAAAGATTGTAGAAAACGCTCCATCACCTACAGCGTGAATGCCCTTGCATATCAGCTCATCCACTATTTAGATACATTGCTATGCCAGCCAGGCCCAGCTGTCACAGCCGGGGTTTTTGTGTTTGTGATGTATGCTGTAGTCGACCTTCGTAAAAAAAAGAAATAGAGCTTCGGCGTAGAAAGCCAGTTGGATGAGATAGGGTAAGAACCAAGATACCGTTCATTTACATCAGAAAAGACGTGGTCTGCCAGAGGTTAGCCAAAGATCTACAAATTGATATCAGGGGTGGGGATTTTACTAACACTGATATTCGGGGCACTTCAGTGCGGTATCTCTCGCTATATTTTGTATAATTCCGAATGCCTGCTGAAACCTGAAAGTATAACTGCCCAATTATTTCAGTGTTGCTTTGTGAAATTAAGACATTACCTCTCTAGCGCGTTTTATACAGCACAATTTCAACGATTTTTCGTTGACTGCGGGAAGCGTGGATGGTGAAATGTAACCTGAAAAAGCACATACGGGCGAATGGGCGCGCTTTTCTATTTTCGCGTCGATATAATTCAGAATGAAATAACACCTTGTCAGAAGCGAACACAATGCTCGATGGAACAATACGTAGGGCGCAACCTTCTCGCACAAGACTAGGTCGACGGTGTCGACTCGCCAGTCCACGGCATCCCGCCGCCACATGTGGGTAGACGAGAACGACGTTCGGCTCGCACATTTTCGGAACACGCGCGGCGTGTTTGTGTTTGCCAGGGGGCGTTGGCGGTCTTCGGCGGACGCGGCCAGGGGAGACGACGACACCCACCTTCGCCTCCTCCTCGAAATCCTCCCCGCGTCGCCGCCGCCGCCGCCGCCGCCAGAGCACTGCTGCTGCGCCCAGCGCCGCCTGCTGTGACGCCGCCGTTCGAAGTCGGCCGCGTCGAAGAACTGGCATAAGCTCGGTGCGCGCTTCGAGTCGCAACCATGGGTGGCGTCGTCTCCAAGGTGTTCGGCAGAGGATACAGGACCAACGAACAGGGTGAGTCCCTTCATCACCTCCTTGTAGCACCCTGCGTGGTCTGTCGTGGTGACACGCGACGTCTTTAAGGAATGTCACGCGATTCGCGCAAAGGTTGCACGGGAGAGCCGCGTTGGAGAGCCCGGCGCCGCTTGGGACGCTTTCGCATTTCGGACGGACGTCGTCTGCTACTCCCTGACCGGGCAATTCCGCGCATTCCGCCGGTGACTCCAGTGCTGTTACTTCTAACGGAGCGAAGTTACGAAAAGAAAAAGAGAATAAAGAAGCAATCGTACCCGTCCGTCGCACCAGCCGTTACCGTTGCCGTCGTATAAATACGGCTTTTACTCGACCATGCGTTCACATCTGGCGTTGCGTTTGCTCCCCGGGGAGGTATTTTTGTAGCCGGGAGACAGCGGACTTGCCGCTGCCTACGCAAAGCAGCGGCTGCGGGCATTTATCTTTCTTTTTCGCCGAAGGCGTCGGGGGGGAGCTAACGAAAGGAGGCCGGCGAGCCTGCCTGCGTGCGCGCGACGCTCTAGCGCTTGAGGAGCATGACTGGCGGCTTTGAGACCCGATCGGCGGCTGGGAGGTTTGCCTGTCTTGATCGGTGTCCAACTGCGCATTCTCCCTGGTTGACTTGCGCCCTCAATGACGTTGCCAGGGAAACACCTGTGCTTACGGCGCGAGCCTGAACCTGCAGCTTCGACCGCGGCTCCGACAGCGCAGTTGTAAACTGTCTGCTGCCTTTGGAAAGCTCTCCGGGATGCCTTTCACAAACCGGCTTTTATTAGCTCTCGTGCCACCAGCTGGCCGGGGTGTTTCTTACGAAGTGACCACGTGGTGATGGACGAGGCCTAGGGGACAACCGCGCTTCGAGTTGTTGCAGCCCGTGAAGGCAAGGCTCCTTTCAACGCCGGTTGTTCACAGTTGATTCAAGACAGGATTAGTTTTGTTTCGAATCTACCGCTTTTTAGTAGCCCATTTCTTAGGCGGCTTTTAGCTGGCTGTGCCGGCTAGCCACGCTTTTATTTGCGGAAGTACATATAAAGCGGGACACTACACCGGTGAAACTGGTTTGTGTTAACAAAGTTCTACAGTAGTAGTTTGGTAGACAGGAGAAAGACGAGAACGCGAGGACAGGCGGCGCCGCCACAGCACATTTTCCGCTCGAAGATTTGTGACGACATAAATCTCGAAGGCCGATTGACACATCTCACTGAACATCACGGTAAAATGAAGTTGACGTACGGAGTTACCGAACTGCGAAGGTACGAAAGATGCTTCTGGAAACGCTTGGTAGTTTGCGTCCAAGGTTTTCCTCTATGGTTGCGTCTGTTTCCATCCAAAGGCACGCTGCCATAATCGCGACATGCGACGGAATGCCCTACGTCACCGACTTGAGGGAGGCGATAGCTGCAACTTACTGCTTTGTCAACTTTCATCGACTGGCCGCGACCTTGATTTCCCGTCAGGCGCGGTTGAAACCCAGTGACCTTCCCCTTAAAGTTCATTGGTGTCTTTGCCATTACGTAATACTCGTCTCTATTCCAGTAACAGTATCATCGTACACCTGCAAACTGCAATTTTTTCTTTCTTTTGTTTTTTTCACGTTGTCAATTCAATTTGGTGGTCCAGTATTGTTTGGCTATGTCCAAATGAAATCTGAATAGAAATCGTCTCCCCAGCGATTAGTTTATTCCGAAGAGCGTGCGCCAGTCCCCAATTCTTGTAACTGTGTTCACTCTCTCTCTCTCTCTCTCTCTCTCTCTCTCTCTCTCTCTCTCTCTCTGTTCATTGCACATCTGTTGACTGCACACACATGGGCAGATGAGATCAAGAAGTTTGCGGTGATGAACTGGTCGCAGTTAGCACAGGACCAGGATAATTGAAGATCTATGGGAGAGGCCTTTGCCTTGCAGTGGGCGTAGACAAACTAATAAGGATGATGATGATAATAATGACACTTAGAGAAAGGGGGTCGAAAAGTAGTTTGCCGTGGCGGTTCTTTAACACGCGTTTAAACGTTGCACTTATGAGTATTATATTATTTTACCTACATGAGAAATGCGAAAATTGCAAGCAGGAATCGAACCCACAGCCTTTTACGTTGTAGCCGAGCGCATTCACTCCATTCTCGGCGAACATACATAAAATGACGTACGAAAGTGTTTGTTTTAGTTTGTCCACCACAACGAAGCGACCTCAATATCCGAAAACGCCGATGGATAACTTTCGTTAGCGTGAATCCTTTTCTGTTTTCCCCCACGTGCTTCTCTGCTCATATGTATATTCCAGTACGGTTCCTTACGTTCCGCGTCCGCACGGATGTCACGCACTGTACCCTCCCATTAATCAATCTCACTTACCGGACGATGACAGACGCGCTGTTGTCGATAGCAAGCTGTCGCCCATTCTCTTTTTCCCGTTTTTTTGCCTCTCTCTTTCCGTTCTACGCTTATCTTTCTGCACGAGTATTTTGAGTAACTCAACGAGCCTGATAACTTTAGCGGCTTATAGAGGCTGCGCCGCGCTATTTCGACGTAATTCAGATTGGGGGGTTTAACGCGCCGATGTTACATCTGGACTTATGAGGCGTGCCGTAGTGGAGGGCGCGTGTTAAAGCTCCCCACCTGGGGAGCTTTAACGCGCGCCGCAATCTCGACACACCGGCGTTTTCGCTCTTCCCTTTAATCTGAAAAGCAGCCACCGCGGCCGGAATCGAACCCGCGTCCTTGGGCTCAGCAGCGCAGTGCCTTAGCCACTGGGCCACCGCCGCGGGGGCTACTGCGTAATATTAGGAGTAAAATACATCATCATAATCATAATTTTTTTTTTCAACCTTCAAGGTCCCTGAATGGGTTATTACATGGAGGGGGGCGGGGCAGGGAAGGGGGCTGATAGTACACAGTGCCACACACAAAGAAATAACCGTTCAATACATGAACAATTCATCAGCAAATTTATAAATAATAAAATAAACAAACAAAAAAAAATCCCGGGCCATTCTTACTAACGTGAAACCTGGGGAGGGGCGAAACATGCAGTGTACATTCTTGGCGTTTTTTCCAACGGAGGTGAAACCGTTGGGGGTAGAGGTGTACAGCTTTGCTGTAAAAGTCTCGTGTCTTTGAAGCACGAAGCGCTCTAACGCGAGGCGTAAACCGGTGTCCCGGTGTTTTTTTAGTGCTCGTTACGTTCTAGCGCGGTGCGTAATTCGAGTTCCCCGGTGTTTTTAGTGCCGTGACTACATGAGACGAACGACGATTACGGCGACGACAGGAGACGCCAACAGCCCCAGCCCCTAAAGGGTTTCGCCGTTAAAATAGAAAGGGAAGCAGGTGGCAAGTCGTGGGTGTTATTGGCGGTTAAACATTAAATTGAGATGACATTAACTGTTTAATTTTAAATGGTTCTACATCTAAGAAGGAAACCAGGAATAATCGCCCTGCGCATAAACATTTCTGTTGTCCCGGGCCTCTCCTCGCTGCGGCGTCAGTCGCGTGCCCATGACCCCGCGAGCTGCGGAGGAGGCATTAGCCGCCGCGCCAGGACAATGGGAGCGATTTCCTGCCGTCGTGGCTGTTTTTCTTATTCCCGCCATTTTTGTGTTCGTAGCGCGAACCCGTTTCCCGCCGTCTCGTTAGCGCCGATCATTGGCGCTGCGCTATTGTTGAGCGCCGGCTCGCTCACGAGCGAGCCTTTTTAAAGTGGTTCGCGCGGGCGTCCAGCAGTGGACGGGTCGTCGCACCCCGGGAATGCGGTTACAACTTTTGCTGTCTGCTCCGCCCTCTAATGGTTCGTGAATGAAGTGCGGCACGGATATATGCACGGCGAGCATAGCGTGGAGCGCGAGGTGCCGTACTGGTCTTCCGTCTGTTATATTTCTCGACTTCCTCATCATTTTTTTTTTATTAATTTCTCTTTGGGCGTTCGTCTTGAGCTCACCTTCGCGCACGGACAGTTTTTCTTGTCTTTCTTTCTTTCTTTCTTTCTTTCTTTCTTTCCTTTTTGAGCTTGAGATGCCGGGCATTTGCGGGCTTCGGGGCGCGTTTGCCATGCACTTGTACGTGTAGTGGCGTGACGTTACGAGCGTATAGTTAATGGTGCACCAACACGGGCGTTTATACTACGCTGTTATCATTTTCCCGGGTCAGGCCTGTAAAAAAAAAAAAAAAAGACCATTCCTTTGATGTCACCGCCGCATGCCGCCTGGTATTCTTATAGCCGAGACCCAGACCTCGAAGTCAATGAAAGCCAAGACCTTCAGTGTCAGGCGGGTCAGTATACGTTGACGTCTGCGTGCGTTTATATGAATGAACCGTTTTCAACTCTGGACAAACGACCTGTTTAGTCAACAACAGTGACTCTCCCTCTCGTAATATACCTTCGATCCAAGTAGGGAAGAAAAGTATTTTGTCGAGTAACGATATTTTTTTTTAGTTTAATGAGTATGGACGTGCGTTTTCAACGTATCCGTTAATTAAAACTAGTGACGAAGAAATTCGCTGACAAGTACTGCATGCACATTGTACGGAAATAACAACGGAATAAAATCTAAACAATCCCTGATCAGCCTCAAAAGGCACGAAGTCGCATTTTGCCGTCGCTTCCCTGAATTACCCCCACCCGCACCTGCCTCTTTGCACGCCAGATTTATTGATGCAGTGATTCAAAGGACTCGCCAAGAGCCATGTATCACGCGGTGTGCATTTTATGAACCGAAAGGCCCATTGACTGATTCTGACACGAGCCCTTGAGGAATGAGGTTTAAATTTGCCGCGCGATTGTCTCGGATTATGCACTAAAAGAAATAGGGGGGGGGGGGGGGGGGAGGGGGGAGTGGCGCGAAAGAAGTTAGTTAGTTGAAGCTTTTATTTGAAAGGAAGGCCATAGCCAATGAGGGGGTGGTTGGGGTTGGGATGGGAAGGGGGGTATATAGAATATGATCTTAGTTCACATTTCACACTTAATTCACATTTCAAACTTATTCACACTTCACAGTTTTTGAGTCAGTGTGACGGGTTAGGCGTCGCCTTGCTAGACGACTCGCGCCAGACCACTCTTAATTGCGAAGCTAGCAAGCTCCGAAAGAAGCTCACCGCGGTCTATGTTGTCTGATATATCAGGGAAGGTAAACGAAGTGTGAAGTGAAGTGAAGTGAAGTGAAGTGAAGTTTATTTTCCTTTTCATAGAAAAGAGGGGACCGAGGCAAAAGGCGGTTAAGCCTGACGAGGCCTTGGTACCCTAAGCCTGTAAGTAGTACAGATGCAAGCGCAAAAACACTTAATACATAGAATGGGCAGCAATCAAAATACAAAAGTAATATATAAGCAGTAACACTTACTAGAATACAAAACATGTGCACAATCATGGGCAAATACAAATTGATACTTGTACGAGTTCAATTTCGTACATACGGATGAAATAAAGTAAATCATTCGACTTAAGTACTTGTGTGAAAAAGATAGAACAATAGATATATACACTTACATCCATGTACACACATACATACACATACGCATATATATCAAAGACGGTAAGCTGCATTTTTACATTAGAATTTCACCTTCAATCAGATGCTGTTTGGTCTTTTTTTTGAACATGTTTCCAGATAGAAAAAACTCATCAGGAAAGGGGAATTTGTTTAGCGCATTGGGTACCTGACAACTCAGTTTTTGTTCACCGTAATTTGTTCGCGTTCGTGGAACTCTTAGTTTTACTACGCGAAGATTGTAACCTATGTTGCTATCAGGAACAGAGTACAAGCGATTCTGGTGAATGTATTGAAGAAGCCGCAGATAATACACTTGGTCGGCTTTTAATATGGAGTGTTTTACAAACAATGGTTGCATGCGTAAGTTTCGTGGTGCACCATAATATCCCTCAATAGCCCGCAAGGCTCTTTTTTGCAGGACAAGTAATTTTTGGTAATTGGAAGACGTGGTCGTACCCCAAATAAGATTACAATAAGAAAGTCTTGAAAAAAACAGGGCATTATACATAGACACTTTTAACCAAACAGGCAGTAGATTAGAAATCCTATAAAATAGGCCAACAATTTTACTTAGTTCAGAAGTAAGTTTGGAAATATGAACAGACCACGAAAGATTTTCATTAAACCACACACCAAGAAATTTTTGGGAAGAAACTTGATTAATTGTTATACTGTCATAATTTGACGTGATAGAAGCTGAGTGATAGAAGCTGAGTTCGATCCTTTCGGAAGTATACGCATGACCAAATTAGATGGTGTAAATCAGATTTGACGCCCATATTGCAATAAGGGCAATGTTCCCGTCCTTCAGGTCTGCGGGTCCATTTCTGAAAGACGTACTATTCACGGCCTTTATCAAACAATGTAGCGACGCCTCACCGGGCTTCTGAAACTGCCGCTCGAACGGGATGTTAGCTTACGCAGTGCTTGCACAAGAATCCGCTCTGACATGTCAGCAAGTTGCGTAACGGGTTTTGATTCAGCGGGGTCATTATCTTGTCGTTTCTACTTATGAAATGCTTCGCCATTGCCATTCTCGTCTGAGATTTCTGCCTGTACGGGCGCCATACAACTTTTCGAGTTCCGGGCGCATAATTGTGTGCATTATAACGTTGTGCGTTTTCGGAGTCCGGCAAATTCCAAGGACTTTTTTTTTTTTTCCCAAGAAGAATGGATTTTTTTGGAGCGTAAGCTTTAGTATGCAACCGTTTTGGGGTTTTTCTATTTTTTTGCTTCATTCGAGAGTTGAGCATTCCTGAAGTTGAAGAAATTGAACAAAGTTGAACATTTTTAGGCATTATTGGCCTAACGTTACGTTTACTGAGCGTGTAATTTTTCACTGAATTTTTTTGAAGCGTTAGCGTCGCTCAAGCATTACTTGCTCATTTGGCGAGATTCGCGTCGCCCGAATCTGTCTTCTAAATTCCTATTGGCTCCGCGTAATTAAAAAGTGGAGCCTGAATCTTTGGGCAAAATTCCCATTGGCAGTGAACTCAAAGTATGCGCCGTAATTGCGTCCCATTGGCTGCGACGCGTCATGCGTCTGAAGGAAAAACCCGGGCGCGCAGCTTGCACAGAAGGGCTAGCGGCCCCTCTCCCTTCGTCGGAGACCTGCCTCTGTTGCACCTGACAGGGGCTTCCGAATTTGCCGCTAAAAGTTCTCCATGACTGGCGGGCCCGGATCGTTTTGTCCGCAGCCTTTCACATCTCTCCCAAAGTGGACCGCGTTGTCAACCTCAACCTCGCGCTGTCGGGCCTGCCTCCAACATACCTAAAACACAGTCTCTCTCTCTCTCTCTCTCTCTCTCTCTCTCTCTCTCTCTCTCTCTCTCTCTCTCTCTCTCTCTCTCTCTCTCGAACCGGCGGCGGCACGAACTCGGCGTCTGTAGCGCGAGCACGGATACTCGTGAACTGTTTTTTTGGTATTTAGGGGCTGGGGCTGTTGGCGTCTCATGTCGTCGTCGTAATTGTCGTCTCATGTAGTCACGATACTGAAACACCAGGAAACTCGTTTACGCCTCGCACTGGAGCGCTTCGTGCTTCAAAGACAAGACTTTTTTACAGTAAAGCTGTACACCTGTGCCCCCCAACGGTTTCATCTCCGTCGGCAAAAACGCCAAGGCTCCAAGAATACACTTATACACTGCATGCTTCGCCCCTCACCAGGTTTCAGGTTAGTGGAGATGGCTCGGTTTTTTTTTTTTTTGCTAGCTCCTCACGTGGCGCAAACCCGCGCGCAAGCCTGGACAACGCCGGGCGCTCCTCGCGAGGCGCACGCTCACGTGCGCTCGGTATCTTTTCTTGGTGTCTTCTTGAGAACACTTTTTACGAACGCCACCGGTCCAATCTGAAGGTTAAACAGCTTTGCTGTTAAAAGGGTGATGGTTAAAATGTCGAAACACAACCCGTCGAACTGCTGGCGCAGCTGGCCGAGAGGGGAACGCGGGTATGCGACGTCCCGATATGTGAAAAGTCTAAGGTCGTCAACCGCTACAGCTTGACGTACAATGGGCTTGACGTTGCCTGGCGTGTCGTTAGCCTCAGCGTTGTTACTTAACGCTTAAGGGTGATTGGCCAAGAAAAAGACGCAAAGGAGAGGGGTGAAAGATGGCGATGAAAAAGGGAGCAATTAACTCGCCGACATAACTCGACGCAACGTGTTCGTGCCGACGTGTTCGCACAGTATAAGAGATAAGAGAAAGGTGCCGCCGTAGTTCTTTACCTTTTTTATTTTTGTTCATGGTTGATCGTTACGGCTGCTGGCAATGCGTAACTGAAACGAGACAACCTACAAAGTCGACTAATCTGCCGTTTTGGGCTATGAAATGGAACACAACGTCTAACAGAAGCTGTTACGACCGGTGCGCGTGAAATACCCTTGGAGGACCTAGAGTTTTGTGTGCGTGCGTGCGTGCGTGCGTGCGTGCGTGGGCGGCTAGGTGTGCGCTTTACTGAATTTGTCGACCGCGTATACGGGTCGACAGGCCGGCTCAGTTCTGTCTGTATGTGATTTGAATTTAACTATTACCTCACTGTGCGCTGCTCTATATATGTTGTTACGTTAAGAATTTAATGAGTACATTATCAGCGTAAATCAGCTGAAGGCAGCCAGAACCAATTTTATCGTTCAGAGTTTAAAACACTTGCATGTATGAAAGTTTGTGGGTAAAAAATGGGGATGGGAGGAAATCGGGCATGCTGTCTCTGCCAGACATAGAATAATACAATCCTTAACTGTTCAGACTGATAAAGAAAATGAAAAATACCCACTGGTGAACTCTCATTTCCTGGTTCATGTTTGTCCGCAAAGACAAGTTCAAGGCATACTTCTGAGAAGCTGACTTTACCTGCCTGCCTAACTTACGTTAGCTGCGCGGTGTTCCGCTTTCAGCGGATGGACTTCACCGAGTGAGGCGCAGGCGCACTGGGTTCTGATTTCATCTGGCAAATTTTTGTTACTTATCTGGGATCGCAGACACTCTGCAGGCTGCTCGTCACGCCAGCGATGATGATGATGATGATGATGATGATGACGACGTGATACCATTTTGTCTCGGGAGATGACAGAAGGACGGTGAAGGCCATATTTTTATGACATTTTAAATGAAAGCTTTAAAAGGGCCTGGAATAACTAGAAGAAAAAAGAATCATGGGTCATTCCCTTTGTGAAGGAGGTTGTGCAGCAAAGCTGTGTGCGTTGGTGGCAAAGGGGGGGGGGGGAGGCTTAACGCGGTGCTTCCCTGGCAAGTGTGTTTCGGGCTATCGTGTCTGCGGTCAGGTTCTTATCGAACCACATTCCGTCGCAGACGCTGAAGCTCGAGTTGGAATGACTATCCAGAAATAGTCTCTTTGGAACCAAGCGTACGCCCGCTCGAACTCTTCCAAGTTGGCGGCACAAGCTTGGCGCAGAGACGCTTGCGGCATTTGGTCGTCGCTTGCGCGTCGATTACGTGTCGCCTCGTGGGAACACTCGGTGGACGCCGCATTAGTATCGGCACGCCGTTGACGATTACACTCGCGTCGCTGTTGTCAGGGCACGTTCGCATCGTATTTTTCTTTGAGTAGGCTTCTCTGTACAACACACAACGTGGTAAGCCACCTTACAAAAACCAAGCTTACAGTGATCTCTTATAAGTCGGCTGCACTTCTAAACACGAACGCATTGATGGAAAAACATGTTTTGAGGGGAAATATAAGCCATTTTATATCAAAATATAATACGACCTTATCGGTGTAAGCTTGGTCTTTGTAAGCTGGCTTTCCCACGTTGCGTTTTTTGACGCGGACGCCATAAAATCCCACATCCCAAATCCCACGCAGCAAAAAGAAAAAAGAAAAAAAAAAGGAAAAAAAAAAAAAACGATTTCCCGGCACCCAACCTGTTTTTCGTCCGGCCTCTCGTCTGCGAAACGCCCATCCAGCTGTGCCGTATGCGTCGTCTTGATTCGATGATTCTATTTACCGCTTTTACTGCCTCAAATTGCCTCGTTGTTGCCTCAGAGCACTTGTCGCCTCTACTTCCGTTCCTGCCAAGGTCTTTCGCCCCTACGGGCCTCGCGCAGCGGTGGCGCATAGTGCGCGCCGGCGAAGGTGAAATCAGTTCAGCTGTCAGCGCGGGGAGCCAGCATGCCGGGAAACCACTTTCGCGTTAGGCGGTGGTGATGACGCCCCGCCGTATACACATACATTGCCGCGCGCAGCACGCGACAGGCATGCGACGTGCGCTTGGCTGCTTCGGGGTGCGCGTAAACAACGAACCGTGTCAACGGCGCGGAACTAACGGGCACCACGCTTCTCGTCGGCTCCGTTCTTTGATAGGCACCGGAGCGCGACGGGACGAAGACGACTCGGATGCCTCGATCGAGCCCCGCCGCGCGCGATATCGCGACGATAGGATGCCATCCCCCACGTTCGTTCGGGGGTACTGTTGCTGTTGCAACTGAGCCAAAGAGTTGAACGCTAAGCACTGTGGCGTCTCTAAACATGTTGACGAGAAACCACCTAGCCTGGGGAGGTTATTGGCGGGGAACGGGACGCGATGAAACGGTGGAGAGGGTAGCGTGCCTCGTGCCGTTACCAACGTCTGTCCGTGTCTTGTTCCGTTACGAGTTGTTCTTGTCGCCCGTCTCTGGGCTGAGCCGCGTCGCCGTCGTCGTGACCAAGCGAGCGATGGGAAGACGAACGAGTGAAAGAAAAAACGAACGATCGGAAGACCGACGAGGGAAAGAAATCAAAGGAGGAGAGAGTCACGTTCTCCCCTGCTCTTCTTTCTCGTTCGCCTTGCTGGCCGAGCAGCAGGTGGATGCTGCTGACATGGGGAATCAAGACGTATTCGTTATCTGCTGGCACCTCGAGGATGAGACAACTACGGCATCTGAGAGAAGATAATGTTTAATGCGTCTCCTGCTCTATTTAGTTTATTACCAGTGGTTGTATAGATCTTCTAAGTACAAAGGATTCTTTGCAGCCCAATCAAAGAACAGCACTTTCCCTTTTGAACTTCCGATTGGATGCAGACGAAATGTCCGGCCCGTGTTCCTTCCGGCCAATTATCCGATGCAAAACCGCCTCTCTCAAGGCAATCATTCGTCGCTTGCACGGTGCTTGCCTCATTCTTCGTAATTCAGTCGGTCACCCCGAGTTGTTTGGGTCCTCCGCAATGTGGTAGTGCTTTGCCACTGTGGTGCAATCATCGCGCCACCCCCGAATGCGTCATAGCACACACACGCCCGTGCACTGGCATTGTCGGTTACGCAGCGTTGCGCGGTCCCTAGGAATATCGCATGTCCACGGCGCACTCGCACGAGTCCCTCGCAGACCGGAAGCGGTACATGTGATGCAACAGTCAGCGTGGTTCGGCGGTGAGTGGCCTTTCCGTCTCCTGGTCGCCTCCGCTTGGTCGAACAGGGTGCAATGTAGAGGCAATGATGAGACTGCGCGTCCTTCAAGTGGTTGCGGGTCTTTTCTAACGCAACAGAGAGTGTCGCGAAATAGGGAGGGGAGGACGGTTCGCCGTGGCGGCGCGAGCCAGCGCTGTCCGAAAGTGTGCGGTGGGGGAGAGGAGGGGGCAGCATGCTGTTCCGCACGAGGCGCTCGACGGCGCTACGCTCGGGAAAACGTGAGGGGCGCGTGCGCGTGACTATGATGTGCATTCGCTTCCTAAGACGCAGTTCGCGGTCCCTTCCTAAGACTCACTTCGCGCCGCCGACGCAGAGGCTCATCATCGCTTCCGTCGAGAGAACCCACGAGTGAGGGCTGCCTCACCGCACTGCTGCTGTGCCCAAATATCGCATTGGGGAGTATCGTAATCGCTAGCCATTTTTTTGGAGGTATTTGTAGGACAAGGGGAGAAAATTTTTTTTGGCTAACTTGTCCCGGAACCTTTTTACGAGCAGTACATTATATCCATCGAATTTTAAGTCTGAAAAGGAGTAATTGAAAGGGAAATTAATGCTAATTTAACGTTACCAGTGACGATAAACTGCTGTAATGACGAGCCTCGCAGGTAATAATGCACATGGCGTATCGTCGCATGTTACCATATACCAGATGATACCAAAAATTTTCTTGCGAGTTAAATCAGTAGTTAGTCCTACCGATTGTGGTAATGGAAAAGAGGAGCTCACCCACGCAATGAGTCACAGATTGTTTGGCCGCATTGATGCTACACCGAAGGCAGTGAATGATGCGAGTTTTCTCTGTCGTAATTTTGCACATCACGATTTTCCTTTAGGTTCATCGGCACGCTGGAAGGAACCTTTTTTAAAAAATGGGAGGGAAACTCGACGGGTAAGACAGACGATTTCTTGTGTTTTTCTTTTCATCCACTTTCTGCGAGTACTCTGCAGTAATCCATAGCCGTCTGGCGTTTTCCTTTCTGCAGCACAGGCTTCGGTATACCTAAGCCATCTTTCGATAAAAGGGTTTGCGGCATAGACAAGCATGGTCTTGGTTGGGATCGCGGATAATTTACAGTGAGTGATGTCGTTGTAACAAGGAAGCCTCCTGAACTGAACAAATCACGCACTGGTGTGGAGCTGCCTTTACGCGAGCTCTGCCCTGCGCACCCTGTACTGATAGCTGCTCTGAAAGTAGGCTCAGCAACACGCACTTTAAGCTTGGTGTGACCATGGCCTCCGCGATCGGCCGGCAGCCGATCGCGGAGGCCATGGTCTGAAGATGCCAACTTCCCTTTAAGAATATATCTTTTGTATTTCTGTTTGCGGCGGCAATTTGCCCATCGCAAGAAAATTAGCTGAATATCGGGACGCCCAAGAACGTTTCCCTTTAGCCACTCTACCATGATCGCTCACGATAATACCCCTCATTCGACACATGACCTACACCCAGCTCGGGCTCATAACGCCAGTAGTTCCAAAAAAACAGGCAGTCTTTGTAAACTGGATTTTCCATGTATTGAGGACGTAGTTGTCGGCAGCCTTTCGTGTTGTTCTGGCGCAAGGCATGCCCAGGTATGTATATCCCCCGTCACCTTTGTCCACGTTACGTTTCTCTTCGCGTCGCTCCGATGCATTTGCAACATGAGCTAACCCTGAAAATGTTCAATCACTTGTGAATTCCGGATTGATTGTCCGTGCCCTTCTGCTTTCACTCGTTGACTGTCTCTGAGAGGACGCCGCTTTGTTCCGGCATCAATCCTACATATCCGTCTGTCCTTTCTGATTGATTGTAGGGTTTAACGCGCCGACGCAACGCAGGCGATGAGGCGCGCCGTAGTGGAGGGCTCCGGATTAATTTTGGCCACCTGGGGATCTTTAACGTGCGCCGAAATCTCGTACACACGGGCGTTTTGCTTTTCGCCTCCATCAGAAAAGCGGCCGCCGCGGCCGGTAATCGAACCCGCGACCTCGTGCTCAGCACCGTCTGTCTTTCTAACCCAGTGAATGGAACAGGCCGAGTGCCACTCGTTAATTCAACTTTTGGTTGCTACAACTCACTCCATTTATCTACAGCTTATTTCGAAGTCCATTTCTTGGACTTCAAGATCATCTTTTAAAACCCCCCTTTTTTTTTCAGTAGTTCAAACGCGTTGACCAGGGCTTCGAAATGACATGGTCTCATTATTTTATTAATTTCATTACGATATACATGCATAATCCATGCTCTTTGTTTGGCTCAGGCGGGAGTGGGAAAAAAATCCCGGGCCATCTTCGCTATCGTGAAACCTGGGGAGGGGCGAAGTACGCAGTGTATACGTCTATTCTTGGCGCCTTGGCGTTTTTGCCAGCGGAGAGGAAACCGTTGGGGGTAGAGGTGGACAGCTTTGCTGTAAAAGTCTCGCGTCTTTGAAGGACAAGTTCTCAAGAGCGAGGCGTAAACGAGTGTCCCGGTGTTTTTTTAGTACGCGTTACGAAGCGCTCCAGTGCGAGGCGTAAACGAGTGTCCCGGTATTTTGTTTTTCTTCTAGCGGGCGTAATGTTCTAGCGCGAGGCGTAAGCGAGTTTCCCCGCTGTTTTAGTACCGTGACTACATGAGACAACGATTACGACGACGACACAAGACGCCAACAATCCGAGCCCCTAAGGTGCTTCGCCCCTAAAACAGCGTACAAAATGGCAAAACAGCGTAAAGTCTTCCGGGGCTGTAATTTAGTCGAGTGAGCCGCCGAAGGCTCGTCCCTTAAAAATAAACGAGGTTGTAAGTATTTTGTCTTCATGTACCCTTTAGTCAAGCACACCCAAACGATGAGAAAACCGTCATGCATGCATGCGTGAGGCGGCAGGCAGTGCGTTATCCCCGTCTTTCTAGGGAACATGGTGAATGCCGGCCAGCTGGCTTCGTCGGAACCAGCCCGCCTTCCGCGAGGCGTTGGAGCTTAATTAGATACGTCGCCCTTTGGGCCTGCCCAGCGCGGACGGATGAACGCGGGGTTACGCTGCGACGGCTGCCACTCTGCGGCGACGAGCAAATGGCTAATGCCACCCGGCCTGCACTCTAGCACGCGCTGTGTCGACACGTTCATGAAGAAAGAAGCCTTGACGTCGACGGCTTGGCAGCGACGGCGGCACGGGCGCGCACCTTGCCAGCGACTTCCAGGACTCGCACAATTTATAGACCCAATATCCCGGCGAAGTGCGGCAGGAATAAAAAAAAAATAATAAGGGTCTGAGCTTGCAGCCCGTTGTAGACCACTGTTTTGAAAATGCGCGCCAAAGGCGTCCTTACAAAATTTCAATGTATTGAAGGGGCAACTTTAGGACACATTTCTGTGTACTCTCAAATCAGAATAGTAGTACTTTTTTTATTGCGCCATTTCGCTTCAGGGCATCAAAAGTATGAAGAAGCCATATACAGAACAGTTGAAAGAGACAGAAAGAAAGGAGGTAAAACAGTAACATGATGCGGGCGACTTCATGTCTTACAAAATACTGTAGAGGCCAGTTTCAGAAAGAGATTTAAATTTCTCAAAAAGAGGACCATGCGTTCACCGGTGAATATCGGGAGGGCGGCCTAGGCGATGTCCTGTAGCCGATAGGTGTGGGGCTCGGGCTGGTTTATAGACCCGGACACGTCCCTAGTAGGGTGTTCCATCTTGCAATGTCGCTTCCGCAACAGGCATTTGAGAGTGGAAACTGTCTATGTGAAATAGGCTTCCAAAACTGTTCATCGTCGTCGTCCGTCCGCAAAAATGACTGCGTCAGAATGTAGATATTTCTAACAGAAGGATAGGCTCGTGTTCTTCGACATGTGGCGCTTCTCACCCCCATAGAATTTATAAAGGTCAAGGACAGGCGGATTGGCTGACGTTTCCATCCCGGCGGATTTGATGGCGTCATTTGGCACGTGGCATGCGGTCCCAGAATGCATTTGGAATGACGATGGCTTCGTTGTCCATCACAGTGTTTTGTGGTTCAAAACGCTAGGTTCAGACGCCTTCACAACAGCGGGTCTTTAAGGATTCACAGAAGGAACGCGCCCTGCAGGGCTATATATAATGCTGGTTGCCCGTGTTACTACCGCAGGAGGGGCGCATGGCGTGGCGGTCAACCGTTTGATGTTTCGACCACCCAGCCCCAAACTTCGACCAGCCAAACCCTTTGCTGGTCGGATGCCGCCGCCAACTATAGGAAACGATCCGGCAAATTGACAGTAGCGTACCGCGCAGCCGCCTTTGCGGCAGCTTACAACGTGCAGACATGTCCTTTTTCGGCGGGTGGTCCGACTAAACTTGATGAACTTGATTCCGCGAACCGCCGGAAGCGTAAACACGGAGAAGCGTTACCAGCTGGTCTCCCGGCCGACTGCTCCTCGCGTCGGTGGTCCCGACGACTTTGTCCCCCCCCCTACCCCCCTTCAAATGATACGTTCACCGGTGAGACAGGACGAAGTGTCCTCTGAGAATGTTCGTATGATATGACCATGGTTTTCGATCGTCGGTGCAGTCCTTGCCACAGCGTTTGGAACGCAAACAAATCGATGGACACGGATCAGTTAATTTAATCCCGCCCACCAAGAAGCGCAGCTCGTGTTCACAGAGGTTATCATGTAAATGCTGTATAAAGTCTTTTAAAGCAAAGCTTTACTACTTTCGTCCGGCGGTTTCGCGGAGGATGCGCAAGTTAACCTCTTGACCGGAGACACACCCCCGGCGACACATTCGCCGGGCGCGCTATCGGCGCTGCGCGCAAAGCCCCGTTTTGAGTCGTGCTCGCGTAGCGGCGGCGGCCGTGACGGGAGCGGCCGCTCAGCTGATCGGCAGTCGACCAAACCCGGAGCCTCCCACGCATGCGCCGCTGGTCTCGGGCTATGTGACTCATCTTGCTCCGCGTTCGCCGTGAAAGAGGAGCGCCGCGTTCGCCGAGAACGAAAGCGAGGCCGGGCCTCCTCCTGTGCCGAACGGCTTTGAGCCGTGGTCGGCAATACAGATACACTAAAGGTTAACCAAGCGAAACCAAGACCCAACCAGACTAAGGTAAGATTTTTTTTTTGTATATCAAAGACAGCTGAGCTAAGCCGCAACCATTTTTTTTCTTCGTCCAACTTGGCCTCAATGTGTGACCCTACTCGACACCGATTCCCTAGCGCGAAAAAACGACAACCAGGAGGGACAAATACAGCGCTCCGTCCCGTCGTATTTGTTCCTCCTGGTTGTCGTTTTTTTGCGCTTCGTTTCACTATGTATTTAAAAGTGTTGACCAAGAGTTATTAGGCAGTTTTAGCATATCGGTACCGTGTTTGCGTTACCGTTTACCGTGGGAGTGCACAGCGCGAGAGTTACCGCGAACGGTAACTCACCGGCACAGGCTTCACCGTCGCCAGCGGCTTCCGGTAACCCGGTAAACGGTAACGCTAACACCGTAACGATATGCTAAAACTGCCTATTGTTGGCTCGTGGAAGTAGACGTTCATCGAGTGCAGCGAAGTCTTGTTTAGTGACCGTTAAGCGGTTCTTGTGGGGTTTGAGTGCGTCCCGTTCTGTGTGTAAGTTGGGCGTGGGAAAGCGAATGTGTCAGTACGACGACTCTGTGAACCTGCCACCGCTGCTTTAAGTGTCTCTGTAATGGTGACAGCGCCGATGAACCCCGTCTTGACAATGACCCCCCTCCCTTCTCGTGGCCTCGTTGTGTCTCCCCATCCGGTGGCGGAATGTTGGGGCGGCCTCCGCCGACGCCAGCGAGTCGCATCCCTTTGTATGGGCCTCGCCGGCGGCTTTTACGCGGCGTCGGGGAAGGCTTTCCTGTCCTCCTGACCTTCGGGGACGGCCAGGGGGGGAGCGGAGGTCAAAACCCTTATTGGCATGTGCGCTGCTGTGGGGAGGCAGCATTGCTTGCGCCCTGCTCGCGCATGCTTCAACGAGTTTGTTCGGAGCTGCGGCCCAGAGTGGTCGCACCAAGACTTGCTCCCGTGGCGGTTTCTGGGCGCCAGAGCCCCACGAATTTCTCGCCAACCGTGCGGCGGTTCGGCACCTTTTTTGGCCTCCGGGCCCCCATCAGGGATCGCGCCGCGATACCCCCTTTTGTGCGCTGCGGCGCCTTTTAATTGTAATTCAGTTTTCGTTTTGTGCTATGTTTCGTCGGCTCCTGTAAATAAGTGTAAATAGACTTTTTCTTCATCTACTTGCCTCGTCTCGTCATCGGGTCCTTCACCACCCTCCACGACGACACCACTCACCTTCTTCAACGAACCTAACTTTACTGTCTCTCATGTTACGTGACACCGTAGATGAGGTCCGAAAACATTTAGGGTGGGTATACTCTATTTAAAAATGTGTTATAATTTCGCGTCAACTTTCTGGTGTTGGCATGTTGTGTTATTCAAATACGATATTATGACTGATATAAACACCATGTAAACACTCTAATTGTTTTTGATAAATTACGACGTGACACCGCGCCTCGAGGTAATGTCGCCTGTTGGTGTAAATGGTGGGAGATGCGGCAATAGTGTGCTTCTCATAGTTTATTACAACCGCACGTACTAGCGCCTTATGCTTCGGAGGGTTAGTCTGACGAGCTACTCCTGTAACCCTTTCAGCCATGAATTTCTTCATTTCCAGCAAATGTTTTCTGCGTGTTTCCCTACATTTAAAGACCCCAACGAGCCCGCACAGACGCACGCACGAGAGAGAGAGAGAGAGAGAGAGAGAGAGAGAGAGAGAGAGAGAGAGAGAGAGAGTAGTAGTAGTAGTAGTAGTACATGTATTAACCGGCTTGTTGTGAGTCGTCCAGCTTGTGCTGTCTGTCGAAACTGACGTCCTCGAAGAACTGTCCTTCAGGAAACTAGCAGTTATCGTGTTTTTAATACGCAAGCAAAATTTCTGCTGGTGTCACATCAACTGACACCGCCAGGGCTGATAGGGCTACTCACCCGTGCGGGTGGCCGCACTGCAGTTTTATAAAATAGCTATATAATCGTTTTATTCAGCGGAGCCCTGACTGTACTGAACGACGCGTTTAGGGTCATATTGAGCATATTGCAGGTAAGCTCCCCGAGATTCGGCCGTCGTCTGCTCTCGGCACTATCACCGTTATCCATCAAATGGCACGTGTCGTCGCAGGGAATCATCCAAGAGGCTAGAGGTGGTTAATTTATATCAGGATCGAGTTATATTCATATCACGCTCCTTCGCTAAATCCTCTCAGATGTGGTTAACTTTTTGTTAGAAGTCACCTTCGGCCGCGGTGTAAGCATAGATTATGAGACGACATGTGCCCTAATTGGGGCATCGGCAAAGAAGCTAGAAAGGGTTAGTTTTTATCAGAAGCGAGCTTCCAGCATTGACAGTGAAATGACGCTACCGTGGCCGCATGAGCAGTGGGAAATTGACAACCGGACAGTTGGCTCATGATCGCCCCTGGCTTACACATCATCCAGAGGTTTAAAACGCCGAAATAAGACGTCTATGGGGCCACTCCAGTTCTTAGCACCCGAGTGCGGTCTTCATAATTTGTGCCTCCGCCCTCGTTCTTTTCGTGCGCGACCGAGTTCGGCGGCCAGGACGCGACCGAATTCGAAAACGTTGCGTCAAGTGAAGCAAAGGAGCGCGTTGACAGGTGGTGCAGCGCCTCAACCTTCCCGTGCCACGCTGCTGCCCGGACGGAACCGCGTTCTTCGGCGGCCGGCCATCCCGTCAAGGCAGACTGACAAATGGCCGGCCGCGTTGGCGCGCCTGTGCATTCGGGCCGCCGATGCAGAGCGGGGCATTGGGGGCATTCCCGATCGGAGACGCCGTGCCGCAACGGCTGCGGAGCGCGGTGGCGGCGGCGGGGCCTCGCTTTCCAAAATTAGCGGAGCAGCAACGTCGCGGAGAGAGATGGTCGCTGCGCTTGGCACGCGGCTAAGCCCGGGGGCCGAGCTTGTGTCGCGAGTCCCCCGCGGCCTTCGCTCATGCGCATACCGCCGACGAGCGATTGGGTCACCCATTCACCGAGCTGCTGCTGTACTAGCCCCTGCGCTTACTTCTATTTTTTTTCTGCGATGAGTAGTCAGAGCAGCCGTGGTGCTTCTGATCCAAGTTTCGTCACTCTCTTCCCGTCAGGATTTCTCTTTTTTTCGAAATTGTCAAAGAGAGACGGCGCAGGTGTGCGGTTTCGTTTCTATTGCTCTTGCAAAGTTTGGTTTGGAGGCTAGGCTGTGCTCCAAGGAAAATTGCCCTTGAATATAGTGTTGTGACAGCAAACATTTTCCCGAGGCGGTGCAGGAGGCGTCGTCGAGTTCTTCTGTTTTGGCTGCAGCCGTAAGTCGTTATTTTAACGGGTGGCTTGTTTTCGGGGGAAAAAAAACTGCCGATGTTTGTTCGCGCGTATTTATTTTCCGGTAACTAACATTCACGGGGATGTCTATAATGTTGTTTAACCGCTAAAAAGGTACTATCATCAGCGAGAAAAGTGGCCGTGAAGAGCTTTTTGGCCAGTGTAGTTTTTGACTGTAGCAAGAGTATTCAGTTTCTAGCTAATTTTGTGAAATGAAACCGAGAAGTTTTAACCCGCGGCTGCCGTTTTATTTAAACACGGAACCAATTAATTCATTTAACATAAAAAGCACCGGTATTACAGTCCTCGGATACCTCGGCCCCTGCCGTACAGTCATGCAGAGTCTTCATGTCGCTTTTCTTGGAGAAAGCCTGCTAAAACTGAAAAATAGGCCTGCCGCGTCTGTCTGTCTGTCTGTCTGTCTGTCTGTCTGTGTCTGTCTGTCTGTCTGTCTGTCAAGTCGCCTGAACAAAAGAAAATGAACCATTCGGTAGTGGTAATCCAACTTTGGTTTTAGATAGTGTTAGCGTTTATATGCTCCCGACAGTTTGGTAAGCATTGTTGGTATCTCGTTGTTTTGTCGGAAGTGCGTAACCGCTGCTTCCTGGAGGTTATATGTTTCGTTCCTCGCTCTGTAAAACCTGCCACAAGTGCGCGCCTGTCTTTTTTCTAATCGTCGCCGGGTTTTCACGTGTGAGAGCACCTACGCTCACTTCCAAGATTCGCGTCGCGGTCGCATGAAGCTTGTCGATGAAAAACTGGGGGCGCTGCCAGGCAAAGTCGTTCTGTCGGAGTGTGAAGCCTCTCAATCGAGATCGTCGAGAGAGCAAGAAAACGTGTCGCTCGGCAACACCCAGGCCAGTCCGTGTGTAACGGTGAAGGCGGGAGTGTTTCAAGCCCGTCGTAGCTCCTCCGTCTCGAGTGCGACCACTCCTCGGATTCACTTTAGTGAAACCACTTTCAGTTTGCCTACGCATGGATTCCGGGACTGGGGGTTCCACCTTCCCTTTCGAGCTCATTAAAATGCTCTCTCTCTCTCTCTCTCTCTCTCTCTCTCTCTCTCTCTCTCTCTCTCTCTCTCTCTCTCTCCTCTCTCTCTCTCTCTCTCTCCTCTCTCTCTCTCTCTCTCTCTCTCTCTCTCTCTCTCTCTCTCTCTCAGGTTGAGGCGTTTAAAGATTCGGGTCGCGTGTGCATGAAAAATTAAACAATAATATATTAATTAAATAAACGATGATGGCAGCATTTAAGAAAAGTACGCTCGCGCGGGAATACGGGTTCGCCTGGTGGAACGGTTATTATTATTGTTATTATTACTATTATTTGTTATAACAAACGCAGAATGCACTAGTTGCGCTAACGCGTATACGCCTCCAGCTTCGCGATCGGTGCGCCACCTGCCGCCGCTTCTCTGCGGCGTTGACGGGATTTGCGCTGCGTGGCTGATAGGGGCTCCTGCGGTGTTTTGGTTCTGTTTTGCTTCTGTTCACCTTTCCGCGCCCTAAAAAAGCATGTTATGGTGAGGTCTATAGCAAAGAGTACGTTTAGTCACTTAAAAAGCAGCTGAGTCTTCGTAGAGTGCGCGATCGCCTGCAAGAGCTACCCGGGGAAGCGGTTCTGCGCGCTCCGTCGCCGCTCTTCCGGGCGTCGGCGGCGGTAGCAACATATCGCCCCCTGTCACCTCCAAATACGTCAAGCAGAAATGAATTCTACTGTCGCCTCGTTTAGACCTGATACTGGCACAGTGAGAGGTTGGCTTCATTTTGCAGCGTGGACAACGAATGCGGCTTCGTTTCGAATAAATACGTCGCAGAAAAATATGTTTCCGGGATGTGATTACCTAATCCCGGTACATAACTTGTGCCTTTTATAAGAATATAAACCATGCGAAAATTTTCAAGTATATTCCAAGCCTGTGCGTCGTTAAATATGCCCACACACGCCTTGTAGCAAGAACCTAGGCAAGTTATGAAACACGGAAAAATAAATGCTGTGCAAGTGCGGAAGAAACATAATAGCTCCAACGGAAATGAAAAAAATACAAAAAAACAGTGCAGCTTCTGACATGCTAAATACGTTCGTCGAAACTTAAGCAAGATAGGGTTCACCAGACAAACTATACGCGAAATGCACTGGTATTCGCGAGACATCGGTGGGGGGAGGGGAGGGGACGCTGTGTACAAAAAGCGTAATCAAGCAATGAACGTTTTAGTAATCACACACACAAATTTCGCGATCACTTTCCTTTTGTTTTTCGACTTCATCGAACAGCTTATCGTACGGCGGACGCATTTTTGGAAGTATACAGGGTAGGCAGTTCAGCAAGCGATGAAAGGTGTCGTTGGAAGAGTGTGGTATGTGATAAGGCCCTCTGATTTCAGTTTCTGCTTTATTCTGCAGGCTCCCTGTGCCATATGACGATATTTCCAAGAATCATTTAGTCGCAGACGCGGATTATATTCTAAGCCCGTCTCCGCATATGAATGTTTGCGGGTGCTAACCTCACGACAAGATGGCTCTGTCGTGTGCTAATCCCCGAGTATAATTATGCATTGTCCATTGTACTTTTGTTGAATATTCCCGAAAAAAACACAGACTGGCTTGTAAATGGTGGTGATCAATAACTGAGGTATAATATTGGCAAACGTAACTCGCGTGCTGTCAGGTATGAGTGCTCCGCTGAATATGTAAGCACACAAAACTGATTTACATCGTAGTGTATACCCGTTGCATGAACATCTGAGGAACCGGTGGTTACGGAGACATTGCTAGTAAATTCAGGGCAGTGTAACTACAATCGGCTCCATCATACGCCGGTTCCGCGACGCTGGTCTGTGACACACGCCTGTCGCTTATACAGACCGAATATACCACACTAAGATCGCGTCAGAAACATTTACACTCTCGTAAACACACCCCATTTGCGAACAGAGTGTTCGCAAATGGGGTGTGAAATCCATAAATCCATAAACATGGATTTCATACGCCTACAAACGGTAAATCTCGGTCGTGAACGTGCCGCAAAAGCAGCGGCGAATATGAGGAGCGGGACGCGGACTCCCGCGGCTGCTTTCGAAACGGGCCGCTAGGGGGATTTCAGTGGCGCCCCTACAGGCCGCGCTCGAGGCGTATAGAGGCACAAGCATTCTTTTTCTGCCCTCTACTGCTCCGCACCACTGTACGACGTACCTTATAGAGTATCTATCGTCCTTCTAGGATGGGATCATCGCCGAATATTCGTACGAATATTCGCTGAATATCTCTACGGCGATACGTCCCAGGCTGTCGCTGTGAACCGTGTTAGCTGCAGCCATCGTCTATGACTTCGCGGTCCCGTTTCGGATTAATGTCGTCAAACATTTTCATCAGTATACTAATATACTTTACCTGCAGGTAGAAACAGTCTAGTTCATCTCAAATCTGGACCATTCTGATTGGCTGCTTTGGAACTGACTGCTTTCAGGCTCCTGACTCAGGTTGAGTGAAGTTAAACACGTAGGTGCACGGAAAGTGTCCTTAACCGGTCGTCCCCGACTCTCCGGATGTATCCAGTCGGTAGAGCCGAATAATTGCTTATGGACGAGTTTCACGCGCGCGAGAGAGTAAAGCTTTATTTTAGAAGCTGTCTCGAACGTTTTCTGTGTTGATAAGGTCGAAAAGCGCGTCCAGGATGTTTTTCCGGCGGGTGTACTGCGACCGGGCGATGCCCTGCACGACGTCGCCGCGTACAGGCTGGTGCCGTTTTAGTATCACCAGTAAGTACACGCCGGGTGCTGGACTGTTGGTTAAAAAAAAAAAAAAACGTTTTAAATTTCGGTGGGTTCCGCTACGGCGTCTGTGGTTGCAGGGAGCATGCTGTTTGGTAGAAGCGCAGCGCGTTATATATAGGCGAGTCATTCCCGCACAGCGAAGCCCCGCCGTCGCCATTGTAGCGGATCGGGGCCGCCTTCCGGTGCGTTGTAGGACGACCTTGTGCTCGGCCCACGCCCGGAAGTCGTCTGCGTCCTCTTCGTCGTGGGTCGGCCTCCACTACTCGGTTTTTCCACACCGTGAACCGTAGTGTCGCCCGTGCCGGTGAAAGAGTTTGCTTCCAATCGAACATGTCGCCCGGCTAGTTGTATTGTAGCCAGAAGTGTAGCCAGAAAACCCTACAGCGTGAAGCGTCCTGCAGGAGACGAATTATGTCTTGCTGCACAAGCAGCCTGGTTGTGTTGTCCAGTAAAGGTATTATTTGTGAGATTGAGGACGGTCAGAATTGGCGGTGCTGCTTCGCAGTGCATAAAAGTAGCTGTGAATTGTGGGTGACGAGGCAGGCGGCCCACATGCCAACCTGTACCCGTCGCGATACAAAAATAAAAAGTAACACTGCAGTTTGAATTTCCGCCTGGGAATAAAAAGAGCGCGAACCGACGACCGGGTCCGGGTGTTCATTCAACGAGCCCCTGTTACGCTGTTCCTATTCGCTACTCCCCCCGCCTCCTCACACGTGCACATACACGCACACTAATACGATATGCTGACACGCGCTGTCGCAAAGGGCGCAATGCGGTACATGCCGTATCTAATAGCTGGTGAGGATAATTGCTCGCGACGCAAGGACGACAGTAGTGGATTCTCTAGATGCGCTGCAGTGACAGCTTCCGGTGTAAAAATGATTGTAGGGCGAATTCGGTACGGTGTATGCTCCCGTCTAAAAAAACCACTGGTGCCGGTGCGCTGCAGTGACAGCTTCCAGCGTAAAAATGATTGTAGGGCGAATTCGGTACGGTGTATGCTCCCGTCTAAAAAAACCACTGCTGCCGCCCTAGCGAATGCAGTAAACGCGGTGAACCTAAGCTGCTCTTCGCGTTGGCCTTTTACACCATTTAGTTTCTGAATAAGTTAGCGTTCTTCAGTTTTTTCCACCAAAATCTGTCCATCCGTCTGTCCGTCTGCCTAACGCCTGACGCGAAGCACTCATTAGACTTTGCATGGCGGTCATATAGTGCATTTAATAAAAAAGCCCTTCATATTTCGCTGTAAGACTGCTTAGTTCGTCCCTGCAAAAAATTCTAACCGTTGCTCTCAACGTAAAAGCTCTCAGAAGTGCAGAGCAGTGATTCACCATAATGGTCTGTGGCGCCCTTATCCGCTCACTGCTACCACCCATCACGCTCTCCGCCTCCCTGTCTCTCTTCTCTCTTGATGAATTAAACTGAGGTTTGTCCAGAGAGATTCAAATTTCCTGCCTTCACAGTGCTCGCGCGTCCCCTGCTTACTTTCATCTCGCACGTGCGCAATTTGGAACGCGTCTTTTTTGTCGGCCACTGCTCTCGCTTACTATCGTAAAAACCGACCCAACGGGCGTTCTTAACTAAATGAACGCGTGGGCTGCCGGTTAATTACAGATACTGCCTCAAGTGTACCGGCGGTTTTCTTTGCGCCAAATAATGGGGAGATGTATGACAAGTGCCAGCGGTTCAGGAGTTTCGAACGGTTACGACTATATAAACCGCTTGCTTCTCGAAGCTTCTGTGTTACGCCTTTACGCCGTAGGGCTCTGTTTGGGTCCGTTATGTCGCTACTTCGTCTGATTGCAGCGGTGGCTAGACATCGTGACAGCGAACGAGCTACGACAAGGCGGGACTCTAAAGTGCTCTGCACTTAAAAGTCTTTATAACAATGCATGTATGAATAGTTGTGACGGCGACGTGGAGGGGCTCGATGTATAGCGCTTCATAGGAATACATGGGGCCCTACCGTAGGGCCCTGACAAGCATTCTTGTCGGTGCCCTACGGTGCTCTGACAAGAATGCTTGTACTATCTCTGGAACAATGCTTTCCCAGAAATGCATGTACGTGGTAGCGAAGCCGACATTTAACGGGCTCACTGTATAGCAGTTTAGCCCACTAACGCCGTAACTTGAGATGTTAAGTTAGCTTTCTCGCTTTGCTCTGGTGTATTGCACTGAAGTCTTACGGCAGTAATTTGGGTCACGCAAGAAAGCTTAAGACAACTCTGCGTAAAGGCGGCAGATGCAGTCAGAGTGCTTACTAACTGTGAGGAATTCCTCATAGGAGGTTTCTTGAAACTTCAATGGATTCAGCTATCTGCCCTTCTTCCAAACGGAAAGTCTACAACTACTAGTGTGGCCTTTCTGGTAGGGCTTCTACTCGACAGTCTTGAGACTGGGGTTCCACTTCCACAATTGGCTTCATTTATTGCTTCTTCTTTCAGCTTGTTTTATTTCAGGAGCGTTGAAAATTCGGTCGGTTGATCCATCTGGGAAGTCGAAAACAACAAAAAAGACAAAGCGTACACACAAAGACAAAAATACGTATACGCTCTCATTTTCCCGTGAAAGCGCTGTGGTTTTTCACACCGCTATCACGGGAGAAAAAAAGCATATACGTTTTCTTTGTCCTGTGCCAGCACTATTTTTATATTGTATTTATTGTTGGCAGTTTGGACAGGCACACACAGGAGCGGACATGCTGAATTCTTGAGACACGTTCCTCGAGAAATCTAACGCATAACGAGAGAAAAACGCATAAAAATAAAAAGAAAAGCCTCAGTTCTACCAAGACAAATGAAATAGCGAACACTTCAACCGGCTGGAGAGAAAAGTAACTGAACGGACGTGAACGTTGATGTTTAAATGAGTAATTCAAGTATTGCAAAATTACAAAAATGGGAGCGATTACAAGTTTTCAATTGTAACGGAATTTCATACGACGCTGGTGGTATCTATGGGTATATGACTCTGTAACCCTCCTGCAGCTCTGTTGGTGTGGAATCTGGCAGTGATAAGCCCTTTCTGTAGTGACGTCATAGCACCACGTCACGGCAGTGCACATTCATGACTAGCTGACGAAATCGACGCGATACCGGCTATAAATAAAACCGCGTTGCAGCCTTACTTTTTTTTTTTTTTTCAGCCGGAAAAACATTACTCCGTCACGTTTCCGTCTAGCTGGCTTCTGCCAACTTAAATAACACCCTCGGCTGATCAGATTGAAAGTTACGGACTTTTCAATAATAACGATTTCACCTGAAACTCATTCTTGGTTACACCAGTGAGTAAGAGAAGCGTCACTGCATTCAGAAGGATCGTTTACCATGGTAGCAGCGCCCGCCGGGGGCGTAGCCAGAAGGGGGGGAGGTAGGTTGGGGGTTCGAACCCCTCCCGAAATATCAATCCAAACATTGCGCAAGCGAGACTTAGTTCCATTCGGTAAAACTTCTTCCTTTCCATAACCCACAACCGCCCCCGAAAAAAAAAAAAAAATCTCGCTACGGCCCTGGCGCCCGCATTCGCCTTACTTTAGTGCGGCCCCTGTTGTATACCGTCTGCGCGCCAGCCGTCACATATTGAGGACGCGGCTTCCATTGTCAGTCAAGCCTGCTCAAACCGGCTGGCACCGGTGACCCTGAAATTCCAGCGGCCAAGACACAAGGGGGGGGTTGCATGGTTGCAGCACCGGCGTCGACCCCGTTCGTGGCCAGTTTATTACCGCTGACTCGCCCGCGTGGTGAGTCGCTCGGCTGTAACGTAACCCCGGCCAAGCCGCTATCTGGCGAGGGTCGTCCAAGCGCGGTGTTGACGGTGGCCGCGTCTTTTGATTGCTTGCGGGATGAAATATATTCTGGCCCTTTGCTTTACCCCACGAAAACAATAAGGTGCATGAACAAAAGCAAACGGCGAAAGAAGCGTCGCGAGGTTTAGGAAAAGGGTCCTTAGTATTGCCCGATTCTGCCAGGTATACGACGCTAAAGAGGCCATGAAGAACAAGCGTGGTTCATTAAAAAGACTGCTTTGCCCCGAGAACAGTGGTACCAATAGGTGACCGGTAAAAAGCGCGAAGGCTCATGGGTACGTCGTCTGCTACCGCCACTTCCGGTTCGAGATCTCTCCTGCCCTCCCGTACGCCTGCGTGCGCCGGCGGCTGTCAGGCGCGTGTGTGCGTGTTGTTTGTCACAGGGTGCTTACCTGACAGATAAACCCTTATTAGGGTCAGTCGTTGTTATTTATGGAATTCCCGATGCATGAGCGTTTTTTTTTCCCGGTGCAAACAGATAAACAACAAGCACACACGAGCGTGAAAGCCGACGGCGTACGGGAGGCTAGGAGAGCTCTCGAACCGGAAGTGGCGGGGCTCCTCGGGAGCAGACAATGTACCCATGAGGCTTTGCGCTTTTTACCGGTCACCTATTTTGTCCCAAACTCCCCAGCCACTTTCCGGTGACGCCTTTATGACGTCACATAATCTTGTCAGTGCGATTGGCGACCTGCCGCCCAAGCCCACCCGGGGCGGTTGTATCTTCTAGTTCAGTTTGATCGTGTCTCCTGGATATTAGCGTGCAGTTAACACCGGATGACTCCATTTTTAGTGCTGTCCTGTATTACATCACTACCCATATTACGTCACTGTAGCGGGAAATTTGAAAGTTTTTCAATATTTCTTGCGTTTTTCTTGAAAAGAAGCCGAGTGAGTAGTTCTTTCAAATTGAGCAAAGTTCTGTTTTATCTGCATGGTTCCTTGAAGGGACGCGCCGAGGATGGTGCCGCATGCCGGCTTTGGCGCGCAATAAGTCCAAAACGAAATTGGGTTCACGTTCCCAGTACGGTTCGCGAGTAGAAAAAAAAAAAAAAAAAGCTACGCGAGCTCTTTTTGCGCTGCCGCATATACCGAATACAGTCAAGCTTCGCAGCGGGTGTGAAAATTCAAGGCTCAAGACACATTGACAGTCTCCAGTAAAGCGAAGTAATAAATGCTCGTGTCACGCTGGAAATTTCGAGTTCTCGTTATTCTGTGGTGACCATTTAGAGCGTCGCAGATTACGTAGCAGACGTTTGAAAGAGCACGTCAACTCGGAAGGTGGCGTAGCGAAACTGCGGTCACAAACAAGAGACGACGAATGTTGTTATTTTTTAAAATAAACTGAGGTGTTCTAAATCTTTAGCGCAAAACGTTCTTTATGTGCCCACCACCGCTTACTTTGTGGCCATTAATATTCAGCTTCGAGGAAAGAAATCACAAGTCTAAGCAAATACGTTTCCCAACTACTGTAGCACAGGAGGCGCGGTTCGTGCATGCCAACACTATTTAGCGCAAATGAAACCGATTAACACATTTGAGGCAAAACACGAGTATACTGATAAACAAATGTTAACGCTGTTCTTCTCCTAAAAACAGAGATTACGAAAGCAAACAGTAATCACCGGGTCTTAAGCTATTAAACTGCGAAAAGGGGGGATGACTGCACGAAGCAAGATGATAGAATGTGTTTGTTGTTGGCGGCAGTTATAGCACTCACAAATTTGCTTCGAAATGATTTCACATATAGACTCCCAAGAAACACACGCCTCGTTAAGAAAATCAAAGCCCCCTTTCTTAAGAGACAGAGGGTTAAGACGTGAAGCTTCCTCCCACGCATACGGAGTTCAAGTCCCAAATCCGAACTGCTTCGACCGTGTCGGACTGGCGCAATGGGATG
The DNA here is from genome assembly GCF_048455015.1 of Haemaphysalis longicornis. Taxonomy (NCBI): domain Eukaryota; kingdom Metazoa; phylum Arthropoda; class Arachnida; order Ixodida; family Ixodidae; genus Haemaphysalis; species Haemaphysalis longicornis. Next base: position 55,811,353 of record NW_027526361.1, on the reverse strand, counting down.
ATGTCTTTGATGTGTCTTTGATGTGTCTTCGCTTATCATCGTCATCGTTTTGTGATTCCCATTGTGTGGAGTTGGGTTTCCTGCAGTGCGTTTTGGCGCGACATCGAACGTCGTCACTGAGGCGTAGAAGGCTTCGCTTTAATAAACAAAGGAGTCGGGTCCATCGCTAACCGTATATTTGAGCTGGCGGAGCGCCCGTCTGCCCGCGGCTTCCACAACCCTGCCGCTTTGTTCGCATACAGAGTAAAAAGCGGAACACGCGTCCGCCGCCACCTGTCGCAACGCACGCGGAAGGGCGGCCAACATTCCTCGGCGCGTGTTTCACTCGCGTTTCCTGGCGCAGCCATGCCTGATAACTCGGTGCCCTCGCGGGCAGACCCGAGTCCCGTGGGCCGAGCTTCTTGACGTGGGAGAGGCTCCCGGGGAACTTATCGTCGCCGGTTCCTGTTGCGCGCAGGCGGCAGATGGGCGCGCATACAGAGGGCTTCTTTTGTCGCCGTTATGTCACTCGTGGATCGTTAGGCCGCGTGAAGGCTGCAGTTGTGCGCGGCACGGATGGAATCAAGGCACGGAGGGAAGGTTGTGCTGCTTCTCATGCGCGGCGTATTTAAGCCGCTCCGGCATTCTTTATAAGACTACTGAACTGTGCACTCGTACTGAGGGCCCCGAACCATATTTCGACAACTACTAGAAGCTGTCGCACAGAGGCCCGGCACTGTTCGTCGTCGTCGTCATCATCATCCACTTTATTTACACTGCTCGAAAAAGGCAATCATCATCATCATCTGCCACTTTATTTTTCTGCTCGACGAAGGTCTTCTTCTTCTTCTTCTTCTTCTTCTTCTTCTTCTTCTTCTTCTTCATCATCATCATCATCATCATCATCATCATCATCATCATCATCATCTTTATCATCCCATTTATTTCCACTGCTCGACAAAGACCTTCACCACATGCCTTCGGCCGTTTCTACCCTGCATGCGTTATTTCAATCCTCCATTCTTTGCTTCCGAATTGCTCAACCTCATCCCTCCACCAAGCTTTCTGTCTTCCACGATCTCTCACCCGTCCCTTGGCGGTCATGTCAGGTGCCCTCATTCCATGTCCGGGCAGATTTTAGTTGGATGTCTTCCGCGTGCATGGCATAACGAATGGCGCAACGTGCACAGCTATAACGGATCAACCCTGGCGAAGTTGCAGTGCAGTTTTTCGCTCACGTTAAAGGAGCCGAGCAGCGCGCAACGTGCGGCTGTATACGGGTGCGCGCGTACGCACGCCGCAGATAATTATGCGGGTGGGTCGTTCTCCTCCGCCCTAACTCGGCCGAGGAAATCGGCTCGTCGTCACGCCATTTCGGATGAAGAAAGGGGAAGCTGGCAGGAAGCGGCGGCGGAAGCCAACGAGCGACACCTGCTATTGATCTGTGATTAGGCCTGCGATGGAGGCCAGGACTGCGGCGTTCTTGGCCTGCTTTGCGCCACGCGCTTGCACATAAAACAGTCGACGCGGCGTACAATGGACCTACGGGAAGTGGCGTCAACACAGAGGCATCTGGAAGTGACGAGCAGTTAGTTCTCCGAGGTGGCCAAGTAACGCGGCAGGATGTGCTTAACCAGCCGCATGTGTGGCTGCAGTGAATGGACACCAGCAGTTAGTTCTCCGAGGTGGCCAAGGAACGTGACAGGATGTGCTTGCTGCTGTAAATGGACGCCAGCTGCCGACGCCACAGGGTGCCGCAGCGCCTGTTCACCCCTCCGTCTTTTCATGGCGAGCATGGGTGTGCGTATGTACAGTTCTTGTCAAAATTTTGTAGGCCACCACGACCGTGGCCTGTCCGGACAGGCGCACGGCCCAGCAGGGGCGCTGCGGTTGGCGCTGTCGGCTGGTTGCCCGGCTAAAGAGAGCAAGGGGTACATGTGCTTTTGCTTTTGTAGTGTGGCTGGTGCGACAACTGCGGCCACATTAAGATGGCAAGAGCGAAAGTTCTCAATCTCTTTAGCCGCGCTACCAACCAACCAGCAGCGGAAACTGCAGCGCCCCTGCTGGGCCGCGCGCCTACTCCGGCCACGTTCGCGGTGGCCTACAAATATCTGTCAATGACTGTACATGTGGGGTGTGTATTCTTGTGACGGCGGTGCTGCCGAGGAAGGAACTCTCAAGTTGTGATTGGGCAGACTTATCTCACAACGGTTTTTGCTAACCTAGGCATTTTGGGGAACTGCAGGTTTACAACAAAGACGCGGGTCATGGACGATCGATCGCCGAATGTAATGGGAAAGAATAGCCTCCTCCGTGTCGTCTAGTGAGTTTTAAAGCAAAGATTTACTACTTTCGTCCAGAGGTTTCGCCGTGGATGCGCAAATTCACCTTTTGACCTCAGACACACCCCCTGCGACACACCCCTTGAAGCGCATCGCGTGATTCGCGGGGCCCGCATTCGGCGCTGCGCACATGGCCTCGTTTTCAGTCGTTCTGCTCAGCTGATTACCTGAGCGGAGAGCGGTTGCGGGCGCTCAGCTGATCGGCAGCCGACCAACCCCGCGGGGCCGCTGGGTCGTCTCGGGCTACGTGACTCATCTTGCGCCCTGCGAAGAGGAACACCACGTTCGCCGCAAATGAAAGCGAGGCGGGCTTTTTTTTTTTTTTTGTGTGAGCGTTACACGGCACCGAACGGCGTTGACCCGTGGTGGGCAATACAGCTACATCGAAGGTTAACCAAGCGAAACCAAGACTCAAACATACTAAACCAAGCTTTCGCTTTGCGTATCCAATGTTAGCTGAGTTAAGCCGCAGCCATTTTTTACTTGAAATTGACTTGGCTCGAAAGTATTGTTGCTAGCAGAGTTGCCGGTGTAGCTCGGCTATGAACTATCGCAGCTGGATCATGCACCAAGCTTGTGACGAATGAGGATGCAAGGAATGATGTACAGGGGTGCCCAAGCGGACGAAGGCAAAGACGAAGCTCCGAATCTGGCGGATGATCGCGAGCTTCCGTCTACCCCTGCTGCTTGTATTGTTTTCCCACGACTACATTAGCGTTCAACCTGTTTTCCCGTAACATGTAATAAACAAGTTCGGTTTGCTCGAAGGTCTCTCCTGTCCATCCGCTTCGAAGGCGCGATGGCGACCGGCCCCGATTCCGACAGACAACGGTCGTAGACAGCAGTAGTACTAGGCTTTCAATGCATTGCAGGACTCTGGTAGGACGTCTGTTAGCAAGGTACGTCACTAGCTTTCACGCGATTTGAGCTGGACTGTTTCTCTCCTTCCTTGCCTCCTCTGTCGTGAAAATAAGATACAATTGGGTACGCTCAAAAAAGAGTTGGCAGGCCTTGGCATTCGTCTGAGCTGGCTACTCAGTGATGGAAGCATTTTACGTAGTCTTGGTGCGGAAATAATGCCGTTCATGCTACTCTTCACCAAAGTGGACGAGCGTAATGGAGCGTGGGCTGATGATGACGGTACTCGCGGGATAGAGACGCCGGTGAAAGCAAGGGTGCTTACTTGGACGAGTTTGTATAAAGTGGTGTACTTTGTATATCAGTTGGTATATAGCTCTTTGTATCGTCGTCCCCTTGTTGCTGTCCCCTTAGTAAGTTTGCGCTTTCCAGAAGCATTAAAAAAGTTTCAGAGTTAAGAAGAAAACAGCTCGAGCAATGACGTGTTGTTGTGGTGCACTGCGATCCGCCTCAGTAAGTTTGTGTTATGGAGGAACGGACCATGATGTCCACAACGACCGTACTTCTAGGCGTCCGTAACGTGCGCAAAAAAAAAAAAAAAGATGCATTCTTCTTGGAAACAAGCAAACGTCATATTCAAAAACAAATAAACCGTGGGTGTTCGAGGAACGTGCCCTCTAATTGAAATAAAAGGAAATTGAAATTGAAAAAAAATCTTTTTCATTCTGCCATTGTCACCCGGCGACAAAACTCTAAATCCGTTGTTTTTTCTTTTTTTGTTTTTTTCTGAAAGAGTGCTCTTTTTTGTACGCGACGGCGAACTCACACGACGTGCCGAGAAACAAGGGCCGGTCGCCGAAGTTTCGGTTCGGGTGGACGCTTGTGGAGCCTGACAATCTTCGAGACCGCCGATGTACGCTCACGGCAAAAACCAGCCGAGAGCTGCTGCGTTGTTTACACCGGGAATCTGGCCGTACGGATAAACCGTACTTGCGGCAGGCCGCGCCCTGCTGTCGTCGTCGGTTGGGGGGCGTTTGCGTTAGTCCCGCGCCCATCGTGGGACGGCGCTGCTGCCCGAACTTGTGTACACATCAGACGGGGCTCGTTCTCGAACGGGCCGAGGGAGCGGGAGCCCCGGGCCGCCTTGAGCTTGTCCAGGACGCGTGTGCCGCGCGCTCGGGGACCATGCGCCGGCGAACCTCCGGGCGGCCTAAATTTAGCTTGCTCCTCTTCATCCTCCTCCTCCTCCCCATCCCTGCCTTTTCCTTTGACTGCTTCGTCTCTCGCGCCGAGTGTTTATTACCGCTGCTCCGTCTTCTTTCGTTCTCTTCTCCTTCGCCTTTCGCCTCTCGAGGCTGCGGCAGCCGCCTTGCCGACTTCTTCAAGATCGTTCCGCTGCGTCCGCGTCGCCAGCGGCGAGGCCAACATGGCGCCGACGGGAGGGGCTCCACAGGCGACCGCCGTCTTTTCGTTTGTCGGGTCGCGCGGCAACTTTCTTCGCGACGCGTGCGGGCAAGCGAAATTGGCCCCTCGTCTTTATTAATTAAGGCTGTCCGCCGTCCCCGTTGACGCTCTCTTGGCTTCTTGACATTGACCCCGCCAGCTGGTGACGCTGAGCGCTTCTCTTTTTTGCTTCGGTTGGTGGCTAGCCCTTGAGCACGTTCGCGGCGTTCCATCTCTCCCATCCCTCCCTCCTCCTCCTCCTCCTCTTCCTCTCGGAAGCTGATAGCTCTCCCGACCCTCGGTCGCCCGTTTCTTCTGCGCCCATCCAGTCTTTTGCTGAAGGACTTGGAGCCCGATGCTGCCGACCTCGGGCTGCTTTCATTTGTTTTACTCCTCTGTTGGTTCCCGCCTGTTTCTCGAAGTGCGGTTGCGTGACGCTTGATGTTGCTTCACTCATTTCGTCCGCGCTGGTTTTGTTCGCCGGCGTTTTTTTTACGTGTGTCCGTGGTTACGCCGTGGAGTGAAGCACGTGGGAGTTATCAGGATTCGCTCTCCGCGACTACTTAACCGCGACGTCTGCTGATTGCCGCCTCCGGGCCGGTGTGTCATGGGATGCTGCGCCTCGGCTTTCCACTCGGGCTCCTATCTGACCCGGGAGGGTGGCGGTGAGTTTGTGGGCCACGGCTTGATGCCGCTGGACGATAGTTTCCCCCTCCGTTTTGTCTTCTCTATACGCGTGTTTGTGCTCGTCTGTCGCGCTGCTTTAGTTTCGCTCTCTTTTTCTTTCTAGTTTCGCGATCTGAGAATGTATGGAGATCGTGCACGTCTTCCGCAGATGGGGTTATTGTACACGCCATCCGTAGGCGGGCCTTCGGCATCCCTGTGAATCCATTGTCATCGCATGTATGGCCTGGGGGGAAGGGGGGGGGGGGTGCGACATTTTTTTTTTTTCCAGGTCTGAAGCTTTTATCGATCTCGCTGTAGCTCTTTAGAGGTCTTTCATTTGGGAAACAAACTTGGCTTGCCTTTATTTACTTAGCGCTTACCTTTGCAGGCAGACGCAATAAGCTTTTTGAACTATATTTACCCCACTGCGGGTTGCGGGGACTGGGATCGTTGGGCGAGTTTCAGAACCTTGACATTTGAGGGAACAGCGAGAGCCTAACCGGTCGGCTTTTTGGCGTCAGTGAGTAATTTTAGCTAAACGAAAAAAAAAACGATGCGTTCAAAAAGGCGCGGTTGGGAAACGTAACTGGGCTATAGAATGATGTTCCAGTAAGAGGCTTCTTCGGGTGATTTGGGTGATTTTGAATTCGGACCCAGGTTTCGGGCTCAGTCGCCGGGAGCCCAGTCGTGGAGAGGAGCCGAATGGTATACGGAAATAATCGCCGCTTTGGGCGTTTTGTCTGGTACGAACATCATTTGCGTGTCCAATTAGTTCAATCGGTTGCGTGATCGATCTCTTGGGCAGATACCGCATGTGCACGTGCTCCTGTTTTCTCCCTAAAGCAAAGAACAATTTAAAATAAGGTTCGAAAAACCAGGCAAGGTCAGCTGGTAATAACCAGTCAAAATGAAACTGGCAAAGGTCATGTCGTCTAATCTGAGAATCGTATACAAAAGGAGGCTGTTTGGTATGGCCTAGACCTAATTTGGCTACCCGTATAATCGATAACGGCACGTAAGATCGATGACGGCACGCGTTTGGTGTTGGTGGTGGTGGTAAGAACATATTTATTGTCGGATAGACAAAAAGCAGAGGAGGAGGGGCGGAAGCGTCGTAGGCCGTTGCCACCTTTTCCGCCCAGTCGTTTAACTTCAGGTCTTTGCGGCCAACTCAGTCGCGGTTGCAGAGTAGTCACGGAATGTTTATCGCGCGCTTGTGTTCGCGTTTCACCGAACAACGCCACTTTGAAGCTGCATGCCCATTTAGGATAGCTCAAATTTTCGGGGATTTTTTTTTTTTTTTTGAAGACGCAGAAAAAATTTTCAGTGGGAAAAACAATTTGGGGAAACTACTACGTTTGGCGCTCTCAGAGCTCTCTGCCAAGTTGTCATTAAAAGTAAATCTGCCATTTTCTCCGCACAAAAGTGACGCAATTAGTGCGATATTATTTCCGCTGGCTGCAGTGTTATACGTACGAATATCTAAGGGGCTCTAGCTCTCTCGCCAATCCGTATAAATCATTAAAGACCCAACTTCTAGAGTAAGGCAAAACAATTGACTGAAATAAAAACGTAAACAACGCTTTCAGCGTGTGAGAGGGCCTGTGTTTTATGTTTACTAGCTGAACAAAAAACACGTATTTCAAAAAACATCCTCAGCCGAAGTGATGAGGTCAATTTTCCGCTTATGTCCCTCTTTCCCGTTTTTAAAAAGAAAATATATCTAGCAGGTATTCTCTGCCGATCCCGTTTCACCATTCACAATTTGTGGTGCAAAGCCTGCTGCGGAAAATGTACAGAATGGCAATAGCCGTTTTCTCACTTCATTTTATTCTCTGGCTTATTTAAACTTCTGCTGCTGCCCCAAGTTTCCTGTGTCTATTCTCGACACAACGGCCTGCAGGTATACAGCACGACTCTGATTGTTGTAGCAAGTTATTCATTATACTCCTGAACTTCAAGGTGTCTGATCATCCATTACTCATTAAAGCGAAGCTTTGTATTCCTCACTGATGGCGACCATCCCGTTACCAAAAGGCACTGCGGGAAAGCCAACCTTACACAGTGGGTTTCGCAAAATGTTGTTGACGATAAGCGAAGGCACATCAAGCGGCTCAAAAAAGAAAAAAAAAACGCTTCCCGTGGTGGGAATCGAACCTGGGTCCCTCGCGTTACGAAGCCGACGTCTATCCGACTGCGCCATTCTTTTTTTTTTTTTAATTGCCGTTTTTTAAAACACACGTCAAGTCAAGGATAGATTAAAAACCGTCTGCCATGCTTTGGCTGACGTAAAAACTTAAAATAACTGCCCCATTCTTCGGACACGGTGATAGAGTTTCATAATACTATTAGTATGAAACTCTATGGACACGGTCGAAGCAGTTTGGATTTCGGACATACTGTGACTTAGGTTGCATGGCAGGCCAGAGGTTCGCGTTTAACCATCTTGCTTTAAGAAAGGGGCTTCGATTTTTTTTCTCTCGGCGCCGAAATGCAGCTTGGTTGAACCTTGATGATGGATGATAGTCAAGAATATCTAGTTATCCTGATTAACGGGGAATTCGGTAAGTTTTTGCTTAGCCGTGCGAGGCGTCCCCTTATCACCCCACTGCATGTTTCGCTTACAACGATAATCACGTTTTCATCGCAGTCCAAAATATTTTCATGAATAAGGCTGGGGAATTCAGGCCTGGTTATTAAAAGATAACGGAAAATGGCAAGCGTATAAAGCATGGAATTTCCACAATAATGCAGATTTCGCGAAAGTTTCACTTGTAATCGTTATAATAGCCTAAATGGAGATAATTGGTGACCGAAATTTTGAAAAAAATAAATAAAAACATGAAGAAATACGAAAAATGGCAAACCGTATAACGACCTGCATTTCCACAGTAATGCGGATTTTTACGAAAGTTCCGCCTATAATAGTTATATCAGCGTAAATGAGATAATTGGTAGAAATTTTGAAACACTAAAAAAACAAGAGAATATTAAAAAATGCGGAAAATGGCGAACCGTATAACGCCCTGCATATACACAATAATGCACAGTTCGCGAATGTTCCACTTCAAATCGTTATAATAGCGTAAATGGAGATAATTTGTCGGCCAGGATTTACAAAAAACAAAAAAAAATTAACTGTAAAAACTCACACTCAAGGCAAGCGGCATAAGAATGTTACGCATTAGTAGATAATTCTCTCAATTTCTGCAGATTTTTTTTTTGGACTTTAAACTACTGCAGCGACGGCAACCCAACTACGCGAAAAAAGACAGACGATATCACGCATTCAAAGATATCTCCTTTCAAAACGCGCGCGCCCGTTGACACCTGGGTCCGTCGCTTAGGCGGAGTGATACCGTCCGTACACCGGAGTAGTAATTACAGAGGTTTGAGCTTTAAAGAAATTGCATCAGAGTAAGCTTATTTCTGTGCAATATACTGTTGCATAAACATAGGAGCCAGACTGGATATTGTGTGTTCCAGCTTATTAGCTACGTGACCAAAACAGCAAGCTATAGCCTGCGATGCCTCAGTTCTCTTCTTACCCCGCATGTTTTTTTTAGGAAGTATACAAATAGATAACATCCGGGATTCATCCTGGCTTCTTCCGTTCGGAATTACGTCACCGACAGCGAGGAGCAGCGCGGAGCGATAAAAATATCGCGATAATAAAACTTGCGCCGCAAGGGCATTTGCGGTATATGCTGCCCCGAAGCAAAACATGCCCGGAAAACTTGTTTTGCTGCAATTCGTAGCAGCTGCGTCAAAGAACAAGGTGGTAGCAGTAAAAATGCCATCGCTGCCGCTTGTTCCGGGACAGACGATGCGAAGCTCCCGAGAAAGGTTAAACGAGAGGAAAATATATATATATATATATATAGCGAATCAGAATGGGAAATGAGGGGCTCGTTGAAAATAACACAGAAATAAGGGTTGGCAGTCAAGAAAACCTCGGAAAGCATGCGGGAGGATGTGGTAGGTCATTGAAACAGATAAAGAATTTGGAAATTCTTTCTTTCCAAATTAAATAAGGGTTGGCAATCAAGAAAACCTCGGAAAGCAAAGGGGAGGATGTGGTAGGTCATTGAAACAGATAAAGAATTTGGAAATTTATATATATATATATATATATATATATATATATATATATATATATATATATATATATATATATATATATATATATATATATATAGGGAATGAGAATAGGAAATGCAGGACTCCTTGAAATAATACAGAAATAAGAAGGATTGGCAGTTGGCAGTCAAGAATGCCAAGGAAAGCATAGGGGAGGACGCGGTAGGATATTGCAAAAGATAAAGAATTTTGGAAGGAAGAAAGAAAGAAAGAAAAGGGGGGAAAATGCTCGCCGGGTTGGGGCACGTTCCAGGAAGTAGATATTTAAAATGCTATCATGTGTACCACCCGAATGCCATTACGCCGCTGTTGACGACGTTTCCAGTCCTGAGACTGTCCACGACGCAGATCCTGAAATTGACCGGTATTTTTGGCGGAAAGAGAAGACACAGCGCGAATCTGGCGTGATAAGTTAGAGGTACGGGATTTTGATCATGCATTTAGAGCTATCGGTGGTTGACGACTAGGAAAGTACAAGCTCAAAATTCAAGTTGAGTACTAGGGCGGGAAATCGAAACTCGGTATGTGAATTATAGAATGCGGACGAGAAATCAAACTTGCGCAGTTTAACTAACCGATAACGAGTATGATCAATAATTAGGGTCACCGGAGCCGTAAGCGGGTATACAAATATCGGGGTTATAAAAGTAGCCCTTAAAGGAAAGTTGTGGGGTAATCGGGATAAACTATGAACTGATGCGGTCCCTTGTTTGGCACACGAGGAAGGAAGGATATTTTAAAGTTGTTGGCCTGTAGAATTCTACTTGTCTCCCATTGGCAGTCGGCAGGCCTTTATTAAACGCAGTGTCTAGAGTGCGGTCCTACGGCATCTGCCTTTTGAAGGCTGGGCTGGCGCAGTGTGGACTGTCTGGTATAGTGGCATAAGTGTGACGTCTTAGCTACATGACCCAAAGGGTCCAGGTTCGAGTCCAGCGCTGGTGTCGTTTTTCTTTTTTAGTGTTAATTTTTAGGTGTTCTGTTGGACAAATAGTTGCATTAGGTTAGGTTGTGAGATTAGGTTGGTTCAGGTTGTGTTAGGTTAGCCTACGTTAGGTAGGTTATGTCAGGTAGGTTAAGTTAACGAAGGCCTAGCGTTTGAGGTCAGCCGGGAGTACGAGGTTGTGCCAGACGCGGCGATACGCAAGATAGCGCGACCGGACGTCACTTTAGCGCAACGCTTATAGTGACGTCGAACGGCACTGTAGAAACTTTTTTTACATGCGTACGCAATTGCGTGTGGACTCAGCAAGGATACCCTAATGTACGTCTGTAACGCTTGATATCTTAAACTTTCGCCGCAAAAAAATGCATGTAATAAATACCTATAAGGGCCTCATAATTTAATATACATTTCTCTAAAGATGTCTTCCCAGCAATGTATTCGTTATAGTAGTGCAGCCGACTTTAAAGGAACTTGTAGCATAGCGCTCTCTTTGGATGCAAAAGGGTATTATGCAGATATTTATTAAATATTCCTAGGCCCTTTTCATTTTGATAACAAACTGCTGAAATTGCCCCTGGAAATACGTCTTCCAAGCAATGCTGGTGTGCGTGGTAGTGAAGCCGACAATTAGTACTCGCAGTGTGTCGCAGGGCGGTGTATGCCCACGCATTATCCGACTGTTCCCACTCGGGGCTTTCTGCAATTTGTTGTGCTTTGTTGTTCCGATGCAGGTTCGACGAACGTCTCTGCCGACACCGAGGGATTTTCCCCGCCGCAAGCGCAGGAGGCTGGCAGCGACGCAGCTCTCCTGGTGAGTGAGGCTGGGGACCTCACTTGCGCTTGCTCTCAGACGGCGTCTGGGGTACTGTTTAGTCATTGAAAAATATTTTAACACGACAGTGTTTTATACCGGGACATACAGACATTTGAGTGACGTCATATCCGTCATGGAAGTGACGCCAGTACAACGAAGCAAGCGGCCTGTAAAGGGTGCACCTTTGCACATAGGGTCTTTTTGCGGGGAAGCAACTTTTAGAACCAAAGAATACGTTATACTTTAGGTTGTTCGTTTTCGGGTTTTATATTTTAACACGAAAGTGTTTTATGCCGGGATACTCCAATATTTCACTGATGTCATATCCGGAAATGACGCCAGTGCACCTCTGCCGAAGCGATCCGCCAGCAGGACGTCGCTCGCCAAGCACACCCACAAGACAGCCGCCGACCCGCAAATCATACTCAGCTGCAGATTTCGCAGCACATTTCACTTTAGTGTTTTACCGATTCCGATGACAGAGGAATCAACCACAGTTTTTTTCTTTTTAGTTAGACTTAGTCATTTAGTTTGCCACAATGAAAACGTATGAAAGTACACGCGCAGTCGCTGAATGCAGTTGGCTGTCTCGTTTCAAGCCGATTATGGTCTATGACTTTGTTACTGGCCGTTGCATATCTGTGCGCTAATGGTGAGTGGGTAAGGTAGGCTGGCGTTCGCCTGCATCGTTTGATTGCGCGTGTGCGCAGTGTGAGATATTCAACGAAATCGAAACCGAAACAAAGCCTACCGCCTGGGCTGAAGCACCACTGTAATTGCCACAATGAAAACGTATATGGCCGGTCACGTTAACTTGGTCTCGCTCCAGTATAGGGTTCTGCGTCTTCTTTAATTCTCGATGCCTGGTGGACATACACTGTGTATGTGTGCGCTTTGTAAACGCCGTAGAAAAATAATGTTAGAATGCTCCACGCAATGCTGCTTCCGTGTATATTTCTCTTTGCCATTGGCGCATTAGCGCTTGTTTTTTCTTCGACCACTACGTTTTGCTTAACCTCGTTGCTAGACCCAGCGTGTGTTTTTGCGCAGTTTCTCTCCTTTTGTGCAGGTTGGGTCAATTAGGTTTCATCGTTCGTTCTCACGATTAGATGCCGACGGGCCCAGCGCTACTCTTCTGCAATTTGTGCCTAGGCATTACACTAGCGCCAACAAATTTTTTTTAAGCCAATAATCGTTGTCTTCGTAACGCTAAGCATTTAATTGTCGCTAAGGAGGGTATTTGTCGTGTTTTACTTTGTCGGACCTGGATCACTTTACAACAGTTTGATCCTCGCAGCACCGCTGCTAATGACAGCCTTCACTAGCGAATTACTTCTTTGTATACCTCACCTTACCCACTTCACTAGCGCATTAACAAAGCTATCATGATCGCGTTAGTTCATACTCTGCACATTTCATTAAGGAAGAGAACATCGGTGACAGTGAGCTGCCGAGCCTTCAGGTTGTCTGTCAACGCAGCGTCCTTTTTCACGAATGTTTCGTCGCGAGCAGCGTCATTTGCGTGCCGTGCGAGCGGTACTTCCCGCGGATAGCTGGGCGTCTGTTTTTTCGGGCGTGCAGGATTCTTGGCTTCCTGTATCCTAAATGAACCTTATACATACCCGTTAGCTGCGGGTGGGCTCTGCGAATGAGAAATCCCTTGAAATAGCCGCCGACTGTCGTGGTCCGTCAACTTTTGTTCATGACTGTACCTTTCTCAGCGCTTTAATGACAGTTGGGGTACCATGCAGTTTGTAAGGACATAGCGTACAATGCGGTAGCCATGGCGTCCGCTTCGGCGCGTGCCTTACGCCTTTCCAGTATTCATTTGTGAATATTGAACAGATCGTTTACCGGATATGCGCGTTTAAAGCAGGGGAAGGGTGAAAGGGTGAGGTAAGAGGTCGCGGGTTCGATTCCCGGCCGCGGCGGCCGATTTTCTGATGGAGGCGAAAAGCAAAAACGCCCGTGTGGGCGAGATTTCGGCGCACGTTAAAGATCCCCAGGTGGTCAAAATTAATCCGGAGCCCTGGATCCACTACGGCGCGCCTCATCGCCTGCGTTGCGTCGGCGCGTTAAACCCTAAAATCAATCAATCAAGGGGTGAGGTAAGGGTGGTAAGAATGAGGTAAGAATCAGGTTTCTGTACGTATTTTAAGGCGAAAGCATTGTATATCTATGTTTCATGGAACGTGAACAGTACAGAAAAAATTACCCCACCTTCCCGCGAGGGGAACCCTGTGGAGATGCGACGCATCTTAAGGGTTTACTTGGTGTTTCCGTTGGGTTGATTCTCTAATTGCGTGAAACGTGTGATGAATGCGTATGATGTATTCTTTATTTAACACGCGGCGTAACGTTAACGATGACGGCCTTGTGGTCGCTGAAGTGTACGGGTAGTGGATGTTGAAGTAACGGGACCACCGTGCAATTGGCAGCGAAGATCAGGTCTATGCACGTGCCCGAAATCGGAATGCCGGTGCTGGAACGACCGCGGCTATGACGCAACGTGGCGCGGCTATGACGCAACACAATCCAACACAATCCACTTTAATCCAATCCAAATCCAATTCAAGCCAAGCCAAACTAAACGAATCCAATCCAATGCCCCTCGCAATAGAGTGTTTGCTATCGGAGAGAAGAGGGGTTGAACGGCGGAGAGCGCAGCTCGCGCGGCGAGGAGAATGGGGGAGGGGTGTGGACGGACAACAACAACGCCGTATGGAGGGACAAGGCGAGTGAATGAGATGCTGTCGCATCTAAAACGTACAAAACATCGGTAGTACAGAAAATGGGAGCGCGAGACAGGGAGCGCGGCAGCTAGGGAAGGAAAACCGCAGCGACGGAGGAAGGTCCTGGGAAAGGGTGACAGGCCGTAGAACGTTCTGGTTGCGCATTGTTATTTGTATAACTGTGCGTCCGCGCGGGCTCAGCTCTTCGTTCCACAACGCTATGAATGATGACGCGCCCAGGCCCCTAGTCGCGGGTGAGGAAGACCGAGAAAGTACGCCACGGCGGAAGAGGCTAAGACAGCTCGAATTGTCGCTCGTCGTCACCTCCGTCGGGAGGAAGCGGCTAGGGATGAAGTTGCCGCAGCGAGCCGACGAGCGCAACATGGAAGTTTAACAGAAGGTTCAACAGCAAATTAACAGAAAGTCCAACAAGGCATCCAATTCACGAGTTCTGAGCATCCCCTGTGATTTTGTTTTGCGCGTCAGCTACAATGAAGTGTGGTTGACGCGCCTGTCTTATCAACGGTTTATTGAAGCAGGGAAAATTTGGAAAGCAGGTTTTCCTTTTATTTGTACAGGTGCTATAGGCGATTGACTGGAGAAGCAATGGAATCGGCGCACGAAGTTATGGCCTCCATTTGGTTCCATCGCTCCCAGCCAGTGTCGCATAATGGGCATCCCCATTCCGTTCCAATTCCATTCCGAGGAATTAGAACTTGTCGTGATTCCATTCCTTTCAATTCCTCGGAGTGACAGAATTTAGCCCACTCCCACTCCTGGAATGGACGGGCAGTTCAATCCCATTGCGTTAATTCCTCGACGAAAAAAACTGCCTCCGGTGCTCTGTCGACTTATCGAAAAACTCAACGTGAATCTGACGTTATCATACGCGTTGAAAACTGCAAAAGTATGCAAAATGTGTCACTTGTCACCGATGTGTGAGATGGCAGCAGGTTGGTTACATATCTCGTACAGAACATTTACCCTTCTGATGCAAACATTCACCACTCCTTCCTAACCAAAGTAGAGAGAGGTGCGAAAGCTAAAAGTTCGTCCAACTTTCGCTGAAAGTGCGCCCAACCGATCGTCAAACCTTCAAACACCCAAATCGCAAGCGAAGAACGAACCCATGCGACGATTTTTCGCGCACTAAGTAAACGCATCTACGAACGATCTAAATGTACACAGATATACCGTTGTACTCCTTCATGATCGACGCGTGTGTTGTCTTATCTAGAACCGTTCTCTTTTCGTGATTTTCAAGTAACCGTTTTAACGCAATGGAAGCCCGTTTTGAGAGAGAGAGAGAGAGAGAGAGAGAGAGAGAGAGAGAGAGAGAGAGAGAGAGAGAGAGAGAGAGAGAGAGAGAGAGAGAGAGAGAGAGAGAGAGAGAGAGAGAGAGAGAGAGAGAGAGACTTATTTAACGCACGCGGCGTGTGTCAACAGATGTTATCAGAGGTTTTAGGTCGAGCAACCGGTCTATGGGGAAACGTATTAGTTTTTTGGCAGAACTAAGATGCTTTCGCTTTCAAAATGGGCAGTGTCACACTGCCCATTTTTACATAAGTAGCCTGATCCCGCTACTTATTATAGTACTTGCATGTTAGCATGTTTTAACGGTTTATTCTTGCTCGATGCGAGATGAAGCAGCTATTACGTTGATGTCCGCCTTTTCCGTTTCGTCGCGCAGTCTGTCGCGTTCTTTCTTGCTATCTGCTTTGTGTACCGTCATACCAGCGTAATTAGTATGCTGTGGGTATGTAGGCATGTCGCGCGGAGCCTTCTCACATCTACATGCATTCTAAATTTACAGCATTGAGCACTAAAACCACTGTACCAACGCGAGAGACGGGAGGGCAGCGTCACAGAACACCGTTAAGTTTTGCATGCACCGTAGGAAAGTCGCCACCGCTTCAACGTTGACCTCCATTTCGCTTGCTTATTGTCTTGGCACTACCTCAGCGCATTTCGTTCAATACAGGACATTATTTATGACCCCCTCATTCAAAGTGACAGAACCATATCGTGACGGGAACCCTGGCAAAATAAAGAAGTATGGTCAGACAGTTTGTTTCCATGAACGCGCAACCATGCACGAGGACCTGGTAAACATTTTGAAATCAGGCCTTTCTACCAGAATAGTGGCGATGCTCCAACTTTCAAGCCGACGACTAACGCTTCAGTACTCAGGGACGTTTGTACTCAGGTGGAAAGGCCACGTGCACAGAAACACAGCAACCAAACCACGAACCAGTTTGGTGCAACTGGAGGAGAGGGCTGCACTTTCGGATCGAAGCAAGAAACGGTGTGGCACTGCTGAGACCTGTCAAAAAAAGTCGCAAACAAGGGCGCTTCAGGAGCTGGAACTGTTCAAAATAAACGCCCTTTGGCAGCTGTGTCTTCTGCATTGTGGTATTTAATATCTAATGTAATCGTATATCACAGCTGCCGACTACCGTAGCAGAGCGTCGAGGTATACATATATGGAACACGTCCGAAGCGCGCCTAGGTCTTACGCAAGCCTCAACGCTATTAAAGGGGTCCTGAAATACCTTCCGCCGATGCGTGGATGTACATGTAACCAAATAAAGCAATGTATTAGCAATCTCCTCCCGCAAAAATTTTGTTGAAGCGATGAGTATTAGCTGAGAAATCGTAAATCAAAAACCGCGTGTTATCGTCGCGCCGCGTTTCCTCCTCCTTTCAACTTACTCTACGCTGTTGACGGCGAGCTAGCCTTCCCTCCCATGATGCTGCGCTCCTCGGCGGTGACGTACTTACCTATTGCGCTGCTCACACAGCCGTCTGCTACGGGCAAGCTTTGTTGACACCATGAATCCCGCTCTCCGCTCAAGGCTGGAAAAGCGAACGAAAAATCTGCCGCATGTGTGCGGCGGCCTGGCCTTGCCCTTTCGCGGTGTACGTTGCTGCAGAACTTTGCTATCGGCGGCACGCGACTCTTTATCGGCGGCGAACTCGCAGCCGCACGGGGAGGATCCTGCGCTCGCTCCCTTGGATGCACAGCGCACTGTTTATCCAAAAAGCGCCGTATCAGATGTGGCCCCGCTGGTGCCGGGTCTTATTTTGTGGCGGTGGTAATTCCTGGCGGCGGCATGTGAAAAAGACATATGAAACCGAATTTTAGGGACCTTACGCCAGTTCAGCTTGGGGCGACGCGTGGTGGAGAGCGGCAACGTTGGCAAAACATGCTCCTCCGCGGCTCTGAGCTTTCTAGCGCTGGAGCGAGCACCATTTGTTTGACAATATCAAACATCGGTTGCCCTAGAAACAAGGCACAAACCGCTCTAGAAGTCAGTTACGGTTGCGTGATCCCAGTTCAGCTTGGGGCCCCACCTCGCGGCATATGGCCACTGCAGGCATACTACTCACTCCCATTTGGAAGTGCGAGATGCGTTTGGCATTACAGGAGGCGATGGTGTGTGTGTTGTGGACGCCTTTGTTTCGCGATGAAATGCGACGTTTTGCTTCTGCGGGTGGATAGTGCTTCCCATCGTCTGGATTATCTTTCTCAAGCGGCGTACGACTCAACCTCGCATGGCGTATGTGCAGTGTGCGTGGCTAAAAGCCATCTCGGCTTGTGCGCCAGAGTTAAGCGACTTGCTGTTCGTCCCCGAAACCGCGCGCGAGGTGAGTGCCGCATTTACGAGGGGCAGGAGGAGGCAACCCATCGTCTGTCAATCGCGGTTCGGACTTGCAACGCATGTTTTGACGTTGTGTTCGTTCGAAACGCATCTCTGGATTGTTTGGAAGTTGAATAAAATGTATGCGTCAAACCCGGGCATTCGGCTCAGGGCGTTCTCTGCGATTGCAAGAAAGAAGTGCCACGGGGCTTCAACGCTTTCTTTATGGAACGTACTCAAGTAAGAGAATATTCATGTCGTGTTATGGCCCTGTTGCATTCAATACAAACGGTTAAGCGTTTGTTTACACTTGTTTCGTTTGTCGTAAAATGTCCAAGCACTCCGGCACTCCGCTGGCAGATCAGCCGGCGAGCCGACGCTGAGCAGACGACTCATCTCTTTGCCGGAAGTGCGTGAAAAAGCCGCCCAATAGCAGGATGTCTAGCTCATGACGAACATCTGGGAATCGATGATGTAGACATGTGAAGATGGCGGCGTCCAAAAACACGAAGGAAAGGGTGAGAAAAAAGCGACAAACTTTGCAACAAAAGTGTGAGCTTTCCGCTGCGCGTAAAAGAGTAATACTTGGCACAGATGATGTTGACGACCCAATCTAACGATTGCGCAAGTCAATTTAGTGTGCTCAAAACGCCTTTCAGGGCCCCTTTAATTGCGCGCCGGGCACGGAGGGTGAGAGGAGAATACCAACCAGACTCGTTGTTTCATGTTTCATGCGTGAACCCTTTATATTGCTAGCTCCAAGATTTCGCAGCATCAACTTGCGGTGAGAAACACCGCGACTTCGGACGCGCGCCGTTCGTATTCCCCACCGCTGCTTCTCGATGCTATTCCCCGCCTGCTGGCTTGGGCACACGGCGCCTGCCACTGAGACACCGGTTTGCCATCGGCGCCTCGGACAGTTGTACCACGGCCCCTCGATCAAGCGCGTGCGCATGATCGAGGGGCCGTGGTTGTACAGAGAAAGCTATGCCTCAAAAAGCCTGCCAAAGCACGAAGAGCCGACCTAACGTCGCCACCGGCCAGACGCGCTTGCGCAGCTCGAAGTTCACTTTCACAAGCGCTGCTGCAGTCTGCGTGGGTGCGGTTACTCGAGATGCCGGGTATGTGTTCTCGTTTTCGTCGCCGGTGCTCCCTTTGATATATACCGACGCAGTCGTCACCACAGACTAATTACGTAGCCGGAGGGCGCCAACGACGGTGACGCCGTCTTCTAAAAATGATTGATTGTAGGGTTTAACGCGCCGACGCAACGCAGACGATGAGGCGCATGGTAGTGGAGGGCTCCGGACTAATTTTGACCACCTGGGGATCTTTAACGTGCTCTGAAATCTCGCACACACGGGCGTTTTTGTTTTTCGCCTCCATCATAAAAGCGGCCGCCGCGGCCGGGAATCAAACCCGCGTCCTCGTGCTCAGCAGCACAACGCCTTAGCCACTGAGCCACCCCGGTGGGTCGTCGTCTAGAAATCACTATTCCATTCACATTCCATTCCGGGCGAAAGGCGCTTAATTCCATTCGCATTACATTCCTCCAAGCGTTGTCCTTATTTCGTTCCCATTCCATTCCGGCAGCTCGAAAAGGTGGAATGAATCCGGAGTCATTCCAATGCCGGAGTGGGAACGCTGCTGTCTAACAACTTTTTTTTTTTTTGAAGAGTACGTGTTGTTTTCATGCGCTGTTCGCTGCGCCTTGTCACGGTTCCCTGGCCTATGCAAAGCTGCTGCAGTAGCTTATAGCTAGGGAACCGTCCAGTGTTTCTGGAAATAAAAAATTGACTTGAATACTCCAAGCTGCGTAATGAAGTTTGCTTTCCCTCATTGCACTTGTGCTTGTAGTGAAGCATTTGTCACGCTGGAGCGAAGACTGATCTATGCCTATACAGTCCGTAACAGTCGTGTCGCTGTTACACATCATGTAGCCCGTAGCGTTGTGCCACGCGCTTAAAACCTTGACGAAGGCGGTGTGCGTGCAACTCGGCCTTATCAGGTTTCCTGTTTGGGTGCTTACCTTAAACACGAGTTCTTTCCGACACAGCGGATTGACTCCGTACTTGCGCCCGTGATAAGCATGCGTGCAACCCGCACATTTCGGAGACTGTCTCACGCAAGGCTTTAATTAGCGCAAAACTTGAATATTGCAGATCGTATGCGGCCAAGTGTGTCCATCATTTATACCACGTGCCTGTCGTGTTGTTCTCTCACGCCCTTTTATTGATATTGTCACGTGACAACGGAGAGATAAAATGTCGGAAGGTGTATTTACAAAAGAGACACCCTAGTCACTTGCACAATGGCAAATTGAGTACGTACCCCCCTCCCCCCCCCCCCCCCCCCCCCAAATGTGTCCTACTTTTGGCCGATTCAGACTTTTACGATTCTGTGTTTCTAAGCGACGCCACAGGGTTATTGTAGTGATGAGGTGCAAGAAACCGCAGGCCGATTGGCTGATTCTAGTCGAATTCCTTCGTTACCTGCAGTCTCAATAGGCGTAGTGCATACGAGACAGTCGACTGCAGGTAACAAAGGAATAGGCCTAAAGAAGCGCGACAATCGTCATGCTGCGTATTGCGTGCCCCAGAGGAGAAGCACGCATAGAATGGTGTTGCGCCGGCTGAACATAATGCTTAACTGCAAATCAGAGATCGCTAATGAGTTACATGATTTACGCAGAGTGACTAAACATCATTCTAATCAAAACGTGTGCTCCTGTAGTTAAGGGACCCAATGTCTGGTTGCCAGCCTATATTGGCTTCAACATTTACTTCAAAAAGCGGCGTCGAATTGGTGAAAAACAGAAAAAAAAAAAAAACTTCACATCCCCTCCTGAATAAAGTTGAGAGAAACGTGAAAGCTTTCTCACATCCAAACTGCGACAAAAGTGCGTCAAAACGTTCGCTCAAAGTGCGTTCTATCGATGGTCAATCCTTCAAAGACCCAAGTCACAAACAAAGAGCGAACCCATGCAACGATTTTTCGCGCACTAAGTACACGCATCTACGAACGATCTAAATGTATACCGATACGTGGTTTATAAGATAAATGTATACTGTTCTACTCCTTCATGCGTGTATTGCCTTATCTAGAACCGTGCACTTTTTAGCGATTTTCGAGTAACCGTTTTGACGCGATGGAAGCCCGATTCCACGCCCGCGCCGTGTGTCCCGAGATATCTTATCAGAGCTTTTCGGTCGACCAACCGGTCCATGGTGAAACGAATTAGTTTTTTGACAGGACGCCATCGGTCCGACTAACAAAAATTTCGCTTTAAAAACAAAACTCGCTGAAAGTGACGCTTGTTTGGAGTGGATAACTAACGCATCATTATTTTCCTCCCTTCGTCCCAGGTTACTGCCGACGCGCCAGTGGGTGTGAAGCAGCAGAGCAAGCCCGATGCCTCTGCTCCGCTCGCTGCGGCCGCGGCGGTCCAGGAGGAGGGCGTCGCAGGCGGAACCAACGAGCAGGAAGCTGCTTCCCCGACGAAGGCCAAATCTGACTCTTCCGTTCCGACCGGAGAAGGAGGCAAGTCTCTTTCCAAGAAGCCGTCTGTCCTGGGAACCGCCAAGGAAGACGTTCTGGGTGTGCTCGAATCCGTCAAGAAGAACGTGGGCGCCGCCAAGGAGGCATTTTTCGAGAGACAAGGCTCCAAGCACGAACTGACGAAAGGGCCCTCAAGTCCCACCAAGACGACGGCCGCCCCCGTTGACGAAAAACAAGCCGAACCGTGCAAAACTCCCGAAGCCAAGACGGGCGGCTTTTTCGCGAAGCTAGGATTTTCTAAGCCAGACGAACAACTGTCGAAAGACAATGCAACGGGAGGTGACGCTTCCAAATCTCCCGAGGCAGGAAAAAATGAAGGTGCTGCGGCCCTCCAAAAGCTGAGCAAGCAGGCCTCAGTTCCTAGCGTAGTATCGGCCCAGGCGCCCAGCAGCGATGTACGCAAAGACAAGAACGACGCCGAAACGCCTGCAACAGCTGTCGGTGCAGCTGATGCGATCAAGCAGACTTGCCAGGAGGGGCTAGCCGCTGGCACCGCACAAGCTGAAGCTTTGAAGAAAGCATCTGAGGAGGCTTTAAACGTGGCGCAAACGAAAGTTCAGCAGGGTCTAGATTCCGGAAGCACGAAAGCTGACGAAGTAATTACTGCGGGGAAGGCTGGTGTCGAGGACCTGAAGCAAAAGACTCAAGACGCCACTGAAGCGGTCAAATCGAAGGTCGTGGCGGCTGAAGAACAAGCTCGCCAGGCAGCGGATGCAGCGCTGAATAAAGCCGGAGAGCTGAAAGATACCGTGCTTAAGGCGGCGGATGCAGCCGTCGAGAAAGCGGGGGCACTAGCTCAGCAAGCACAGGAGTCGGCAACTGCGGCGGTGGATTACCTGGGAAAGAAGACCAACGACGCCGTCCAGTTTGGAACCACCCAAGCTGCCGCGCTCGTTCAGCAGGTCCAGGGGACCTTCTCTGCGCAGGCTGACGAAGTGAAGGAAAGTGCTGCCGAGGTAAAAGAAGGCCCCGCTGCTGCAGCTGAGAAGGTTAAAGACGTAACAAAGGCTACTGAAGAATCCGTATCCTCTGTTGCTTCTCGTGTTTCTTCAGCAGCAGTAGAGGCGAGGCAAGCGCTCGAGTCCGAGGCTGAGAAATTGAACGCCACCCTTCAACAGGCGAAACCAGCCGTGATTGAGGCCTCTGCAGGTGCTGAGCAGGTGGTCCAGGAAACCGGCGACGCGGTGAAATCCGGCGGCGAATCATTGAAAGCGAAATTGCAGCAGGCCCCTAATGTTGCTTCTAGTGGAGTTCTTGGAAGCACACCTGTAGAAGCATCTGCAGAGCCCGTGAAAGGAACGACACAAGAAGCGGATCACCACAAACCGCAGGAAGAGCCTGCCAGACCTTCCAGCCCAACCAAGCAGCAGTCGTTGGACGACATGCTCTCCGCAGGAAAGGCTAAACTGGAATCTTTCGGCCAGCAAGTGAAAAGCGTACTTTCCGAGGAACTTAATCTGCCCGAAGTCACGGAACTCGACGCCGAGGCCCCCAAAGAGCAGGTCCTCGCCGCCTCAAACGACAGTGCGGTAAATGCAGGGGAAGGCACCAAGGAATTGACCTTCCAGTCGAAAGAAAAGTCGCACGACACCGCCGACACGACAAAATTCTTCTCCCAGGAAGCATTGGATTCCGCTAAGTCCGAGGCTGAGCTTCTCGTTGAGCGAGTCATATCGTCCGTCGTCGGGGCTTCGGAGTCGCTCAAGCAATCCTCTAACGATGCCATCCCAGAGAGCGATAAAGATAGGCTAGCGCTGCTCAAGGAGAAGGCACAGCAGGAGTTCGCGTTGTGTCAGGAGAAGGCCCATCAGCTTCTCACCGACGCCAGTTCCGCCGTGTCGGAGGCGGCGAGTACCGTCGCGGCGAAGTCTGCGGAGGCGTGCGGCGCGGCCAAGAGCAAAGCCCACTCCGTCTCTGAACAAGTAGCAGCGGTGGCGTCCGACACGGCCGAGTCTCTGAAGCAAGGCGTTCAGACGCTGCAGGAGCAGGCGGCAAGTAAGGCCAAGGAGTCACCGTGCAAGCCCCTGGAAGCCACGGAGACCTCCGGAACTTGCGCCTCGGAAGTGCCTCAAGATCAGTGTCGGGAGGAACCGGCCAAGGCGGCGCCCTTGTTCCCGACCAATGACCAGCATGAAGAGCACGGCGGCGACCGGCCAAGCCCGATCCCGAAACTCGACGACATAGAGTCGGCTGTCGTCAAAATTCAAGCTGGCGTGCGTGGATATCTCACCAGGAAAAACCTGCAGTTCCGGCCGCCCCAGGACGGTAAGGCACCGGAACTCTGGGTTTTATAGTCACTTTAAGGCAGGGGTCGGCAACCTCTTGAGGCGGAGGACTGAGTTGCACGAGACCGACACGGCGGAGGGCCGGACGGCAAATCGGGTGGGAAGGGGGGCTTTGCAGGCAAAGAGAAAAAATTCAGCGAAATGACAATATATATTTGACAATAATTTCCAATAATCTGGCTAAGCGTGAAGATGGGGGACAATGCAACTGAAAGCGATCAATTCTCTGTTCTTGGATCCCGTCTAAACCCATATGAAGTCAAAACTGGCGTGTCAGCGTGTGGCGTGAGGTGTGTGTGTCTGTGTGTGTGTGGGGGGGGGGGGAGGTTATGAAGCGATCAATTCTCTTCTTGTCTCCCGTCTAACCCCATTTGATGTGGAAACTGGCGTGTCGGCGGGTGGCGTGAAGGGGTGCGGGTGGGTTCTGACGCCTTGCTGGGCGCCGCATAATACTGCTCCGCAGGCCGGAGGTTGCCGACCCCTGCTTCACGGCATCACTTTTCAAAGTTGGGTTCCCGACCGCATATTCACGAGCTGTGAGGTAACGCAGTCATAGGGAAATGAGGGAAATTAGCATGCTGTCTATCGATATCAGCAGTGTATCACATTTGACCTCTGATAAACCAGCCCCTCATTGAGTTGATAGCTTGTAAGAAGTAACCCTACAGTAAACTTGAACATCTGCGCACACTCGACACGGACACAGGAAGGAAGAATACTAACAACTGCACTGTTTTCTCCCACAGAGCGATTTCCTTCTTGTGTCTGGCTCGACCGTGCGCTACTCTAAGATGTTCAAAAACCAGTACCAACTAGCCCAGATGTTGATTCTCGTCGGAGATGAACTGCCTGTTGCAATCATTGGGGTTCTAGTCTAGCACAAGAACGGAAATGACACGTAAGGTAATAAAGTGAAAGGCTGAATATCCTCCGTTGCTTCCTCTCGCCCCTAGTGCCCCACGTGTCCGAAGCACACTAAGGGTTGATCTCTGCCTGGAGGTGACAAGCGTTTGTCCTCAACATTTCTCTTCCTGCATACCTGCTCTCCCCCTTCCCATGTCTTCGCCAATAGAAGCACCGACCAAATTCCTACACTGAGTGGGCGTGCCCTATCATAAGACGTGTTGTTGGACGAGTTGGTTCGTATTACGGAAACAAGATTCAGCGCAGCAAGACATTGCAAGGGCGGCGAACGGGCAGGAACGGACAGATAGCGCCCGTCCTGTCTGTTCACCGTCCTTGTATTTTGCTGCGCTAAATCTTATTTAAGTGATTTATCATGTCCGTATTTTCCTGTTTCCAGAATTTGTATGACTAACTTTTTGACACATGCTGGTATCTCGACCGCGATGCTTATAAAAGTGGACGGAGCTACCAACT
Organism: Haemaphysalis longicornis; assembly: GCF_048455015.1. Lineage (NCBI taxonomy): Eukaryota > Metazoa > Arthropoda > Arachnida > Ixodida > Ixodidae > Haemaphysalis > Haemaphysalis longicornis. The sequence continues at coordinate 55,786,572 of NW_027526361.1, read as the reverse complement.
TATTCGAGATGTATGTCACGCAGCACTCTAGCACGGTTCCGTGTTTTTTATAGCCAAACCTGGCACTGTACGCCACCATACTATGGAAGGGGCTCTGCGGGGTACACCGTCAACCCAATGAGTACACGGTTGCTGCTGCCATGGCTATACGGCGACGGAGGGGCTCGGCGGCGGCATATTATAGTGTATCCCACGCCGAGTTAAGCTTGTGGCGTCCCTCGCCAAAATTGCGCCATGTCCCATATGATTACCCTGTACTGACCCCTCTTAACTAAGAAAACCATCACATTGCCAGTGTGTTCCATCCGCGAGGGAACGTCCACTTATACTCTCGATAACAGCCCGCGTTCTGACACCGCGTGGTCATTTCCAACTTCCGTGTTTCGCAGACGAGCCATCGAAGACGACAGAGAACGGCGGTCACATGGAGCCGGGAAGCAGCGAGCCGTTGGAGACGGAAGCGGCGGCGACCAAAATTCAGGCCGCCTTCAGGGGCTACATGGTCCGCAAGGAGCTCAAACCCGACAACGGACCCGGCGCCCTCCACAAGGAAGAGAGGGAGCTGGTCGAGTCACGCTAGGCCTAAATTGTCACCGGGGTAGTAGGGGGAGGGGGCGGGCAGCTCACCAAATATCACACGGCCTCGGTAGACTGACGCGGATACGTGCCTTCCAAGATTATATTTTATTATTTTAGCGAAAGTGTTGGAGTGTGCGCTGAGGAAGAGAGAGAATACGGTTATTGTAGGTGTGAATGTACAGAGCCTCAGTGTCGTCTGAGTGACCGTTGGCGACACGGTCGACTGCGCATACGCGCAGTGTTTTCGGAGCCGTGAATCGCGTGGCGTCGTTTTGTCTTTTCTTGAGTCATTCTTTTTTTTTTCTACAGACCCGCTTTTCGGGTGTGTCTCTGTGTGTGAGGTCGCTGCTTAGATTGTTCGGCAGGACACTTCAGGGTGTGCACTTAGCACACCTGCACAGTTGTCCGAGCGATACGGTTTCGGAGCGTGCTGTATACGTGGTGTCACCAAGTTGGAAGTTTTTCCAACGCCGAGTACTGGGCGCGGGAAAAACTTGTGGGGTTGATTTTTGGTGGGGTGTCGCGTGATTGGCTGCGCGCGCGACAACGTCACGCAAAACGCCCCGGGCAGCCAATCACGAAGCCCCGCGAGACATCAATCCCGCCGGAAGTTTTCCGGCACCGAGTAGGATTGCCGCTTGGTCTTGAGCCCGATCCGCTCCGTAAAGGTGCTTACGTTCCTATATTGCTCTGCGTGCACGTAGCATCTGCTGTAATGTTACTGCTATGAGCAGACAATCACGGCTTCTTTTGTACGCGCCCTGTCGCTCTTTGGACAAACTCGCGAGAGTGAGATAATAAATAAAAAATCTGAGCCGCGCATTTTGTTCTTATTGTGCAATAAACGTCAACAAGCCGTAATGGAGTGTCCCTTGGCTGTTTCTTGAAGCACGAATTCAACTGGGCTCTCGCGTGCTCCGAGGCGATCGCGCTGGTATCCGGTTTGATAATACTGCGCTGCAAAGGTAAGTTCAGAAAGGATGATGAGATGGCGGCCATTATTTGCGGTTGGATTTATTAGCTCCACTGACTCAAAAGAACAATTTATTTGCTAAAAGGCAAAACTATCTTATACGTTGCATGACATGTAACGGTAGATGATAGGACGACACAAACCAAGTATAGAACTGCGGTATTACTGCCAACCGCTGCATGGGTTTATCCAGAATTTCGATTTTGGGGTGGATGTCGAAATCCATCGTGGGGGGGGGGGAGGAGGGTGCTGGGGCCTGTTGGGGGGGGGGGGGGGAGGGTTAAATCCCTGGGCCCGTCGTTGTGAAATTTTTTTTGGGGGGAGGTGTCCAAATCCTTTTGGGGGGGGGGGGGGAGATTTATTGGGGTGTTGGTGGGGGGGGATGTAGTATAAATCCCTGAGCCGCTGCCGACCTGTGCAGGAAAATGGAAAAAAAAAAGACCTTCCCCTGTGTACGTTGCCGTGTGCATCGGAGTGTGGGTATTCGCGCCAGACGAGCCGGGTTGGTTCAGGACCTCCCTCCTCAATCCTTTCCTGTAAAGGCGCGCAGCAGATAAGCCGTCGTCCCCTCCAAGGAGGGGTCCGCTTGGCATTGCGCTTGATCACTGCCCATTCCTAATCGTGAGGAGGAGTAGTGGTTCATTCTGCTCCAATCCCCAGGTAGAGGCGGTGCTAGCAAGGGGACTGATCCGCCTATCAATAGGACCGTGGCGAACCTCAAATGACACGCGTTCCAGGCGCGGCAGGACGGCTGTGGAACGCGACATCCTTATAACCTGTTGTAATTCACCGCGTTCGTGGACCACTAAACGTGGGCAAGGTCATGATGGGGATGCGTAGGGACGTACGTGCGTACGTACTGGCGCAGACTTCTGCATAGAAATCACCCGTACGTTATCACCTGCAATGAAGCTGATTTGATTCGATTGCAGGGCTTAACGTGCCGAAGCCACGCCGGGTTTATGAGGCGCGCCGAAGTGGAGGGCTCCGGATTAATTTTAACAACGAAGCTGTTTAGCAAATCTTTATTCAGCGTGTCCGCAAAGAACGTGACGACCGCACTTAAGCGTGCGCACCTGAGCGCGTGCCTCGCGGCGACCGCGCGGCAGTTAAGGAGGAGGAGGTGGTGGTAAAACGTTTATTTGAGCTTTAGGGGAGGGGGAAGGTGAAGTGGTCAGCCTCCCATGTCCAGGAGGCCGCGAGCCCGCGCCGATTCCAGAGCTCGTTTCACCAGGGCGAGCTGCTGCTTCGGTAATAAATGTTTATTCCACGACAAGAAAATGCCGAGCGCTCGTGTGTGCGCGCCTCGCGGCGGCCGCCCAGAGTCTCCGGCGCACGTTGCTAAGCCAGGCATACCCACTTAGAGAGATTGGCCAAGACTGGCAAAAAAAAAAAAAAAAACAGCGTTGCCGTAATCGTGGCAACATTTGCTCGGAACGAGAAAGACTCCAATCCACGCTGTGAAGGTGGTTGGAAAGCAAAGCTCTGGACGACCCCACAACATTAATTCCACATGCGACGCACTTTAAGCCACACACTTGGCTCTAGAAAGAGTGAAACCAGAGATTCTGCCAACCGTTACCCGAGATTCGTGGGGCGTCGTCCCAAACGCAGCAGCGTCGGCCACGGCCGGGCTCGAGTGGCAGACGCCGCCGCTGTAGCCCGGCCGTGCGTCGGCAGAGAGAAAACGTGGAGGAACGTGTTTCGAAGGGTGAGACAGCGGAACCTAGCCATCCTGATGTGCTAGCTCGGGTCTACACCACCGCGCAACACAAGCGCAGACACCGAAGCAATTTGGCATGTGTGCATAGTGATTACCATTTATACCGATTTAAACTAGTTAGTTTAGCAAGTTCGAGAATTGCGAGAAAACTGAGAAAACTTTTATAATCTATTTATCAGATCCAGTTGCTCCTTTCGAATTTTGTCATTCCTGTTAAAACACAACCGAATTGGTATTCAGCAATGTAGAAAACGCAGTCCCATTCGTGAAAAGCAGTGCGCAAGAGGTGGCGTTTCTCTAGCGGCCAGTTGTCTGTACGCGGTCACGACATTTTGTTTTCCCGCCCTGCAAACCAATCCTTAACGTATATTTGACGTACGGCCACTTAATTCCGTCGGCGCCGGGTTACCCAGGAGGTGCTGTAGAACAAGTTAATCTAACCGTTCGAAGTAAGCGCGCAATGGACGCGAAGCTGCGCCAAAACAGGCCCAACACCGTCGCTAAAGCAGACGACAACGCCGACGTAAGGGTCCCGCCGACGCGCCCGCCGGGGTGAGTACGGGGAACGCTGGGTAATAGCGCCCTATCGCCGCGCCATCTACACTGTCCTCCGTGAGTGAAAGGTGCCCTCCGCCTCTCCAGCCGCGTTGGGAGTTTCTTGACCCGCATGCCCCAAAAGAACCGTTGGCTGGTAAGGTAGAAACATTTGCTTTAATTTTTTTTTTAAATGCAGAGCATTCCGTTAACTCACATGTAGTGTCCGCCGTCCGTCCGCAACAGCTCAGCGCGCAGGTGCGCCCTCTGCCCCACTCCTCCTCTCCCGCATCACGCTACCCTCCTCGCTCTCAACAACAGGTCCGCACCCCTCCCCCTACACTATATAAAAAAAATAATAGCTATCGGCGCCTGGTTTCGATCCCACGACCCTGTGGGCGGAACGCGAGGTACATGGTGCTCTTCCCACTGCGCCACGAAAGCGACACAGAATCAAAGGGTACGAACGCGCCTTATATCCTTGACTCATTCAAACTACGTCAAGAAGCTGCTGATACACGGCAGCAGTTGCATCGCTCTCGTCTTCACCAGTTGCTGCAACGCACGACCACTGCTTAAAGACCCCTTAACAGTACACTTTAGCGACCATGAAGCCGTCGTTCTCAGCGTCCAATACAACGACAACAGCAACAAATAAATAAATAACGACTTAGAACAACTGTTACGAATCGGCCAGCGCCGCAGTACTTCCCCGCATCACTCCTCGGCTGTGCGGCGAAGCCACTACGTGCGCCTTTGAAAACAGGCGCCACCATGTCGGTGACAAGTTGCGACAAGCCGCGCCAGACGCTTCGCTTTCGGCGCATTTCAAAACTTCGGCGGCTGCCGGCGAGGCTCGTCTTCATGCTCTTCGAGGACACAGGGGACCCGCGAACTCAGCGGAGTCCTCCTCTCTCCCCTCTCCCGGACTCAACGTGCGCCGAGGCTATGAACGGCTTACGAACTCTGGAAAGAGCGTTGTGTGTGTCTGTGACGTTCGTGGCGTGTTGCCGCTTGTTGGCGTTTGAACGTTACCCCTTTTGGGTATAAATAGACCCCCGCAATCGCTGTAAACCATTCCTGTTTGAGCAGCGAATCCATGCGGTTACTCTGCTCGAGTCCTGTATTGTAACCTCGCCCGTCGGGGCATTGTTCTTTGGCTCCGGCTCACCTCTCGCTATGAAGTAAACAGTTACGTTAGCCTACGGCTTCTGGACTTCTTCAGGGCTGCAACAGCGGCTGGCCGCTCGCATCATACACGCTACCACTCGTATGTCGGAGGCCACGGAGCTCGGATCGGGTGCCCCCACTCGGTCGCAACAACTGGTGGCAGCGGCGGGATGGCAACTTCGTAACACCTGGAGCCAGCGGTGCGAGACCCAACACCGCGGACGTCAAGGCGTCAAGGACGTCAAGAGGCAGAACGCGAGGAAAGAAAGCGAGAACAGGAGCGCGAGGAGAAGAAACAGGAACGAGAATGGGAGCGACAGCATGAGCTGGAAATGAAACGTCTTGACATCGAGGCATCTCGATCTAGGCGTGAGAGTGACAGCAGCGCGCCAAGCGTGCAGTCTGCGGCGACTGAGCGACCTACGTTGCGAATGTGTGACCTAATGCGACCCTACAAGGTAGGAGAAGACATCGGTCTTTTTTTGGCCAACTTCGAGCGTACGTGTGAGAGGGCCCAGTTTAGCCGAGACTCATGGCCGCAAAAGCTGCTTACGCTTTTGCCAGGTGAGGCATCCGACGTGATGGCCCGTTTGCCAAAGGAGGAGGCGGAGGACTATGAGAAAGTCAAGTCACGCCTCCTGCGTAAGTACAGACTGTCAGCAGAGGCGTTTCGCCAGAAGTTCCGTGAAGCCGAGAAAGCCAGGGGCAAGTCCTACTCTGAGTTCGCCTACAAGCTGAAGGCAAACATGGAAGAGTGGCTCAAAGAGGCAAAGGCTTTCGGAGAGCACGAGAAGGTAGTTGAGTGCTTCGGTCTTGAGCAGTTTTACCGCCGTCTACTAGAAAACCTGAGACTCTGGGTGCTATATAGACCAGGGGTAAATACTGTGGATCAGGCAGCTCAACTAGCCAACGAGTACGTCGCACGTCGAGGTGCACAGGGGCCGAAAGACGGCCAAAAAGAGTTCAGGCCAAGGCCTGATAAGTCAGGGCCGAAAGGCAGAGCTCCCCAGGAAGACGGTGGAGCAAGGGAAGTCGTTGTCGTGGATAGAGAAACTGGCCACGATAACGAAAAGAGCAGCAGACGCTGAGGAGCAGCGCAGAAAGAAAGCTTTCGAGGCGCGCAGACAGGCTGCGTGTTACAACTGCGGCGAGACGGGACATTTCGCCGCTAGTTGCAAAAAAGGAAAACTCGTCTTTCACGTGCTAGATCAGAGTGAGGACAGCAGGCAGTTTCTGGAGCCGTACGTACGTGAGCTTGTCGTCAACGGTAAACCGTGCCGAGTTCTTCGCGACTCCGCGGCGACGGTAGACATGGTCCAACCTTCGTACGTTGAACCGGATCAGCTAACGGGGCAGGGTGTTTGGGTGAAGCCAGCCGTAGGTGCACGAAACGTGCGCCTGCCGATTGCTAAGGTCAGCATCGGAAGTCCGTTTGGTGAACTTGTGACGCAGGCAGCAGTATCCCCTCAACTTCTTCCGGAGTACAAGTACCTATTCTCGAACAGGTCGGATCAGCTGTTAAGCGACAAGGGGTACAATTTCGACAAACTGCCGAGGAAAGAACCAGCTGGGCTCGCTGCGAAGAGCTCGAGTAACGATAGGGTCGCCACCTCTATGAGGAATGGCGAATCTCAGACAGAAAGCGAAGATAGCGCATTTCGGGAGGCTCACGAAAGAGGGCAGCGTAAGTACACTGTGTGTAAGGCCCCTACGGTAGAGTACGGTGAGCGGAGATGTTTCGTCGCCATGTTCGAAGTGCGCTAGATCGCGGGAGGCCTTGGGAACGGCTACAGACTTGAACCTGTGACTTGAACGTGAACATTTCGCGAGATAGCGACGTTTCGCAGGAATGCGTAAACGATGAGGTTACCGAGAGGCCGCACGAGTCCGCTGAAACGGAGGTTGTTCCTTCGGACGGTAGTGCAGAAACGAGCGACGTGGTGGGAAAGCCTGCAGTCGAGGAAGCCAATGGTTTGCAGGGTTCAGTTGGGAGTCATGACGATCTCGCCACTGAGCAAGCCGATTCCGTCCTGCCACCAGCTCAGGTAACCAACCTCGAGCAACGGCCAGCCGAGCTCGTAGAGATTCAGGTGTCTGGGGTGGCTGAGCCATCTTTTGAGACAGGGCAGCCTGGATGTAGTGTAGTCCTGGCAGTGAGGAAAGAGAACGGGAACACGCTTCGGTCTTCGCGTGCCGAGGCTGTCGCCGAAGGGGCGAGGGGCGACGAGGTAGTGACTGTTCGAAGCTACCAGGTGTCTAATGAGCACGTCGTGCCCTTGTCACTCCCAGCTGATGCTCCCGATGATAGGCCAACATCGGCTGAGCTAGTTGAGGTTCCGGTGTCGCCTATGGCTGAGCCGAAGTCGGGAACCGATCATCCTAGAGGAGAGAACGTAAACACATTCCGTTGTTCGCGTGCCGAACGCGTTGGTGAAAAGGCGAGCAAGAAGGATAGAGGGAAAAAATTCCCCACGCATTTTCCCGAGGGGGAGCATGTGAAAGTGCGAATGCACCAGTTGATTACGCAGGGGCGGTAAACGAGTGGAGTGGAGAGGGTACGCGTGGAGTGGAGAGGGAACGCGTGGAGATGGAGAGGGGACGCGCCCTCACGCGGCGCAACCCGTTACTACACCCGCGCAGCAGCGAGCGCCCGTGCCCAACCCGCCGGTGATGATGATGATGATGATGATTAAAGGCCTCCCCTTTGAATCGGGGTGACGGCGTGCGCCATCTAGCCTATCTTAGTAGTTTGAATTTAAATTTAGTCCCTCAACTCGGATTTCTTTTTAATTCTGCCCTCCCGCTACCCCTGGCTGGGATGTTGTTTTATCGACTTCCCTGCTTTTTTTCCACCAATACTCTAGCCGCTGCTTAGTAATACCTACTGCTGACCAGTTAATGCTTCCATCAATTGCGAAGCCCAGTGCCTCAGGAAGTAGGACTTTCCCCCCAATTCTATCCGGCTGAATCTTTTGGCATCCTATTACTATGTGGTCGATTGTTTCTTTATCCCTGCCACATACAACACATGTCTCATCCTGGGACGAATATTTACTCATGAGTGTTCGAGTTCTGAACGCGCCCTCACGCGGCGCAACCCGTTACTACGCCCGCGCAGCCACGGCCGGACTCGACTCTCCTCCTCCCGCGCTCAAGGAGCGTCGAGTCCAGCCGTGGCGCAGCCGCGCGCGCCCGCGCCCAACCCCATGGAGGAATGCCCAACCCGCCGGAGCGCCGTCGATGCGCGCGCCCTCACGCGGCGCCGCTCCGTTGCTACGCGCGCTCCGTTGCTAGGGGAGAGGAGGAGGAGCGCGGAGAGATAACACGTGCTGGCGGAGCGGGCTGCGGACGGCGCGCCGGACGGATGACAAGGGTCGGTAAAGAAGTGCATTCGCACTTAAAATTTCCGCACGTACTTGTGGCGCGTGTTTCAGTGCGGGCACGCCAAGGGGCAAAGCCGTGAGCTCCCATCGCGCGAAGGGAACGCCGCCTCCAGGAAGGAGTGCGCGCCTTACGTTCGAACGCTGGAAAATCTCGCTCGCTCCTCCGCGCGCTCGACTGTTGTCGAAGGGAACGGCTGGTATCCTCTCACGCGGTCGTAGCAGCGTTCAGAGAACGGTCGAACCTAAAGTGCGGTACAAATTGGGGAAAGCTCGGAGCAATGACGAGAGCTCAAATCGCGGCTCTCAGCGCGAGAAGTGGCCTATAGATGCCTGACTTTCTCAATTTCATTGTTTTTCCTGGAGCAGGTTTCGCCCTTTACGATTGCATTTTTGTGTGGGACATTTCCAATCACGCGAAATGTCACCTTTCAAGTTTGTGCACTTGTCTAAAGTACTGCTGGGCTAAAATATAACTAGAGTAGGTAGTTATTAGCGTATTTTTTCGCAACTAAAAGCCTGGTAGATCTTCAGTGTTGATTTGTCTTCGCACTTGCCGGCGATGCGGTTGTGTCTTCCTGTGTTCTGTTGCTTGCCTGAACAAGCCAGAGACGTTCTTGGGGAGCCACTACTCGTCCAGTGACCCGCCCGGTGAAGCTCCAGCACGGTGTCGTACAGCCCAGGCCTGGAGTCGAGCGTCTGCCGAGCACTTCGACAGCATCCCTCCGGACAACGGTTGAAGACCCTTATCTATCGGGATCTCGGACCCCCGGCGGAGAAGCTGTAACGAATCGGCCAGCGCCGCAGTACTTCCCCGCATCACTCCTCGGCTGTGCGGCGAAGCCACTACGTGCGCCTTTGAAAACAGGCACCACCATGTCGGTGACAAGTTGCGACAAGCCGCGTCAGACGCTTCGCTTTCGGCGCATTTCAAAACTTCGGCGGCTGCCGGCGAGGCTCGTCTCCACGCTCTTCAAGGACACAGAGGCCCCGCGAACTCAGCGGAGTCCTCCTCTCTCCCCTCTCCCGGACTCAACGTGCGCCGAGGCTATGAACGGCTTACGAACTCTGGAAAGAGCGTTGTGTGTGTCTGCGACATTCGTGGCGTGTTGCCGCTTGTTGGCGTTTCACCGTTACCGCTTTTGGGTATAAATAGACCCCCGAAATCGCTGTAAACCATTCCTGTTTGAGCAGCGAATCCATGCTGTTACTCTGCTCGAGTCCTGTATTGTAACCTCGCCCGTCGGGGCATTGTTCTTTGGCTCCGGCTCACCTCTCGCTATGAAGTAAACAGTTACGTTAGCCTACGGCTTCTGGACTTCTTCACGGCTGCAACAGCGGCTGGCCGCTCGCATCATACACGCTACCACTCGTATGTCGGAGGCCACGGAGCTCGGATCGGGTGCCCCCACTCGGTCGCAACACAACCTACTCCTTGCCTTCACTTCTTGCGTCACAAAAAAAAAAAAGAAAAATTGGGCCCATCTCTCCACGAGGGGGGACTCGAGTCGTAAAATCACGAAAGTAATAATTAATATATGAAAGAAATAATAATTAATAGTAATAAGAAATAATAGTAAACACATTCACTGCCACCCCACCACCACCCCCCAAACACTAACGTTAACGCAATACACCCACCCCCTACGCGACGCATTTACTCGAGTCCCCCTCGTGGGGAGATGGGCGTAATTTTTTTTGTGCGAAAGATTGCCCTACGGCATAAGAAAATATTCTCATATGTACAACACTGCACCCGTAGCGCGCGAAAATTCAAGGAGAGACCGGTGCTGGGACCCCCATATCCAACGCTTTAGATTTGGGGTCTGCCAGGATGGAGCCCTGTGCCTCGGAGGTGTTGCGTTCGGGCGTCTCTAAGGCCTGGGCGAGTCCAGAGCAAATGTTCAACGTCAGCTTCTGACGCAGGAAGCACACAGAAGGGGCAAGTGCCCGCGAATGGCGCGTGATAGCGGTCAGGCCAAGCGTGTGTAACTGCTGGGGATAGCGCCACCCCAACCCGAAGCCTCCGCAGCATGACCTCCTCCCAACGAGCGAGCCCACTGGGGAGGTCAGTTCCACGCGGTGGAACTAAAGCACGCGTGGCCCGACGGAGGGTTTCCTTTTCAACCAGAAGTTCTTCTATCGGAGATACAGGAAGAAGTGGTAGTGGCTGTGGGAGGTCCCTGTGACAGGCGCGATCCGCCGCTGTGTGGGCAGGAAGCATGTCCCGGCGAATCCATGAAACACGGACAGGGCATGGATAAGTGTCCATAATATCTTGATTGCGTGCGGCCAGGCTTGTACAACGCGCAACGCGACGCAAATCCCGAATCGCTGCCGTTGAGTTCTGTGGTAACCGGCAGCCCGGCAAGAGTGGAAAACGTTGCTTTATTTCCCGAGGCGCGCACTGGCAGCCGCACAACTGAAGAACGCGCACCCAAGCCGGGTGCGCCAATTTATGCACAGAGTGTCGCTGCTGCGCACGCGCTGCCAGTCAACCGCTGCGCTGATAACACGATCGCGACACGACACTCCCTCCCTGCACAATTCTAAAAACTATCGTAGGTCAAACGATCCGGTGGTCGTCGTTCTCTGTTGCTCCTCCGCAAAGGGACAGCTTCTTCGTTGCTGGCCGACGGCGCTACCGTGGCGCGTGTAGCTGGCTCGGTAAGGTGTTCCGTCGTAGGTGCAGCAGAAACCACGTCAGGTGCATGAGGAAGTTCGAATTCAGGATGGTTGTCTGGATGATTGGTCGATTCAACGCAGGATGGTCGCAGGTGGTCAGCGTGCACAAACCTCACTTTGTTTCCGACGCACACCAAATACGTTGACGGAGACTTGACACGCGTCACTCTGCCAATCCACCATTTCACCACATCACCGCGCACAGAACGCACCAACACACTGTCACCCACGGCAAGCACTCGGGGCCGACCTCTTCGCTTGTCAGCCAGAGTTTTCATTTTCTCCCTCCTTACAACCATTTCATTTCGAGTGTCTGGCCTCAGTAAAGACAACCGGGTCCGCAGTTTCCTTCGCAGGAATAATTCCGCGGGTGTCCTTCCCGTAAAAGTGTGAGTAGTTGTGCGGTAATAAAACAAAAAGTTGTCTAATCTGTGTTGAAGAGACCTTGTAGGGCCCTTTTCAGAATCTTCTGGATTCTGTTTGAGTAGTGCTTTCTTGGTAGATTGTACCGCGCGCTCCGCTGCTCTGTTAAACTGCGGATGATAGGGGGGTGTTAGTGTGTTCCAAACACCATTTGATTCAAGAAAGTCTTCGAAACTGCGGACCACGAAACTGCGGACCATTGTCAGTTACTACTTCCAAAGGAAGTCCATGCGCGGTAAACTAAGATCGCACAACTTCAATAGTCTCGCGGCAGTTGTTACACCCATAGGTTTAATTTCCAACCATTTGGAATCTATGGCTAGCAGAAACATTTTTCCTTTTTCTTCTGCAAAATCAAGATGTACTCTTTTCATTGGGTTTTGGCACACTTGCCATGGTGTCAAAGGTACAGGTTGAGCTGTAGGAAGGACAGTATGACAAATTTTGCACTTCCGCACAGTTTCTTCCAGGGCGCTATCCATGCCTGGCCATCGTAGCATTGACCTTGCTACAGCTTCCATTTTGGTTATCCCTAAGTGCTGTGCGTGCAGCAAATCTAAGACAACACTGTGCAAGGACTGCGGCACAACTACGCGATTCAGCCACACAATGCACCCGTTATCTACACTGAGTTCCAATAGGCGCAACCAGAATGGCTTTAACTGCTCGGGTACAGTTTTTTTTCCAGCCGTGCCATATCATGTCACGAACGACACTCAAAAGTTTGTCCTGACCAGTTTCGCGCTCAATATCTTGAGCTGTGAGCGGCAACTCGTTCAGTGGCGCAAAATAAAAAATATCTTCACGGTGGTCGTCCGTGTCCGGCAGCGGTAAGCGAGACAACGCGTCCGCATGGCTGATAGCTGACCCTGGCTCATGCTTTATCTTGTAGCGATAGTTCGCCAAAAATGTGAGCCAACGATACACTCGTGCGGTTGCAACAGCGCTGCCCTGCCGTTAAGATCGAGCAGGGTTGTCAGGGGTTGGTGGTCCGTTAAAACGTGGAAATCTCGCCCGTAAAGATACTTGTGAAATTTCTTCACCGAAAAAACGATGCTCAGGGCTTCTTTTTCAATTTGAGCATACTTACGCTCGGACGGGGACAACGACCGTGAAGCAAAAGCAATGGGTTTTTCATTCCCGTTTTCAACGTGCGATGACACAGCCCCTAGCCCGTATTCCGATGCGTCACACGTGATCTGCAGTGCCTTTTTTACATCGTAGAGCTGCAACACGCTTTTATCGGACAGCATTTTCTTGCAAGTTGCGAACGCCTCGTCGCACTTATGCGACCAATGCCATCTGCTTTCCTTGCGCAGCAAGTCGTGCAGCGGTTCTAGAATCGTAGCGAAATTTGACTGGAACTTTCCATAGAAATTTACTAAGCCCAAAAAGGCCTTCAGCTGGGTCACGTTAGTAGGTTTTTGCGCCTCTTTGATGGCCACGACCTTTACGGCCGTAGGGTGCAAGCCATTTTTGTCAATATCATGCCCCAAATACGTTATACGCTGCTGAAAGAGCCTACACTTTTTGGAATTTACTTTAATACCATGTTCACTCAGGCGCCTTAGCACCTCCTCCACTCTGTCGTAACACTGCTTGTAGTCTACTCCGGGTATGACAATGACATCCAAGTAGCAGGCAGTGCCAGGCATACCTTGTAGGATTTGATCCATTACAGCATGGAAAATTGCTGGAGCACACGCTACGCCGTAAGGCCAGCGACGGAACCTAAAAAGGCCCATGTGAGTGTTTAGGGTGAGCAATTCTTGCGCTTGCTCATCCAGTTCCAGCTGAAGGTACGCCTTCGACAGATCAATGACAGAAAACACGGTTCCGCCTTCAAGTGTGGCAAAAATATCCTCGGGCATCGGCAAGGGGTAATGGTCGACTTCTATTGCAGGATTTACTGTGATTTTGTAATCCCCACAGTGCCGAAGTTCTGTTCCGTCTTTTTTTGGAACAATCACAAGAGGCGTCGCCCACTTGCTGTGCCTTACCCGATACACGACTCCCGCTTTTTCGAGATTAGCGAAATCTTGCTCGACTCGCTCGCGCAAGGCGTATGGCACTGATCGCTCTTTGCAGAACACTGGGCATGCGTTCTCTTTAAGTACAATGCTTGCTTTGAAACCCTTGATAGCACCAAAACCAGCATTAAATACATCATGGTACTTTTCAGTAAGGGGCGTTTCCCTTTCCAATGCCTGCACGGAAAAAACCTCACGCCAGTCGAGTTTTATCTTTGAAAGCCAATTTCGGCCAAACAGCGTAGGCATCCTTGCCCCTTCAGTCTCTCTGGCAATCACCAGAGCCAATTCGAAACACTGTCCTTGATACTCGACTTTTACGTCGGCTACTCCCGCAACAGCGACAGGCGTACCGTTGTACGTCATTAATTTCACATCCTCTTGCGTGAAACTGGCATTAGGAAAGTGTCTCGCCCACTCCACTTCCAAAATAATCGACACGGCCGCACCCGTATCAATTTCCATAGAAACTACCTTCCCATTTATCGTAACGTTTACTCTAAGTGGGGGTGTGTCGGAACGGTTCACGTGACACAAAGTAAGCAACTCTCTATCCTCCTGCGGCTCTACACTAATATATATATATATATATATATATATATATATATATATATATATATATATAGTAAGGAAATGAGGGGCTCGTTGAGGAAATACAGAAAGATAGGGCAGCAGTCTACAACGCCAAAGGAGGCATAGGGGTGTGGTTAGGCTCTTTTCTTTTTCACTACGCTTAATGAAGTAAACGTTTTTTTTTAATATACAGAAGAAAGAAAGAAAGAAAAACACGCGCCCAGAGTGGGGACCGAACCCACGCCTTTCGATTACATGTCGAATGCCTTACCAATTCGGCCGAATTGGTAAGGCATTCGACATGTAATCGAAAGGCGTGGGTTCGGTCCCCACTCTGGGCGCGTGTTTTTCTTTCTTTCTTTCTTCTGTATATTAAAAAAAAACGTTTACTTCATTAAGCGTAGTGAAAAAGAAAAGAGCCTAACCACACCCCTATGCCTCCTTTGGCGTTGTAGACTGCTGCCCTATCTTTCTGTATTTCCTCAACGAGCCCCTCATTTCCTTACTATATTATTCTGCGAAAGCCTAGCGAGGGTCTCGGTTCTGGCAGCCTTGATGCCTAGGTAGCATAAGAGGGCTTCCCGCCAGTTACCCGCTCATGACAGGCTGTAGACGCTCGAGTCACGCCCCGGGGGTTGAAAAGAAGGTCCCCTTCTCCCCGTGTAGTCAGAGTGGCGCTGGCTACCACCCTCAAGCGTCAGATACACTTCTAGTAAATATCTAAATAGCCCAGAAAGTGAAGGAGAACACAGTCGCCGAATTGGTAAGGCATTCGACATGTAATCGAAAGGCGTGGGTTCGGTCCCCACTCTGGGCGCGTGTTTTTCTTTCTTTCTTTCTTCTGTATATTAAAAAAAAACGTTTACTTCATTAAGCGTAGTGAAAAAGAAAAGAGCCTAACCACACCCCTATGCCTCCTTTGGCGTTGTAGACTGCTGCCCTATCTTTCTGTATATATATATATATATATATATATATATATATATATATATCAAGGTTGCAGTCGTCATTGCCAGTGCTATTCGGCTTTTTTCGAAATATTTAATAGGGCCGAATGACGTGTGCTTGTCACGTTCCTTTGATTCATTGATAAATAAGCGAAAATATAAGTCGAGAAAAAATCCGCCGTTTTTCCGGGAGCGGGACTCGAACCCACATCTCCGCATAACCGGTGCGGTGCGTTCGCCATTACGCTATCCCCACAGCGGCTTCTCTCTCGACTTTTAAAGCGGGGGTTTATATTTACAAGAGCTCTGAGGCCGGTCAACTAGCGCCGCCCCTCGACTACCGCGGGAGACGTAGAACGTCTTCTTTCCCAGCGGCCGCCACGTAGAACGTGGTCGGAGGTCGGGGTTAGCAATTGTCATATCCGAACTGCTGGAGCCAGTGCCTCGTAATGCATGTAGCAGAATAGAGAGATACGGGACGAGGGACTCGGTAAAGATACATATCAAGGTTGCAGTCGTCATTGCCAGTGCTATTCGGCTTTTTTCGAAATATTTAATAGGGCCGAATGACGTCTCCCGCGGTAGTCGAGGGGCGGCGCTAGTTGACCGGCCTCAGAGCTCTTGTAAATATAAACCCCCGCTTTAAAAGTCGAGAGAGAAGCCGCTGTGTTTTGGAATATATATATATATATATACACACACACATATATATATATATATATATATATATATATATATATATATAAGAGAAGAAAAACTTCGAACAAGGTAAAAGCACGATTGTGGCCTACGTTTCAGCAAAGAGAACTTGCTTTCCTCAGGGCAATCTCTCGCCTGGCAGGCACGGTTTGTATATATATATATATATATATATATGCGCAAGTTTTGTTTGGCACATTTTCGCAATGTGACTTTTTTTTCACATTTGAAACAGTCACTAGTCAAAAAAGGGCAACTCACAGGAGGGTGGTGTCCTGCACCCGGTGACAGCTCGTTTTAGTCCCTTGCGATGCCTTCTTAGCAGGGCTCGTTTTTCTTCGTCCCGTCTTGCTTGGTTTTCCTTTTGGCGGAGATTTCTGCGTCCCTCGTTGCCAGTACACTTCCGTACTGTCAGAAAATTCTCCCGACTTGTTTGGTTGCAGCATCTCTTTCGTGTCCTGGCTCGCTGCTTCCATGGCGATGGCGACCTTGCACGCATGCTCCCACGTGATTTCTTCGTCCGGAAGGGCCAGTAACCTGCAGCGTACGGCTTCAGTGCGCAATCCCGCCACCAGCCGATCCAGCAGAGAGTCGTTCAGGAAATTGCCGAACTCACATGT
Organism: Haemaphysalis longicornis; assembly: GCF_048455015.1. NCBI lineage: Eukaryota > Metazoa > Arthropoda > Arachnida > Ixodida > Ixodidae > Haemaphysalis > Haemaphysalis longicornis. Next base: position 55,770,236 of record NW_027526361.1, on the reverse strand, counting down.
CGAAGCCAGCTTCTTCAATTCTCCTATGAAGTCTGCAACGCTTTCATGTGGCGCTTGTTGGTGTTCGTTAAACCGATAGTGTTCGGCGACCAGTGAACGTTTCGGAGTGTAATGTTTCTTCAGAACACTCACCGCTTCCACGTACGATGCCTTGGCCGGTGTCTTGGGCAGCAGTAAGCTCCGGAGCGTGACATAGGCGGTTTCCCCTATGGCCGTTAGGAAGACTTGCAGTTTCTTCTCAGCAGCGATGTCATTGCCGGCAGCGAACAATTCGAAGCGTTCCAAGTACACCTCGAAATTACCGCTGTCCGGCTGGAACTCCGGCAACGTGCCGACAGTTTTGCTGTGCACGACGGGCGAAGTCATTGTAGAAGCTCGGTGCGCATCCCATCCTCGTCGCCACTTGTGGCAACCGGCAGCCGGGCAAGAGTGGAAAACGTTGCTTTATTTCCAGAGGCGTGCACTGGCAGCCTCACAACTGAAGAACGCGCACCCGAGCCGGGTGCGCCAATTTATACACAAAGCGTCGCTGCTGCGCACGCGCTGCCAGCCAACCGCTGCGCTGATAACACGATCGCGACACGACAAGTCCGTGCAAAGTTCCAGCTTGTCCCCAGTAGTCAATTTCGATGCAAGCGCCGGCAGGCCATCCCGAATGGCATTAAGTTCTGCTAGCAGGCTTGGAAGTGCACGGAGTGACTCGTACGCGCAGCTTTGATTTAGGGCAGGGTACGAGGAACACGTCAAGGCCGTGGTGACGAAGCAGTCGTATGCCCCGGCGTCCACAAAAGCCTGGACAACCAGCGGTTGCGTCTCAGGCGCCCAGTTAGGGACATGAAGGACGGAATCTGGAGGCTGGTGAAGGAAGCATATAGCAACAGTGATAGAGTATAGGTCGTTGCGGCAGTGAAGAAGCAAATCGGCTGAAATAGTGGCGAACAGCTTCGCTACCTTACGCGTGAATGTGAGCTGCCTTCATTTTTTGAGCACCTGGGGATGGTTAACGTGCGCCGAAATTTCTATCACCGCGGCGTTTTATCAGTTCTCCATTTGAGAAGCAGCCACCGCGGTCGGGATCGAACTCGCGTCCTTGGGCTCAGCAACACAACGCCTTCGCCACTGAGACACCGCGGCGGGCCACCTGCAGTACAAGCAGACCGAATTCAAGGCTGCCGCGCTGAAAGGATCACCCGACCAGGGTGCTGTGAAGTAAAAAAAGGTCACCTCACATTTTTAACAGCGAAGCTGTTCCTGGCCGAGGCTTTCATGGTGCGAAATGTGGTAACGCGGTCGCAGCGATGTGGAGAGAGCATACTCAGCATAGCCTAGCGAGGAGGAGAACAAGCGCCAAGCACACATGCAGCATAGAGATAATATACTACATGCAGCGAGCCAAGACAGTGCTTGAACTAAAAACTTTTCTGAACTTCTAAATCTGGTGTCAATGTTTGTACTTGTCAACATTGGTGAGCAAAAAGAAAATAGAAAGCATCTTTGAGGCAAGACAACAATACATAGCTTGATTTTTGTGATGGCAAATAAAAAATACGCTGTTAAAAAACAAAAAGCGCTCGCGGCGCCTCCTCATGGCAGTTCCCAAAGTTCAAAAGTGACAAAAGGTTCCAGTGGATGGCGCGAGCGGTTGAACACGGCAAAATGAATTGGCGAGAACAGGAATCGATCTGCTGTTTTTGAGAAGTTCTAAGAAGCTTAGCCTTGTGGTTAGGAAACGCCAGGCAGCTTGGCTGTCCACATCAGCGCTCGCTACGTCAAGCTAGTGCAGTTGGGCTAACTTTTTAAAGCTGAGCTTTACTGTTCTCACTGACAGCGTCTGTAACATGAAAACGCCGAAGTGAAAGTACGGTCCCTGCCTTTTTACAAGGACCATAGCGAAAGGAAAACACTGTGGTTGATTCCCCTGTCAATGGAATCAGTAAAACACGAAAGTTAAAGTGCAGCGAAATATCCAGCTGAGCATGATTTGCGGGTCGGCGGCTGTATTGTGGGTGTTCTTGGCGAGCGACGTCCTGCTGGCGGGTCACTTCGGCAAAGGTGTACTGGCGTCATTTCCGTTGCGGATATGACGTTAGTGAAATATTGGTGGATCCCGGCATAAAATACTTTCGTGTTAAAATATAAAACCCGAAAACCAACAACCCGAAATATAACGTATTCTTATTAAGGTTGCTTCCCCACAAGAAGACCCTGTATGCAGGGGTGCATCCTTTACAGGCCGCTTGCTTCGTTTTACTGGCGTCACTTCCGTGACGGATGTGACGTAAGTGAAATCTTCGCGAATCCCGGAATAGAACACTTTCGTGTTAACATCATGAACCCCTCCGTCTAACGGCGACGACGGTTGAACGCGAAGCTTTCTCGTCCTAGATTTTTTGGTTGCCAATCCCACACTGCGAGTACGTGCTACTCTGGGCGTGCGCACCACTTTTCTAGAATGCCCACAGCAACTCACGGGTGTGCACTCCTCAGGCCTAACGTGTGGGTTTGGGGCGTACTGCGCGAGCTGCTTGGCGTTCGCTTCGACCATGTCGAAATGGAGCAATCCGATAGCCACCGGCTTCATAACGCGATGGACCCAGGTTTCATTCCGGCCACGGGAGGCATTTTTTAAGTGCGAATGCACTTTATAAGCGACCCCAAACCATCCACCGCCGGCGGCGGCGGCGGCGGCGTCCGGCGGCGGCGGCGGCGTCCGCAGTGCTCCTCTATATTTAAAAAAGAAACAGCATCCGGCGCCAGGTTTCGATCCGAGGACTTTGCGGCCGCAGCGCGACGCTCTACCGACCAAGCCACGGACGCGACGCTGATATCAGTGTTAGTGACGCGCCTTATATCTTTAACTCATTCAAACTACGTCGTCAGCGGCGTGCGTTGGCGACTCAGCGGCGTTATAGCGGCTTGATAACTGCGTGGTGTACACGTGATACTACAAACCCGATGGAAGAGAAGGCGGCGAGGCGGTGGGCTGCGGGGGCCGAGCGCAAGCGCCGCAAGCGGGCCGACAACCGTGCATTCGCACTTTCACATTCTCCCCCTCGGGGAAATGCGGGGGAATTTTTTCCTTCACTTCGCCCATGGTCATTCATCATCATCGTCAGAGAAAGTTGGCTTTCCTGCAGGGCGTATTGGCGTACAGCGGCAAAACTTCGCGATAAAAAACGCTTCCGGTGGCCGGAATCGAACCTGGGTCCTTCGCGTTTATCAAACAGGCGTCTATCCGACTGCTTAATTTCTTTTTTATTATTATTAAATTCCTGTTTAGACATACACAAACAAAAGGCACATACACTGGTTAAAAGTCGCCAGCTGAAAGCCGGCTGACGATTGCCACACTAAAATCTTTTCAAAGAAGCAAGGTCATTCAACAACGCCACCCAGTCAAGCGGATGGCTCTGTATACTATATAGCTCTCTCATTTGCACCATACTTTCAATGAAGTTCTCGTGTACCGGACGGGCATTTAGATCAGCATGGCGTACACCCATCCTAGTCTTCCATAGACTGTGAAGGCCTAACAGCTTGAACATGTCACAAGTAATTCCTCCGTCGTTTACGACGGGCAAATACCTTACTCCGTGCGGCGTTAACGGTAGTTCTTTTTTGAGTGTTCTTTGCAGCACGTCCCAAAAGAATATTGGGTCCAAACAATAAAAAAAAAAACGTGTTCAATTGTTTTTGTTTTTTTACTTACAAACAGAACAGTTAATTGTCCAAGGAACGAAAAAGCCTTTTTCTTGCAACCATGCATTTACAGGTAATGTATTAGTGCGGAGTTTAAAGAAGGTCTTAACAGTGGATCTTACTGGCATTCTCTTAACCCGCTTAAGAACGTCCTGCCCTGGTGCTTGGGAATACACGGTTCTGTAAAGGGGTACCGGTAGCATTGTGTCGACTAAGTCTCTGTACAATTTTTGCTTTGTAATTGCGGATAAATATTCAAACGAAAATCGGCTTTGTAACATTTGGAATGCCACTGCCACTTCCTTGAGGTATCCATTAAGCCCTTGTCGGGGGCCGCCAACAGAAGACACTATAAAATTTGGAATGAAATTCATTAAGCTCACTTGTATAACTGTTTTCAGAAAGTCATTACTTTGGTCTCTGACAAAACAAAAACGTGACACTAATTGCAGTAGAAACAAATGGGAGAGACCGAGCCCTAGCTCCGTCTTTCACACGGCGGAACAAGTTAGTACGGCTAACTCTCTCCCAACTCGAGTTACAAATAAATTCGGCAAACACACGGTTCACCTTTTGTAGGCACATTCTGGACATACATAAAAAAAGTTTACAAATACCAGACTCTGGCAATGAGAAACACATTACATACGGCGGCCCTTGCGAACATCGAAAGATCTCGCCCCTGCCAAGCTGCGGCCTTTTCTTTTATCTTTTCTGTTTCATCGAGCCAGCATTTCTTGCTCCCACGATAATGGTTCAGCGGGACTCCCAGGTATTTCCCCGGCACCACAGACCACTCGATGTTCGCAAATCTTTCCGGCGTACAGTCCCAAGCGCCATGCCAGAAGCCCTGGCATTTGCGCCAGTTGATTTCAGACCCTGTTTGGTCACAGTATGTGGTCGCTACCCTTACGACTTCCAACAGACTTGCCCTGTCATCACAAAACATAGCCACGTCGTCTGCGTACGCAAGCAATTTCACTTCAGCCGCCAGTAGTTTAAAGCCTCGTACATTTTCGTTCTTGATTACTCGCACGCAAAACGGCTCGAGATATAAAGCGAAAAGCAGCGGGGCAAGGGGGCAACCTTGCTTCACAGACGATCTGACTTGGATGGTTTCTGTGAGGAACTTGTTAACAATAATTTGTGTGCTGTAATCTGTGTACACCATTTTGACCCCTTGCAGGATTACGTCGCCAACGTTGACATACTCCAATATACGCAACAATATGTCATGTGTCACTCGGTCGAACGCCTTCGCCAGGTCCAGCTGTAGCATCGCTACTCGACCCGCGAATGCGTCAACACATTCCAAAACGCTTCGTGCGACATGAATGTGGGTGCTTATGGATCTATTTTGTATACCGCAGGTTTGATGAGGCCCTACCAATTCCTTAATCACACTTTGCATCCGTTTGGCTAAAATCTTCATAAAAATTTTGTAGTCGACGTTGGTAAGGCTAATGGGTCGATATGCCTCAACGGACTGCAGCTTCTCCTGATCATCTGCCTTTGGAATTAGCACCATATGCGCAGCCCGAAAAGAAGGGGGTACTTGTTTTAACTCATAAGCTTCAACAAACAATCGGTTTAGAATAATGGCTAGCTGGCATTTGAACGTTTTATAGAATGACGCCCCGAGCCCGTCTGGCGCAGGCAACTTTCCTGGTGACAGCTCGTCTATTGCATTCTCTACTTCTTTGAGACATATGGGTTCTTCAAGGCGGTTTTTAATATCCCTACTCAAAATTGGCATCCAATGTAGAAAGTCTTTTTCGAATCCTTCCATTAGGCAATTCTTCTGACCAAACAATTTGTTGTAATGCGATACAAATGCTTGCTTAATCTTGTCATTTTCACATTGTACTTCGTTTTCAAAAAATATTGCCTTTATTTCATTTCTGCTGGCGTACCTCTTCTCATCAGCTAGAGCGCGTTTGGTGGGCGTCTCGCCCATCCAGAGTTGGTTAAAACGCGCTCTTATCGCTGCTGCTCTGTACCGTACTACGTCCAATGCCTCCAGATGATTCTTGACTTCTCTTATCTGCTTACTAAATTTACCGGGCTCAATTCCTTCCATGCATACAAGAAACTGCAATTGTTGTTGCAGTTCTCGCTCCTTTTTCCTTTCTTCGTGTCGAAGGATGCAACCCCTTTCAATGGCCAAAGTCTTTATCTCGCCTTTAAAGACCTCCCATGCAGCCGCGATGGTTATCGTTTCAGTCGTGAGTATCTGGTTCATCTTTTCTTTAGCCGCTTTTACGAAAAGTTCATCGTTCAGCAACCGATCGTTGAATTTCCACAAGTCCCAGTTGAACCGCGTCTTTCGTTCAATTTTTCCGATTTCAAACATGAGTAAGCTGTGGTCGCTAAAGGACACTGGTTTTACGCCATATTTGCTACAGTTTTGCAGCAGTTCCAGTGATACATAAACCCGATCAAGCCGTGCATTGCTTTCCCCTTGAAAGTGCGTGAAAGTGAGGTCGCACGCCGGATTGCAATACCTGACCGATGTCTTCTAAGTTATAGTCATGTGCCAATTCACTTAGAAAAAGTGCGCTGTTGTCCCTGACAGGCCGATTTCTAGCGCGGTCTACAGCGGAGCAAACAATTGAAATCACCGAGGACAATGATTATTTTTTCCGTATTTAAGTATTGTTCAATGCGCTCAAAAAAGACCTTTCGCTCAGCTTCATTATTTGGGGCGTACACACAGATTAGCCGCCAAGACATAGCACACAACTCAAAGTCTACGACAAGCAGTCGTCCAGATTCCCAGCTCACAACAGCCTGTTCCGCAACACCGAGGTCCCTACGAATAAAAACGGCGCAACCACCGGAGGTACCCACGGCGTGGCTCACACACACATTATAATGTGCACGGAAAGACGACACCATGTTATCAGTATGCTCTTCGCTCTCTATTTTAGTTTCCTGTACAGCAGCCACGTGTAGCTCATTGTCCTGAAATAGACGATTTAATTGGTATTGACGCCTTCTAGACCCAAGACCCCTAACGTTTAACGTTGCTACACGTAGTGCTGTCTGGAAATTAGCGCTCATGGTCATTAGTTGTACCAAATGCGCGGTACCTCTCCCAAAATGCATTGGCGTGTGACTCGCAATGTAGGGTTGTAGTTCTTGGCCTTCCCGACTCGTGCTGTTGAAGCGTAGTCCATTCCACGCACTTACGTAGATACTCGCGCGCGCGTGCGCGCGCACACACACACCCGTGATAACGCGGTAGAAATAAGGATGAAAAAAGCACTTCACAATCATTTCGAGCCTTGAACTGGTCCCTCGTCTGTCCGCGGGTCCCTAGCCTGCGAAAGCACGCAGCACTTGAGTGTCACGGTGGTTGTGCCCCCCCTGGCCGCTCGTCCGGTGGACTACTCGGCGGCACATTCATACTTGGGTGTCGAAGCGTCGGTGGTCTCAGCGGTGTCGCTTTCGGTGGTGGCTCGTCCGTGTTGCGTTCACCAGAGCGTCTTGCCTCGTTGCTCACGTCCCCGTGGGGACGCTTTGCGACAACGTTGGCGGTCGTTGGTCCGGTGGTTTCTTTCACTTCCCCAGTTTGACTCGGCGTCCCCGTGAGCACACCACTGGTTTCCGCGGTTGATGTGGCGTCCTCGAATTCCTGCCGAGGTGTCGGCAGCTCACCTTGGCGCTACATGGTTGCTTGCGCATCCTTTGGGGGCGTTTCCTCAACACGAGTGTGGGTGGGCGTTTCCTGCTTGGTGTTATTCTCGGTAGTCCCCATTGCAGATTCTTCCGCTTCGTCCTCGTCCATAAGGAACTCAGACGACTCGTCGTTCCTTGTGGGTCCTACGACTTTCGCGTACGTGCGCACACAGTTCGCCTCAGTATGTCCGAACCGGTGACAGACGGTGCACTTGGGTACACGGCATTCTCGCCTCACGTGACCCATTGAGTGGCAGCGCAGACAGAGTGGTGCCCTGCCCGCAACCACCAAAAGGGCGTTATCTCCCGCCACTCGAATCTGATGTGGGATATCTTCGATGTTTCCTCCTGCCTTCAGCTTGAGGGATACCGTGCGAGTTGTAGAGCCCTTGTCGGTCACGCCTTGCACAATCCATCTCTGTTTTGTTATTTCCGTCACCTTGCCGTACGGAGCGAACGCCAGCCGCACATCCTCGTCAGGTACAGCCGTGAGCTGAAGTAAACGGACCATGGGAGCGGTGGCCAAAACTAACCGCTGCGCCGTCTGGTTGCGCGGCGCCTGCTGTCGAGACCGCGCACAGCGCAGGCGCGGCCTACCAGCACAGCACACATGCCGCTATCGCTCGCTTCTTCACGATTGCCTCGCGCTCCGATAAATTGACGCCAGGGGAACCGCGCGGCCCTTTTGCTGTCTGCTGTTGAAACGGCGCGCTGGCGCAATCGGCGGCAATGCGGACCCGACGGCAGAGTTGGCGCGCTGGGTTTGTAGCTTTTTAAATGCAGAGCATTTCTTTAACTCACATGTAGCGTCCGCCGTCCGACCGCAAAAGCTCAGCGCGCAGGTGCGCCCTCTCCCCCACACCTCCTCTCCCGCATCACCTACCCTCCTCGCTCTCAACAACAGGTCCGCACCCCTCCCCCTACACTATATAAAAAAAATAATAGTTATCGGCGCCTGGTTTCGATCCCACGACCCTGTGGGCGGAACGCGAGGTACATGGTGCTCTTCCCACTGCGCTACAAAAGCGACACAGAATCAAAGGGTGCGAACGTGCCTTATATCCTTGACTCATTCAAACTACGCAAAGAAGCTGCTGATACACGGCAGCAGTTGCATCGATCTCGTCTTCACCAGTTGCTGCAACGCACGACCACTGCTTAAAGACCCCTTAACAGTACACTTTAGCGACCACGAAGCCGTCGTTCTCAGCGTCCAATACAACGACAACAGCAATAAATAAATAAATAACGACTTTCAACAACCTACTCCTTGCCTTCACTTCTTGCGTCACAAAAAAAAAAAGAAAAATTGGGCCCATCTCTCCACGAGGGGGGACTCGAGGGGGGACCACCACCCAAACACTAACGTTAAAACCAACCCTACGCGACGCATTTACTCGAGTCCCCCCTCGTGGGGAGATGGGCCCAATTTTTTTTGCACCCCCCCCCCCCCTCCGCCCCCGCGTCATATATTGAAGCAGATAATGAAGCAGAAAAAATTCACTGCGCAGTCGAAGAAAATAAGTCAAAACACCATCTTTGTCGGTTTTGAGGATAGATACGAAATTATAGGCGTCCTGAGGATGCCAGCGAAGTTGTAAAATTATTGATACTAAGCTTACATGAGGTTTTGACACATAATGCTGTGTTTAGGTATGTACTGCAATGCTTTATGAAACTTCGTTTGCCGTAGGCGGGATATGTGTCATTTCGCAAGTGCTCGCGGAAATCTAGCAGTCTTTTCAAGTTAGAGGCACCGACACATACATTTAATGTTCAAAAACTGCGTTGCGATTTGCGGTTCCATTGAATCTCGTTTTGAAAGCCCGGCGACTATGGAAACGCATACAAACTACAGTTTTCAATGCCATTATTTGCACTTGAAAACAGTATTGACAGTTCCCGCGCACTTCTGTGACAGGAGTTGAAATTGAAGAATTTCAACCAAAGAGGGATCGGTCAGTCGATCATTTAACATAAAAAGATTACTAGCTTACGGTCGACGGCATGCGCCAGCAAACGACTTTATAATTTAAATAAAGTTTATTTACACGTATTATTTTACAAAGCAATGCACAGGGCCGTCATTCTCAGGTGGGGGTCCGCAAAGAAAGGTCGGTGAAGACACTCCGGACTCCGTGGGTCCCTCGGCGATACTCCCAAGTTCCCTTTTTTCCAAATCCTGCCGCGAACTAAAAAGAGTGGATTTGCCGCATTGTATGCTAGAATAACTTCTCCGCACAGCACAAATTTTAAAGCTGGCTTTTTGCACAACGTTTCAATTATGCAAAAAAGCCACACTCAAAAGGCGGGTATAAAGAGATGTGTATGAGCGACTTTGGCTGCAAGGGTTAATTGTGTGACAATACGACACGTATCACCATATTTCATCGTGGGGTCGCCCACCACTTTTACAAGCCAACAAGGAGTCCTCGTAACGCGACTGGCCGAGAACCACTGACATAAAAAATCAGAGGTCAGGCAAATCCCAAGTCCTGCAGGCCGACCTATTTCCTTCACAACGCCATGCTCTTAAGTTTAATTACAGAAGTCCCGCCTCCAAAAGAGACGTCACAACGGAGAGTAAGGAGGACCTATATCAATTAACCGATACTAGGCCGCTGATCGGCCAAAAATGCAGTCAATTATGTACACAGATAGCCATATGACCAAACTCTAGCTCGCACTCTCATGCGGAAACTCCAAGGTGTTTATCGAAAAACACGCCACCGAAGAAACAACAAAACAACAGATCTCAATTGAGAAGCTTGCACCACTCAACAATCAAACCTCGGGTGCTCCGTATGAATTCCGAGCCATGCAATGCACGCCTAAAATTAAGCTCTGCACAGAAAATTCCCTTCTTTGATAGCCGGCGCCGGCATTCGAAGAAGACGGGCTGCACGCGCATTACAAAAGAGCCATCACTCACTCCTTCGTCAACATATCTCTGCGGTAGTGGCTACAGCCGTGGACCCGCAAGAAATCGAAACGCGACTGCGTAGTTTTAGCAACATAATCCGCGTGGACACATTTATCGCGTTCACTCTGTTTAAACCTCCTGACCTTTCGACTGACCTCACAGTTCTCGTGTCTTTACTGGGAGCTTCTATCTACCATGATTCTTGACTCAAGTGAGAGAGAGAGAGAGAGAAAGCACTTTATTGAGCTTGCGCGGTCAGAAGGCGGTTGTGGCTGCCGGTTTGTGCCGGGCAGCGACGTCGGTGGCTCTAGTGACCAGGGAAAGTTGGACCTCCTGGTCTGAGCTCGCCAGTGCCTCCTCGCACTGCTCATTGGAGGAAATGGGGGGGAAAGGGTCTTTGATGCATCCCCGTATGATGTGGGGAAGGGTGGCGAGGGCTCCGCATGCTTTACAGTTTGGTGAGGGGTAAAGGGAAGGGTGGATGAGGTGGAGCTTGGCTGGGTTCGGAAAGGTGTTCGTTTGGAGGACTCTCCACGTGTGCTCTTGTGCGGGTGTGCAAAAACACTGGTAAAAATGTTAGGACGATGCTGCATGTACTACGTAGTGAAGTCCAACCGGAAATTGCTATACGCACTACCCATATAACGCCATCTATGGGTGCTGTCAGAAACACTTTTTTTTTTGTTTTTTTAACGTACGTGGTTTGAAGCGTTCGGCCGGTCGACATGGCTGCTTTTCGTCGCTTTTGACCGATCCATGGATGGATCGATCCCACCAATCTTGTTGCGACAAATCACGGTAATAAAGCGCAAGTCTTAAAGGGACACTGAAGTGATTTGTAAACAATGCGGGATTACGAGCGCAAATTGTAGTCCGGTGTCCCTAGGCCCTCTTTCGACCACTCTGAGCGCGTTTACGCGAATTTATTTAGTAGAAAAATTAATTCGAAAATGCTGTCCTCCTCTCTGTACGCTCGCCCATTTTCTGTGGCGTTTTCGTGTGACATAGGGAGGAGCCGAGCTCGCAATTGGCTGCGCTACTGCACGGCCCGCCGACCTTCCGCGACCGAGTCAGTCGGCCCAACGTTTAGTCCGCCGGCCGCCGACGGGTCGTCGCAATTCGCTCGATCAGTTAAAACTAAGCCACAACACGTTTGTGAATGGAATAATGCGCCTTTCTTTACTTCGTTAGTTTGTACACTGTATCTAGCTCCAAGTCAAGGTCGCTTCACACAAGCGCTGCACAAGCGCACATGCGACGCTTCGCTGTCTGGTACGCCAGTAGGAAAATACAAGACCTCTTGAAGGGGGAGAAGAGTCAGCGAAGTCAATATATGTACTAAGGAAATAAAATCAACTTATATTTTTACCGTACAGCGTAAAACTAGGGTGCGGGAAGCACTTTTTTGCGCTGAGCGAACAAGCACAGCGGTCAGCAGCACGACTACGCATCTGCGAACGCTTTTCCATCTAAGAAATGCAATTGCTAGACGTGAGCTATTGTGGAAACTCGGGGGACGCTTACTGCACGAGCGCAATACAACAAAAAGTCACCAAAGCTGCTTGAAATACTAGAACTAAATAAAAGTGTAAACTGCTTATACATTATATACCTTATTTTTGCAAGGTGACCGTGGCTCGCCCCGTGGCCGAGGGGTCTCGAGCGCCATGTATGTCATTGCATATGTTTTGCCAGTCACAAGTTCGAATCCCCGCGGGTGCGTGCTTTTTTTTTATAAGTTAACTTTTTCGTTTTTCGCGATGTTTTTTATACTGAGTTCACCTTTTTTTTTTTTTTGGCCCGCACCGTTCATTGCTCCACGAACTAGTCCACAGAATTCGCGCAGGCTGGCACTGGCGCGCTAGCGAGTTCTCGTTGGCGTGCTGCTGCCATAAGCACCGAGTGCTTGCGGGCACTGGGCACAGGCCAGAATCAACAGACCCTTGGCCTGGTGCGAGCATGCTTTTTACGATACAGGCATGAGTGAGGCAAGCTCGAAATATGGGGAAAAGCGCATGTATTTGAGCGTCTGCGGGGATGCGGAGGGCGTTCATGCACATCGTAGGCCTTGGCTAGTGAATGCTACGATTGCAAGCCGTCCTGGGAGGCTTATGTTATGCAGTTTACAGCCGACAACATGGCAGAAGCGCGGTACTACTATTACTGGGATATTGAGAATGCCCATCCAACGACGCCATCGGATGTCAAACATATTGTTTTCCAGAACCGAAACCGAAACCGAAACTTGTTTGATTGCTAACCTTGGGCATCGTCCAATCACGGTGCCCCCTCCTCCCAACGTCACAGCTTAGTTGGTGCGGCCGCCGCAAACCGCGCATGGTAGTTTTTCTTCTTTCGCGCTTTGTAAAATAATTACCGATTTGTCAACCGGATAAACGATAAAAAGTGTGCTAATTTGCGCCAGTCTACGCAGTGCAAGCAAAAACAGGAGCTTGACAAATTCACTTCAGTGTCCCTTTAAGTCGTGGGCCGGGCTGATGTACACGATTCGCGCCAGGGCCGTCAAGCTGGCGTGGCAACTTTCCGATCGCGCCGTCAACACACCGCAGTGGTTCGAAGACGGCTTGCCCAAATACCCAAGGTAGGTATTTCTGGCCTCGTTGGTTTGTCCCGTAACGCATGCTTTACTGGTGTTGAAGTAGGAGACCCGCATCGACCACCGAGCTTGTGTTTCCGTCACCAGCCTTTCCAGCCGATGCGCGAGCATGCATGCGTTGTCGCGTGGTTCCTTAACAGCCGGCCCGTGCAACTGAACGGTGCGAACGCGTATTGTATGCCTTCAGCGCGTTTCCCCTCGCCTTGTTAAATGTCGTTGCATGCATTGTTACAAGTGGGATGACGCATAAGGACAAGCACTTTTTTAATCAACAAGTGTGATGCTATAATGATAGATGGGGGGAGTCAGTGCTGATGCTTGGATCCGCTTCCTAGTGCCGAATAGGCATGGAGGCGCATACCTTTCTCAAGGCCAAAACATCGTTCCAAGTTGTAGTGAAAGTTGTGGAACAGACCATGAAGGCACCCGTGCCCTTTTTCTTATCGTTTCTCTTTGAATCAGTCTCGTATTTATGCATTGAGAACCAATTCGGCCAGCGGCACACTTTATTAGGATTAGGCACACTTTAGCAGGATTTTATCTTGAGGGGGCCGGCAAATCCAGTTTCACGAAGGAAGAGGCAGAGGGCATGGGGGAAGGTGCAAGTGCTGGGGTAGCTGGGGGGGGGGGGGGGGGGGGGGGGCGCAACATGTATACGTTCCCATTCTGCAGTATGATTCTAATCTTGTACATTGCTATTTTGAATCAGAAGTGGTTTTCTTTGGGTGGCAATTACTTTTTCCTAAAAAAATGTAGTTCTTACTGTAAACAGCACCAGGCAGCAAAAAAAGGATATCAGTTCTAACTGCGGAGGAAAAAGGTTCACGTCAATTTATAAGACTACGACAGCTTCTGTATGTGGTGTGGTTCCAGTTGGGCTAACAAGTGATTTGCAAAAAAATTGGACACCACTTCACACTGTGTGGTCGCATACAGTTCTGCACCATCTGCCCCAATTTTCTGTGACTGGCAATAAAAACTGGCTGCTTCAAAATAATAATGAAGAAATTTCTTAGCCACATTTACATTCAGGCAAAAAGTATTGTGCAGCCATTTCATGTAATAAGAGTTGGTATGGAAAATCATGCTCAATAGGTTTTTCACGAAAGTTGGTTTCAAGAATTGAAATTGGGCCAGTAGAACAAAAAATAACACAAAATGAAGAAGGTCCTGGGTTTTGCCATGTATATTTTTTTGCACTTTTTCTATCATGTATAGAAGGAACACAGCCGTATTGCTAATTATATTGCACCTTTGGTTTTACAGGTCACCCAGAAAGGACAGCACCAACTGAAGCTGAGGATATGGTCTAATAAAAATTTACTTTATATTGTAAAACAATGGCAGTGTTGATGTCTTCTTGAAAGTGTAAGAAACAACAGCCTTGGACCTTCTGCATGGAGACTTATTTTTGGATAACCTGAAAACAATGTGAAATAGTTAACTCGTTTCTTCTTGTCTTCTTTTTCTTGTAGGGTGGAGGGTGCTTCTATTTTTTTCAGGTTGTTTTGAGTTGACTGTTTTTCACGATTGGTTCAATTATTTAAGCATTCTGGAGCAGACATATTCTCATTACAACTGAGCAGACGTCGCCTGACGTTTACCATGCTAAGTGTCACACGTGCACCCTGCATGCTCACCATGAGCACGGACGAGTTGCATTGTATGAATGAAGATAGCACAGAATTCTTTTATCAGCATGTAACCACCTAAGAGTCACATACTGGAGCAAAATCATGGGCATCTTATGTGCATAGAAATAATAGCAGTTGCCCTGCCAGCTGGAAAACATACAATTCAAACAACGCAGATGCTAATCAATATAATTCCGTCTGCTTAGAAATGGTCTCTTTCCTGTATTTTCTAGTTTACAGATGTAACATGACGCTTGGCTGCAGCAGCTCTGATAAACTAGAAAGTGTCAACAATGAAGAGATGGGCATTGCTTCCACATAATTTACAGATATAATTTTTTTTTTTACTAGGCGAGTCTTTGGATCTTGGTAAGAAACTGTTACAATGCACAAAGTAAAACGTGGTGGACAAATGGCACTGCTAGCATGTGACATAATGTACGTGAAAGAAAAAAAGTTCTATACATCTTCTTTTACCTGTGTCTGCATGTTGAAAGCGCCTTTATTTACCAAAAGAAGGCCGAGTGGGAAGAGGGGTGTAAAACGTTTAAAGGTCACATTGCAAAAGAATGTTTCCTAAGCGTTTCTTAAACACTATGGATGAGCTGCTTTACATCAGAAGCGTTTCTTACTATCACATTTAGCCCCGGTGACTTTCTTGCACAGCTTAACCGCCATGCGAAAAAGCCAACTGTAACAGCTCGAGGCAAGGTGTACATACACATATGAGCACAGGTGCATGTTCTCCCGTTTGTACTCAGGAGTTCCTGTAGAACTTGCTTTAATTAACTGCTGCGTAGTCAATCAAAAGTGGTGTTTTGTGCGCCGCCGAAACCACAACGCGCTAAGAGGCACGGGGCAGAGTTGTAGACACGTATCTCACTCAGGGATCTTTAGTGTTGATCGAAACATCGGGTACACGCAGTAATTTTTCGCCTTCATCGTAAATTCAACGCAGCCTTGGCTGCCGGGAATGGAACCCGAGACATTGTACCCCCTGCAGCCATGAGAGACCATGCGAGATCTGAGCAATCTGGCGCCTGATAAATCTTATTAAGGCGAATAAAGCCGCCGTGGGATATTATTTAGAGAGTTGGCAATACCCAGGAATGAACAGCTTCGGGCTACACATACTTGCTTACACAAAACTCAAAAATAAAATAGACAAAAAATGAAGCGGCCGGCCCGACCCAACATACGATATGTTGATCAACACCGTATTAACCGTATGTTGTGCGCCGGCTGCCCGCGTAATTTCTGTTCCTGCCTCGATTAAAAGCTCAAACGCGTCGTAAACGTCCTGTGGGCAGCCATAATCTATTTCGCGCCCATGACTGCAGCGCAAACTTTTCCGTGACCGAAAAGGTACGTTGCCGTTCGTACGGAGGTCGCGTCAGCCCGCCACCAAGCAAGCTCGGGAGTGTTTCTGACAGCTCCTCATAGATGGTGCTATATGGGTAGTGCGTATGACGGCTAGGGTGCAAAAACTGTGCCCACCCGATATAAAGGGGATACCCACATCATCATCATCATCATCATCATCATCATATAGCAATTTCCGGTGGGACTTCACTACGTAGTACATATAGCATCGTCCAAAATGTTATGCACTTCGCCAGATCACCTCCGCCCGTTTCGGGCATAATACGTGACATCCAGACTTTCCCAGATGCGACGGAAGGCCGAAAACGTTCCCACACGTGTGCTCCGCACCCCCAACGCACATCAGCCCAGCCGACACACAACCAAATAAACAAACAATCAAAACAAGCAAAATAGCCCGTACACAAGCACCCACGTTGGGCGGCCCTTTTAAATGCAGAGCATTTCTTTAACTCACATGTAGCGCCCGCCGTGCGTCCGCAACAGCTCAGCGCGCAGGCGCGCCCTCTCCCCCACTCCTCCTCTCCCGCATCACGCTACCCTCCTTGCTCTCAACAACAGGTCCGCACCCCTCTCCCTACACTATATAAAAAAATAATACTTACCGGGCGCCTGGTTTCGATCCCACGACCCTGCGGGCGGAACGCAAGGTACATGGTGCTCTACCCACTGCGCCACAAAGCCGACACAAAACGGAAGGCTACGAACGCGCCTTATATCCTTGACTCATTCAAACTACGTCAAGAAGCTGCTGATACAACGCATTCACTACCTGCGGGCGGAACGCGAGGTACATGGTGCTCTTCCCACTGGGCCACAAAACCGACACAGAATGAAAGGCTACGAACGCGCCTTATATCCTTGACTCATTCAAACTACGTCAAGAAGCTGCTGATACAACGCATTCACTACCACCAACTCCCCAAACACTAAACGTTAACGGGCCCCCTATGCGACGCATTTACTCGAGTCCCCCTCGCGGGGAGATGGGCCCTTTTTTTCGGATGTATTTACTGCAATGCTCTCCCGCTGTGACCTTGTGATACCTAAGAACAGAAAGGGCACGAGACGTATACGCAGCCACAGCACGCTATGTGTGACAACGTAGAACCATTGCCGCATAATCAGGTGAGTCGCACCGTTTTCAATATAGGGCGGTGCCCGGCAGTGCTCCTCTAACTGCGCGGCGTGATTCCCCTGGCGCTGATTTATCGAAGCAAGAATTAGTCGCGAAGAAGCAATGGACCTCTCCCGGGGTACGTCACGCGGCGGCCGTGACGTCACGGAAAGCGCACGTGCTGGGTGTGGCCGGGAGGGTGGTTGGCAAAACATTCGGACCGGCGCGCGGGGCGTATGCAGTGAGGCTGCATTAGACGCGCGCAAAAGTGGAGTTTTTGTTTATGTGTTGGCCTTTCTGGGGCCGGTGGGCTGCTGTGCTCTGGGCTACGCAAATCTTGCGTGCAGAATCAGCGGCATCAGACTTTTCAGAGTCCCCAAAGAGGTAAATTCGGCGTGTATTGTGGATGCGCGCAATGTGCCGAAGAGGCTGGCAGCCAAAGCAGCGACATAGTCTGCTCTTACTCGTAGCAACATTTCGCATTCTCGAACTTCTTCTGTTCTCCAACGCGCAGTCATACCGTCTACATTGGCAGTCCGCGCTGATTCGTGCCATGAAATGATGCTGTTTATCTGCCATCTGCTATCATGCAGCACCAGCAGAAATTTGGCCAAGGGAATCGCAGGGGGTAGGGAGCAGAGGGAAATTATCTTGCTGCTAAATATTGTCATGTTTTGAGGAGGTAGAGTAGTGTATTAAAAACACACTGAATGCCTAACCTGCTTAGGCGACGCGAAATAAATGTTTCGATGAGGGATCCGCGATAGCCGCCAGATCGACAACGACAACTTTGGTCTTATGGGGGGATCTGTTCGAGACGAACGAAATTCTTTGCTTGTAAGTGCAATAAATTTTTACCTTGATCAATTATATTCTGTCTTGAGGATGCGGCAAAACAGATCTGGTTGCCGTGCTCACATGTAGCATCATGCCTTCGGCGCGAGATGGGCAGCTCGCGCGACTCGAAAAAACTCGAAAAATCTGTTTGCCCTAAGCAAACAGACTCAGTGAATGTATTCTTTTGTTGCGGCCTCCCGACGCTGGCGTATGCAGCGGGCGTACAAGGACACTAACTTTACCTATCATAAAATAATGACTACCGAAAATTATTGCAGTGCACTGTCGCAAGAAACGCACTAACCATATGTGGCTTCTATGTTACTCTCACAATGACGATGAACCGTTTCCCGATTTCACTGTGGAAAAAGGTAACAAAACAATCGGTCAATCACGTAGACAACGAGAACATCATCGCGATATTTTTATTTGAATAATTTTTGGCTTTTGCTCTTCATATTTTTGTTTCGTTTCTGCTAATCTTACTTTTTAACTAATTAATGATTTGCGTTTCTTTTTTCCCCTCGACATGAAATCGTGTGTCCGCCACTGTCTACGGGCGACGCAACGGGACCAAGAACAGGGAGCGTATACGCTGCCTGAGGCACCGCGCTCAGCTTAAGCGGACCTGGAAAGCAACGATGAATGAGCCTTCCTTGGTATATGTCCGAACACAAAGAATCTTAAAAAACATTCTTGGAATGCGTCGCAAGAGCACCAACCTTCAGAATGACTCGTTTAGGCTGTTCTGTCGCGCACTGATTATCCGAAAGCGTCGCCCTTCAGTTCATCTTACGGTAAACGAAAGTGTTGCGGAGGTTGTACATGCGGAAAGCTACATGGAAGTACGACGGCCACAGCTAGGATAGCTAGACCCCCACCTGCAATGTAGGCGGCCAGTGACGGCCCGAACCAACGGCACATCGTTCCTTTCGGGCGCCGCGCGGCCAGGCCGAGCCGTCGGCGCAGGCGCTTTCTACCAACCGCCACCGCACTTCGCGGCCGCCAGCAGGCGCCACCCGTCGCGCACGTGCGCTTCGTGACGTCACGGTGTTTACATACAGGGAGAGGTCCATTGATAGTGGCATGCATGGAAAACTGGTTGGCCGCGCCTGCGCTGTGCGAGGCTGTGTGCGAGGTCTCGACAGCAGGCGCTGCGCAACCAGACGGCGCAGCGATTAGTTTTGGCCACCGCTCCCGTGGTCCGTTTACTTCAGCTCAAGGCCGTACATTGTGAAGTAGCCAGTGCAACTTCATCCGCACGTCCTGGTTGATAGGGTCAATCACGAAACACCGCTTCACTTTAAATTCCGTTTCGGCGGCCAATTTCTTCGCAGCTTCAGTGCTGCTAAACGTCACGGCCCACACATGGCTCATCTGATACGCCGCCAAAGCGATAACTTCGGGGAGCAGCGACAGACGAGCCAGTGCGTCGCGAAAATCTTCTACCCGATATGGGCGAGCGCGGAGATCACCGAGTAAAAATAAAGCGTTGACAACACTCTGACCTGTTGGCAGGGTAGGCAGCGTAACTTGATAATCCTCGTTTCCATTTCCAAACGTCCGGTTTCCGCGGCCTTGCTTGGCCGCTGTAGCCGCCCCTGACGGAGCATCCATCCTGCGTCCGTTCACTCTCGTGGCCGGAAGCGGAATGACTGCTTCATTTCGACATGGTAGAAGCGGTTTGGAAAACTTGGACGATAACCAAACAATCCGTCACGAGAATGCTTCGCGCTCAACCATCATCGTCTTTTGAAGGAGGGGTGCATGATTTTTTTGTTTCCCTTTAACAGATCAGAACTAAATCTCACTAGCTGCAGGCATAAATGATGAACGTGTGTCACATTTCGTGGTGGGGTGTATGTGGGATTTCTTAACCGGCATTAAAGCAAAATTTTGTTCAATAAGAGTGCACCGAGGGGACACCGGTTCCTCGAGGTCATGCCCGGTGTCCCCTTGGGGCAACACAAGGCCAACGATAGTCTAGGTCCCAGAGATTGGTTTTGGAGGGGGCGAATTATGGGCGGGCGAATTTTTTAGATGCGGCGCTGAGAGGAGCATCTCTTGCCGGCGGCCCTGTCCTGCGTCCGTCGTCGTTGTCGTCCGCGTCCGCACAGCTGCGTCTCTCCTCCGCTCACCCCCTCTCCTCTCTCCGATAGCGAACACTCTCGCCCAACATCTGCGGGCGCGTGGCGCAGCGCACTCTCACTCCGCCGGTGGGCGGAGTGAGAGTGCGCTGTGCGCATGTGCAGTACTAGCTCTCCGCGGTCTCCTCTCCTTCGGGTGCGTGCCGCGCTCCGGCCGGTCTCTCAGTCGACGGTCGCCCGCGCTTGCGTTTGCTCTCTCGTAGTACCGACGATTGCTTGATGCGACGGTTCCTTTAATAAAGCCTCCGTCTAAACGACAACAACAACAACGTCTCTCATTATGCTCAAAATTACGCCCGCATCCCCTCGCGTGGAACCCAACGATGTGATTGAAACACAATTCACGTTCACTACGCGTTTCACGAAATTCGACTAATCGACCCAACGGAAACACCCAACGGAACCCCCTTCAGCGTCGCATCACACCAGGGTTCCCGCGAGGGGAGGTGGGCGTAATTTTTTTTTCTGGGGGGGGGGGGGGGAGGGGGGGGGCGCATTAACAACCGTTCACCTTCTTGCACCAGTTTTTCGGAGAAGGTTATAACATGCCGGCGTGCGCGGGCATGCGAATAACCCGATTGCGCACAATCACTTAGCAGGAAAGTAGTTTTTGTCCCCCCTTATGCGGTACAGCGGCTGGCCCGAGCCCGCATTTCTGACGGTCGCAACACGTTTGCGACCTCGCACAAGTAGAATGCTTAAAAAAACAAAAAAGTAAAAAGCTGAAGACCCCCTTGGGGGGGGGGGGTGCGATCGCCTTCTTCGCCCACCCCCCTTGGGACCACCGCCACTGGGGCAGTGAAAGTGCAAAAGCTCTATCTAGTTCAGCCGAAGGCGGAAATTTTGGGCCAGTGAAAGTGCCAAAGCTGATGGCGGAAATCTTGGGTTAGCCAAAGTGGCAAGACTATTGTCCAAGAAGATGGCGGATGTTTTCAGCAGTGAAACTGCCAAGCCTACAGTTCGAGAGATGGAAATTTTAGCGTCGCCACAGTGCCAAGGTATATATAGTCCAGCCAATGGCAGAAATTTTAGGCCTGTGATAGTACTAAGGCTATGGCAGAGACTGTGATAGTCCAGAGGCCTATGATAGTCCAGATAGGCCTGTGGTAGTCGAGAGGATGGCGGAAATTTTGGGGCACTGAAAGTACTCATGGCTATGGTCCAGCCGATGGTGGAAATCTTGTGACAGGATAGTTCAGCCTATGACGGACATTTTGGGTCAAGTACTAAACCTGTAGCCCAGTCAATGGCGGACACTTTAAGGCAGTGAAAGGGCCAACGCAGCCAATTTTGGTGCAGTGAAAGGACCAAGGCTATAGCCCAGCCAGTGGTATAAATCTTGGGGCAGAGATAGTTGAGCCGATGGCAGAAATTTTGGGGCAGTGCAAGTACGAAACCTATAGCCCAGTAAATGGCGGACACTTTGGGGCAGTGAAAGGACCAACGCTATAGTCCAGCCGATGGCAGACATTTTGGGGGCAATGAAAGAACCAAGGCTATAGCCCAGCCAATGGTAGAAATCTTGGGGCAGAGATAGTTCAGCCGATGGCGGGACTTCTGGGGCAGCGAAAGGACCGAGGTCTCCCAGCTGATGGGCGGACGTTTGGGGGCAATGAAAGGAAGAAGGCTATAGCCCAGCTAATGGCAGAAATCTTGGGGCAGAGATCAGCCGATGTCGGAAATTCTGGGGCAGTGCAAGTACCAAACCTGTAGTCCAGTCAATGGCGGACATTTTGGGGCAATGAAAGGACGAAGGCTATATCCCAGCCAATGGCAAAAATCTTGGGACAGAGATCAGCCGATGTCAGAAATCCTGGGGCAGTGCAAGTACCAAACCTGTAGTCCAGCCAATGGCGGACATTTTGGGGCAGGTAAAGGACCGAGCATATAGCCCAGTCGATGGCGGAAATTTTGCGGCAGTGAAAGTGCCAAGGCTATAGTCCAGCTGACAGTGGAGACTTTGGGACAGCCAAAGTGCCAAGGTGTAGTGCATCCGATATCAGAAATTATAGGCCTGTGAAATTACTAAGGCTGGCGGATGGCCGTCCATAGGGTGGCGGAAATTTTGTGGCAGTGAAAGTACTAAGGCTATAGAACAGCCGATGAACGAAATTTATGGGCAGTGAAAGTGCCGAGGCTATACCCCATCCTATGGCGGAAATTTTGTGGTTGCCGAAATGCCAAGGCTATGTTTCACAGAATGTCGGAAATTGAGGGGCAGTGATAATTCCAAGGCTACAGTCCAGCTGACAGCGGAAATTCTGGAAAAGCCAATGTGTCAATGCTGTAGTGCAGCTGATGGCAGAAATTTTGGGCCGAAAAAGTACTAAGGATATAGTGGCTATAGTCCAGAGGTTGGCGGAAATTTCGGACAGTGACAGAAATTTTGGGGCCCTGAAATTGCCAATATGATGGCAGAATTTGTGCAGCAGCCAAAGTGCCAAGGGTATATATATTCCAGCTGATAGTCCAGACGATGTGGGAAATTTTGCGGTATGAAAGTACTGTCTGTAGTCCAGCCGATGGGGGAAATTTTTTGGGCAGTGAAAGTACCAGGGCTATATTCCAGCAGGTGGAGATAATTTTACGGATAGTGAAAGTTCTGAGGCATAGTCCAGCAATGGCAGAAGTTTTGGGGCAGCAAAAGTGCTAAGGCTATAGATGGCGAAATTTCGGTGCAGTGTAAGTTCTAATGCTATAGTCGAGCTGATGGCAGAAATTTTGGGGCAGTGAAAGTACCAAAGCTATAATTCGATGGCGGATATTTTCGGTCAGTGAAAGTATATTCCACCAGGTGGCGATAATTTTAGGCTTAGTGAAAGTTCTAAGGCTTTAGTCCAGCCGATGGGGGAAATTTTGTGGCAGTGAAAGTACTAACACTATATAGCAGCTCACGGGGAAAAGTTTGGGGTAGGGAAAGTTCTAAGGCATAGTCCACCGACGGCATAAATTTCGCGGCAGTAATAGCGCTAAGGGTATAGTCTCTCAGATGGCCAAATTTAGGTGCAATGAAAGTGCTAAGGCAGTCCGGCTGATGGCCGAAATTTTGGGGTGGTGAAAGTAGCAAATCTATAATTCGATGGCGGACATTTTGTGGCAGCGAAAGTGCCAAGGCAAGTCCAGCCCAAGGCAGAAATTTTGGGTCAGTGAAAGTGCTAAAGCTATATGCTCCAGCTGGTAGAGGAAATTTTGGGACCCGCAAAGTGCCAAGGAAATTTCGGGGGCAATGAAAGTGCCACAAGAAAAGTGCCGAATAAAAGTACGGAGGATACAGGAAATTTTGTGGCAGCAAATTGTGCAAGGCTATAGTTCATCCGATAGGTGAATTTTGGGCTGTGAAAGAACCAAGGCTTAATTATAATCAAGCCGTTGGCGAAATTTTCGCGCAGTCAAAGTATCAAGGCTATTGTCCAGCCCATAGCACAAAATTTCGGCCAGCCAAAGTGGTATGGCTGTAGTCGAGAGGGAGACGAGGCTATATATAGTTCATTCGATGGCGGAGATTGTGCAGCAGCCAAAGTGCGAGATTATAGTCCAGCTTATGGCGGAAATTTTGGACAGGGAAAATGCCAAGGCTATATTAGAGTCTTGCTGATGGCGGAAATTTCTGGGCTGTGAAAGTTCCAATTTCTATAGTCCAGCTGATGACGGAATTTTTGGTGCAGTGAAAGAACCAAGGCTATATTCCAGCCCATAGCAGAAACTTTTGGGAAGTGAAAGTACCTCAGAGGGGTGGGGCAGATAATGGTGCACGGCAGTCCAGACGATAAGGGAATTTTAGGCTATGAAAGTTTCAAGGATATAGTCCGGCCAATGGATGAAATTTTGGGGCAGCCAAAATGCCAAGGCTATAGTTGAGAGTATGGCGGAAATTGGGCGACAGTGAAAGTGGGAAAGCTACAGTCCAGATGACAGCGGAGGTTTCGGGGCAGCCAGTGTGCCAAGGCTTCAGTCGATGGCAAAAATTTTGGACAGTGAAAGTACTAAGGATATAGTGGCTATAGTCCAGAGGATGGCGGAAATTTTCGGCAGTGAAAGTGACAAGCCATAGTTCGGCTGTGAGCAAAAGTTTTGGCGAAGCTAAAGTGCCAAGGCGATAGATACTACAGCCGATGGCAGAAATTTTGGGGGTTTGGAAGCATGACGGCCATACTCTAGCCGATGACGGACATTTTGGGGCAGGGAAAATACTAAGGCCATTGTCCAGCCGACTGCGGAAATTTTCGGGGCAGTGAAAGTGCCAAGTCTATAGTACAGAGGATGGAAGAAATTTTGGGGAAGTTAATGTTGGAAGGGCATAATCCCGCCGATAGGAGAATTTTGACCATTGAAAGTACCAAGTCCAGCCAATGGCAGAAATACAGGGACAGCTGGGATAGTACCACGGTTATAGACCAGCAGATGGCGGAAATTTTGGGCCAGTCAAAGTACCAAGGCTATAAGTCCAGCCGATTGTGTACATTTTGACGCAGCAAATGTACCAAAGCTAAATTTCGGGGCACTAAATGTTCTAAAGGTGTAGTCCAGCCAAGTGCCAAAGCCATTGTCCAGACGACGGCGGAAAATTTTGGGGTAAGCTGAGTTCCAGGCCAATTGTTCTGCTGATGCAAAAAAGTTTGGGGCAGTGAAAGTGAGAAGGCTCAGGTCCAGAGGATGGTGGAGATTTAGGGGCAGTGAAAGTGCCAAGGCTGATAGCGGAAATTTTAGGGCCAAGCTGCCAAGGCTGTAACTGAGGGAGCCAAGACTATATATAGTCCATGCGATGGCGGAAATTGTGCAGCAGCCAAAGTGCAAGGGTTTACTCTCGCAGATGACAAAATTTCAGGGCAGTGGAAGTGCTAAGGCTAGCTGATGGCAGAAATTTTGGGCCAGGGAAAGTACCAAAGCTCTAGTTCAGCCGACGGCAGAAATTTTTGTGGCAGTAAACGTTATAAGACTATATAAAGTCCAGCTGATGGCGGAAATATCAGTCCATTGAATGTGCCAAACCTATTGTCCAGATGATGGCGAATCTTTAGGGGTGGCCTAAGTGCTAAGGCTATAGTCCAGAAGATGGCAGAAATTTTTCGGCAGTGGCAAGCTTATGGTTCGGCTGATCGCGGAAATATTGGCGCAAAGTGCCACGGTATAGTCCAGGCGATGGCAGAAATTTGAGGCTTGTGAAAGCACTAAGAATATCTCAGAGGATGGTGGACATTTTGGGGCAGTGAAAGTGTTGAAGCTGTAGCCCAGCTGATGGCAGAAATTTTTGAGCGGTGATAGTGCGAAGGCTCAAATCCATATGATGGTGGATATCCATCCAATGGAAGAAATTTTGGGACAGTGAAAGTACCGAGGCTATAGCCCATCCGATGGCAGAAATTTTGTGGTAGCCAAAGAGCCAAGGCTATAGTTGAGGACGGCGGAAATTTGAGGGGCAGTGAAAGTGTGAACGCTACAGTCCAGCTGATAGTGGAAATTTTGGGGCAGTGAGAGTACCATAGCTCTAGTTCAGCCAATGGTGAAAATTTTGGGGCAGTGAATGTACTAAAGCTTTAATCCAGCTCATCGTCGAAATTTTATGGCAGTGGAAGAAGAGGCTATAGTCCAGCCTAAGGAGGAAATTTTGGGGTAGCCAAAGTGCCAATGCTATATTCCAGAGGATGACAGAAATTTTGAGCCAATGAAAGCACTGAGGCTATATATAGCCCAGCCGAAAGCAGAAATTTTGGAGGAGTGAAATTGCCGAGGCTAGATGGGGCGTACAACAGGTTTTCCCGCTCAGTTTAATCCAGGCCCCAGCCAATTTAATCCAAGTGCCATCTAGTTTAATCTGAATGCCATCTAATTTAATCCAGGTGCCAGAAAATTTAATCCAAGTGCCGACCGATTCAATCCGGTCGCCTACCAAATTAATCAATGTGTCAGAAAATTGTTCAGGAGTGTTTTGTGCGAAATTAGGCACAGCTTTGCAGACTTAGTTGCGCGTGGTCAAAAGTGCCAAACCTATGCCAGATCCAAAAAAAGTGCCAAACCAAAAAAAAGATGTCAAAAGTGTCGTCTGCTCACGTATTCTTGTGCCAGCAGACTTGCCAGCATATTGTTACGCGAGCAGACGATACTTGTGATGTGAGCAGGCGATATTTCTGACGTGAGTAGACAATATTATATTTTGGAAATAATAAATAACACGGCAGAAAAGCGTTCATTGATTGAAGATCAGAATGCAAAGGCATTTGAATAATGTTGTTATCAAAGGTACTTCCGAAGGCATGTTACGCGGGCATCAGACGATGCTTCTGACGTGAGTTATCGACAGCACTCTCACAGACGATCAGCTCACAGCACGTGGCACCAGTGCATTAGTGCACCCAGGATTTTTGTCTAGGGGGGTTTGAAATTTTCGCAACAAATATAAAATATGATAATATATAACTGTAAAAATGTAAAAGAACAAATATAAAGACAAATGTAAGTAATCCAAAAAATAAAAATAAATAACCACAACAAATAAAATATATAAAACTATAAAGAGCAGCCGAGTTTTTATTATTTTTACGCGAAAAAATTACGCATTAAATCAGTCACCATAACCTATACAATTCGCCTGCAGAAGGGATATAATAATGGATGCACCTTCACATAAAAAAAGAAGATACGCAAAGCCTTTTGCCATTGCCCGAAGCCCCGAACTCAAGTTTGGAAGTAGAATTGGAAGGAAGGGATGACGGGAGATGAGGATGGGGAAGAAATAAAATTAATTTCTTCTTCACTGGTGAAGTCAAGACAAGAGTAAAGCATGTAATCTGTTCCTATAGGCTGGCACAATTCGCACTGAACAGTCAAATTATTTCTGAAATTTCTGAACACATATTTCTGAAAGCCTATTCAACAAAACATCATTGTTATCCATGATCACAGGTTTTCGTAACTGCGCACGAAGCGTTGCTGTCTTCCTCACTATAATGTTACAAGCTCAGGCGATATATATAAAGGAAAACCGAACTTTTTTTTATTCAATGGGAGAGGGAGGGCTCGTACTGTGCTTATTATTGAAGGAAAAACAGTTGTTTAAGCTTTCGAATGAAATAAAACAACTTCAATCTGATCTTGTTAGATTTGACTTGAGGCCAGAAGGCAAACTCGACAACACTGAGTCCCAACCTATTGGAAATTTCAGCGTTTTTTTTTTTTTCTAGAAGGCGACGAATTATTCAAATCTCGTGATGGAAGTTCCGCACAGAAGTTCCGAAAGTGGTATAATCTGGCTCTACAAAAATTGCGCGACTATTTGCGGTTTAGCGTGGGCTATGAGGCGTGCCGTAGGGGGGAGGGGGGCTACAGAATCATTTAAAACCCCCAGGGATTCTTAAGCATTCAGAAATTTCCTGTCCAGGGACACTTTTTGTGTCACTAAAAATTTTTCTCATTCTTTTTCTTAAACTACTTCAAGTTATACGCAAGTTGGTCCGCACTGTCTTAAAAGCACAATCCTAAAAGCTCGTGCTCTAGTTTTATTTTTGAATGCCGGTTATACAATATTCTTCTTCGAGATGTAACTGCTAATGTCCAATAATAAAAGCTTCCGAGACTACACACTGCGCTCGGTGAACTATGGTTTCGATTCGGTGGGAGAGGCGTGCGGAGGGGGTTGGGTCGACGAACATCTGAGGGGGGGTGTTACAACCCCTAAAACACCCCCCTTGGGTGCACCACTGCACCAGTGGATCAAAAAAGATCGCTCTCATGGTCTCCGCATTTTAGTAAATGTCCATTAGGCTGTGTGCATAAGATATTGTGTGTATAAGATGCACACAATGGATCAAGATACATTACATTTTCACCACACCATGCACAACAATGTCCTCAAAGCTAAGCTTAATTTCGCACAAAACACCCCTGCACAACCTTCTGACAGCTGGATTAATTTGGTTGGCGCCCGGATTAAATTCATTGGCACCTGGCTTAAATTAGATGGCAATTGGATTAAATTGAGCGGGAAAACCTGTAGTTTGGTTTAGCATGAAGCGGTGATGCATGTTTGTGCTTCTCACACTTCTAGCAGAACTATTTTAAACAGTACAAATACTGCTTTCCCCTTCTTTCCAGATCATACTGCTGCTAATGATAACCAGCTTGTGTAAAACATTAGTAGCCAGCACGCATGACCACCCGTGCACAACTTCCCATGAAATAAAAATATGTTGTACCTTTATTAATAAAGAAAAATAACAAGATTCATGCAACAGACATGTTTAACAAGAGTGATAAACGCAATCAGTCATTTTTTGTACGCCAGACATAGGTAAACGTGAATTGTAAAACATAGCGAACACACACACAAACACAAAAACACCCAACAAATGCATTAACAATGTGCCACACTGCCCTTACAGTTTTTAAACAGAAGGATAACACAACCAATATGACTGAAACCGAAAGAAAACAACACAAGGCATGAAATACTGCTCTGGAGAGTAATCACTTCACAAATGCATCATACCAAGAGCCATGCTACATGTATGAAAGATTTCACTGTACACTGACAGCAGCACACACAGTAGGAAAATATTTTATGTCACATTCTAGCTACCTACAACTTCGTGTATACAGGGGCGACTTTATGTGCACCAAGCTTTGTGAAAAGGAAATTGCTTCTATCCGATTATTTAGCGTGATTGTGCTGCCTGAAGTCAATAAAGAGGAAAGGGCATGCAATCACTTAAACCAGATCACCATCAGTTAACTAGGCATTAGCTTCAGAACACACCATCAAAACGTACTACCGAAGGAAGTCGGAGCACATTCGGAAAGGGGTAAAGTTTTGTGAAACAATCAGAACAATAGGGTTGTACTGTAGGCCATTTGTGAAATAAATTAATGAAAATACCATTGGCACTAATCAAAACAAAACTACCCACTGTTACTTTACAATACATAAAAAAATCTGTTATACAGAAGGCAGCTGAAATTATTTCACAATATGAGGCTATTATTCTGGAATGATGGATGCCATTTCAAATAAATACATCTAATAAAGCAAGCTCAAGCGGGGGCTGTGACTTTGTTCTAGCAGCCTCGTTTAATTGACAGAAGCCATTTCATGCTGCAACAGGTTGGACAGGAAGAGAGGCAAGTCTCGCAGCAAGCACAAACTAGCGATAGGCACCAAAACAGTGGTCCCGAAATTAAGATTTGTTTTCCGATAGCAAACAAAAAAAAATGTGGCAGATCTCCTATAGATCAATCTTAGCATTATAATTGCAATAAATGCCTTAACTCGGCAACTGTTAGGTAATTTTAAATTTAAACAAAAAATGCACTAACTTTTGCCTTTTTCTCTTCTGAAGGTATCATCAGCAACACAACCACAAAAAAACCTAGCAAAATCTTTTTCCTTTCCTCCTGTTTTCAAAGCTTGGTGCAACAGTGACAGGGACAGTAGTGCACCCTGTTGTACATATCGCGATTACAATGTACGCAACTTGCCAAAGCTACAAAATATCACAGCGTTTTCGTGGGACTGGCGAGGCTTGTGATAAGACGTCGCACTGTGCCGCACTTGGGAAAGATAGGTAGCATGCAGGTGTAAAGTCACGCTTCCGTAAAGTTAATTGCTACTGACTACACCACATATGGTTCTCCACCTTTATAGCACATTCTATTCACATTTTTGTTCTTTTCCTTGAAGCTATTTTTGAAAGCAAAATTTCCTGGGAGAAATTTGTAAATTAAACAGGCCCCAATTGCAGCAGAATGTTTTTTTGCCATTTAATGGCCGTATATACTGCTGAACAGATCTCAGAAGGTAAAAAGAGCAATATACTTTTCTATTACTTGGTAAGAGCGGTAGGTTGATACGTCACTTATTCCTCATACAGTTCATTAGCTGCCTTCCCCCAACCACACTGGGTTAGTTCAGAGATATGCACAATTCCGTGTAAAATGCGTGAGAACAGCGTATTCGCCGGCACTGTGTACATGACTGCCAAGTACAGTCAAGGTACGAAGAAATGCATCCACGACAACACGGTTACCAAAGGACAAGGTTATACACCATCGAGTTACTGTTTTCGTTTCATGACAATGTACAATTTGGTGTGCTTAATCCTAAAAATAAATCATTTCATGACAATGTACATTTCGGTGTGCTTAATCCTAAAAACAAAACTTTGCTTTCGCTTCTTGTTTTTTTTGTTCACCTTTACAATCAATTTCAAAACTTGTGTGCCCCAAATCACATTTTGTGCTTGCATTCCATTACAGCCAAACTGTGTAAAATGGACTGGTTTTCAAATACCTACATTTGAAAAGTGACAGATCTTTAGGTACTCAGTCGAAATAAATTTAAAAATAATAAACGAGAGATGGTAGAACTCAAAGTTAATAAACAGTCCATCCTGCCTCGTTGCAGAATGAACACACAATTCCACAATCCATACACAGACAGAAGTATAAAAGAATGAGCGAAGTGACAAAGCCAGTTTTCCCAAGTAAAACTAGTCAGTCATGCCCACCAGTTGTGTAGCAACTGGAACCAGTAAAAGAAACGGGGCTTGCATAACAACCGGATACACAAAGTACAATTTTTATAGTCCTAGCCGCATAAAACACATGCACAAACAAATAAAATGGCAACGCAATGATGTAAAAAATAAAATAAACAAGCAAACAAAAGCACTGACTAGACTTCCTGATTCCTTCTAACAGACAAGCAACATGCACGCAGACGTCCCAGTAAGAGAGATAAAAAAAGAAAGCAAGAAACCGAGAGAATGAAGCTGAGACGAAGACTGGGAGACTAAAACTGAGTGTCACGCACCTAAAAGCAGCACCGGACCGAAAAATTCCCACGTAAATATGTACAGGCTCTGAAAGGGGTTCGACAGTGGAGGAAGGTTGTGATGATGATGAAGATGATGATGACAGGTGAGGACCAGCTGCGTAGAAGAAGGGGGCCTCACGCAGGGGTGAAGTCCTGCTCAAAGGCCTCTTCGCCCGGTGCCGTGACGGACACTATGGTCCAGCAGGACTGAGCATTTGGGGCCACAACCACGTCAGCCATTGAAACCACCGGCACGTCAGTGGTGCCGTCACCATTTCCGCTGCAGGCAGAAACCGCAAACGAGAGAACGCGGTTAGCTTCACACAACATGGCATATTTCTGCACGTATGATCGCAGATTTAAGCCCTTCCTAAACAGACATGGGAGAAGAGAGAGCTAGGTAACACACTGCTGCATAGTTACCCCGACAAATCTCATACCCTCCAGACACTCAAAGGAAGTGTTGAGTTGCTGAGACGACCGTTACCTTCATCCCTCCCCTCCCCTATACATGCATTACTCATCTAACACATGACCTGCTTACCCGTCTTCTAATGTTGGCGATGGTTAGCTCCTAATGAGACACTGAAGTCGCCTCTGTGCCTTCACTGCGCTGCTTAGCCTGTGTGATAAATTATCTGGATGTTTAGGGGAGCCCACACCTTAATACTTTATATTGTCATGGGACGGGACAATACCCCGGCCGGCATGGCTCACCACTAAAGACAAAAAGGAAGAAGCTGGGTGCAGGGCGCAGCCAGCCCGGGCCCAGTAATGGTTGCATGTAAATAGCTCTTCGCATCATGTAAATACATCGCTTAATCACCACATGGTTTGTGTCATCTGCCGCTGTGTTACAATATGTAGAGGGTGGACTGAAATAAAAAACTAGAGACATTTTCTCTACCTGAACCGGAACGGACGAGTGTACTGTCACGTAGCCCAGTGCAGAGTGCTACTGGCGCTATATCTTAAAAAAAAAAAAAAAAAAAAGAAAGCTGGTGCAAGTATAAAAAAGAATACACAGCTTCACTATGCGCTGTCAGCAGCCGCCTTACCAACTATTGCAATGTCACAATGGCTTGCGATTAGTGTCATGCCATCTCAGCCTTCGAAATTTCCACTTTGACCCATTTCACGGTTAACATTGATTTTTGTTTGTTCACGCACAGGTTTTGCAGGTTGAGCACGTTGGCCAATCTTTTGTCACAGACGATGACAGCAAATCAAGTCAATGGGGAGGACGGTGCAAAGAACACTACATTTCCAAACACTCTTTTCTAATTATGAAATGCCCATAAATTAGCCGAAGAACATTTAATGTGGCCTACACATCCTAGACATTATTTGGTGAGGTAATTGGACAATGCTTACAACTCAGTTCCATTTATTTTTCAAGGGACACAAAAGGCTATTCTGAATAGCATCTTAGTGCGCAAGGCAAGCACTTTGGTGGCTGCTACTGGGGTTTGGTGGTGGCGATGGCATCGGCGTTAGCGTCGTAACCGAGTGAGCAAAGGCAGGAAGAAAACGGTGGAGGAAAATGTGGCGGAAGTGTGCAGGGGAGGGGAGTCTGCCGAGCCCGCATGAGACGCTCGTAGGAGTGTCTGGCGAAATTGTGAAGGGGAAGGTGGCTCACGCTGCTATGGTGCCATCTCTGTCACTGCCTCCCTTCCACACTTTTGGCAGACACTACTACTCCGTATGTGGCTCATCCTAACCCCGTGACATTTGCACGGGAGGTTAAAACACGATTTGCAACAACATCGTCGTTGCCGGCGACACACTGCGAGATAGCACAGTAGCGCGCGCTGCCGTGTGTTCACTGATCACGTGATTACTTCCTGAGACGCACCAGCTATGCTCCGCGACAGAGAAGACTGCAGTTCGTGCTGCACACGAATTTCGTATTAGGGAGTATAGTAATCGTCAGTGCATTTTTTTTTTCCTGCCTGATGAAAGATCATGCCTTTTGTAGCTCTTTTGGTTTTGTTCAAGTAATGCCTTGCCTGCTTAGAAATAATTAAAGCTGGTAGTTGGCATTTCTCTCTCCTATTTCCCGTTCATTACTTTGTGACGTTAAAGAGAACGTCACAAAGTTCCTAGCGCGAGTCCGAGTCACATGAGCAGCCATTAATTAAGCCTAGCCCACAGCGAAGAGCTTTTGAGCAGTGCTGCCATCTATGAGATGTAGGAAATATACATGCACTCGGATATCAATAAAGTAAATGGCCATCCCAGCAGCCCAGTCGGCTGCGCTCATAAGCTCCGCTATCCAACCCTGGCTGTATTGCATGTACGCGCTAGTAGTAAGTTAGTACAGTAGCTCGCACGTTCATATTGCACACATCCTTTGGCTGAGCTTGCGCCCCATGACAAAACATCTAACCAAAATTGGAACTGAAACAAAGTGCACCACCTGTGGTAGTGAGGTGGCTATTTTACAATGTTTATTAGCTGAGCTTTGTGTTTGATTAAAATGCGATTCCTTTTTCTTTTTTCTGTTCCAGGAAAGCTCTTGGGCAGGCTTTGCCACCAATCCCGTCAAATTGTTAATCAATTGTGACATCACAAATCATGGTGCAAGGAAAGTGTACGGGGTGGTGGTGATATCTGTGCTGCGTCTGGAAATCCTCTTGAAACAACTACTGCTGCTACAAAGTGGTGCATGTGAATTCGTGACACTGCAATCTACCGACGTAAATCGACTTGCTTTTACACTTCATGGTCTGCTTAACCCTGTCCACTACAAGCAGTCTGGTGACAACACTTTTTGTTTCTTTGAAAGGTCAATCTCAGGGAAGGTACATGGTCCAGTGAAAGACTACTGATAAACTCAACTTTCCTGGGCTTCCATAATGTGCACTACTATCTTGTGCACACAGGCACACTGTTTTCCCCTACCTTTGGCCAATTCATGCACCTTTCCATAGCAACACAGTTCGGCCCTATTATATTTCACCACAATGAATTTTGGGCAGAGCTCCCAAGCTTCTACAAAATGTTCAGAAGACTATTTTACACCTTTTTCCGGGCCATACTAGAAAGTAGCTGAGATTCCATGCAAAAATGCGGGCCTCCTTAACACATGCTGCATCGTGCTAATGCTCCCTCACTGACACTCTGGCATGTTGTACAATGTATGATGATCCATCAAATGGGTTCAAATGCCTTTCCATCCTACGGTCACTAAGCTGCATGCGGCAATGCATGCCACCCCAGAATTCTAATGAGGCGAACAGCCTCAACCATTTTAGTGCTGTTCAATGTATCTGTTGTAAATGTTTGGCCTACTCCTCATCAATGTGGTAGTGCAATAAATGGTGCCAATTCTACCGTCTCCTGCAATCTCCATGAACAACGGGTCTGGCACAGCCAGTGTTCTCATGGCACGTTATGTCATTCAAGTACGATTACAGGGAGTGAATAGCATGAATCTCAGAAGTTGCGCAATGTTTCGATGACTGCTCTGCTTAGAAATACAATGTACAAAGTCAGCTCGATCTATGAGACTGATGCACTTGTACTCACCCGAGCGCAGCCTGCTGTTGATACTGGGCCAACAGGAGATTGATCTGAGCCTGGTCGAGGGTCGAAGCGGTCACTTCGGTCGTCTCCACCGCCGTCTCGAGCGTTTCCGTGATGACCTGCTCTTGCTGGACGACAGACAGGTTCTCGGCATCGTTCCCGACCTCTTCTTGCAGGGTCTGGGTGGTGAGGAATGCCGTGGAGCCTGCGCCCTGCCGCAAGTCTGTCAGGCCCTGGGTCAGCTCAGACATGGCGCGAGTCAGCAGGTCGGCCTCCCGGCCTCTGGTGCTGCCACTTGAGGTCTGCGAAGAGTTAAAAGAAAGTCACATAATGAGTCACAATTATGTGCCAGGTCAGCTGCAATGCTCAAAAAGACAGGCACTCAAAAGATTTGACAGGGCTCAGCACGAATGGAAGAACAAGCCAATACATGGCTTTTTTTCGGAAATTGTGCCACCAACAGAAGAACCAAGATTTGGGCGAGTTGGTACTGGTTGAACACCTTAGTAAAGAAGCACTAAAGACAAATACACGATGCAGGACGTGCAGACTGTCAGCACCGTCCTGTCTACTTCCTGCCTTGTGTATTTACCTCTTCTACTTCCCCCCATCAAAATTTCAAACTACCAGCTACCAACAACCCCACAAATTTTCCCCAGGGACCTCCCGGCATTAGGGACATGAAGGAGAAACAAAAATGCACATGCCGTTTTTACTAATTTTAAAACAGCTGACAAGCTTGGCAAAAGAAGTGTTGGGGATGAAGTGCCGTTCTGTAGTTGAAACTATCATGCAGAGGCGACCAGCCACACTTGCGAAGTTTGGGCCAATAACATGGTCAGAATGCATTATAAACTTCACTAACAGCAGATCTACGGTTGTCACAGAGCCAAACGCTGCAACCAGGCAGGCAGGAATGACTCCTGCCAGCTTCTCTGCCTTGACAATGACAGCCCGAGGATCAATGGCACCCAAACAGAAGAAGAAGGAACGACTGACTGACCTGGCTACCGCCGCTGCCGCTGCTTGCGGTGTTGCTGGTGGTGGTGGTGGTGGTGGCACTGAAGAGGGCCACCATCTCAATGTGCTTCTTGCGCTGGTGCTGGAGCAGCTTGGCCTTGCTGGCGTACTGCTTGTGGCAGAGGCAGCAGCTGTGCGGCTGGGTCGTCACGCTGCCCACCATGTGCGAGAAGGTGGGGTTGGGCTCCCCGGGCACGCTGGGCACGCCCCCCTTGCAGCGGTTGCTCATGGGCAGGGCGGCCCCCGGGTGGTTCTTGAGGATGTGCGCCTTGCGCTTGGACGACGAGCGGTACACCTTCTCGCAGTACTGGCAGTAGTAGTCGCGCGTGGCGCGCAGGATGGGCAGGTTCAGCTCGGGCACCAGCTCCAGCTGCACGCTCGGGTGCCGCTTGGCCATGTGGTTCACCAGCATGCCCCGCCGCTTGAAGCCCAGCATGCACGTGTGGCACTTGTAGATGAAGCGCTGGTAGTCCGTCGGGGGAACCTTGGGCACGAACCGCTTGGCCGAAGGCGGCCGGGCGGAGGAGGCAGAGCCCTTGCTGCCGCCCCCACTCCGTTGGCTGCCGCCGGTGGACTGCTCCCCCCCTGCCCCTCCTGCCCCCCGGGCGTCGGGCCCGTGCAGGCGGCGCATGTGGTCCTTGAGCTTGTCCTTGCGCTTGAACTGGCGGCCGCACAGCGCGCACAGGAACTCGCGGTGCTCCGAGTGGCACAGCATGTGCAGCTTCAGCTTGTCCTGCCGGGGAAACACCTTGGGGCACTGCTGGCACAGGAAGCGCTGATTCGTGTGGAAGGCCCGGATGTGCTTGCGCACCTGGTTGTACTCCCCAAATTTCTGCGGATCAAAGGGAGATGGGGGACGTTTCAGGACCCCGCTCCCCTAAACGCCTAATGTAATGGTTGGGTTGCTCGTAGGACTTCTCATTTTAGTGAGTTTTCTTCCCCAATTAGCAGGGTCTTACTCCCAATGATGATCTTGACCTCTCCCTTCTGAGGGAATCGTCAATCTGGATTGCAATCACATCCCACTTACAGGAGACAACATAACGAAGAGCGCATGCGTTGTGAATTCTGTGTCATCACATTCGATGTTCTTACACTGATATTTTTCTTTTTGATCTCCGACGTAATGCAAATATTTGGTTAACGAACTCACTTAAAGGCCAACTGCACTCAAATTTCACCTCGGCCAAATTTGTTTTTAATGTGTAGTAAGTACCCCCAAATAAGCTGAGACACAAGTGGTAGCCCCGTGAAACGCCTCGTTAATCAGTCAGAAGCGTTTAAAAAGGCTCCGCCGCAGACCACTCTGCACCTGCCGGCGGATCGCGTAAACAGCCATGACGCGCCTGTGACGTTCCAGCCGACGGTGGCTTTTTCCTCTGGCCAGCCACGCAGCGGGAGAACCGGTCGAGCTCTGCTGCCCCGTGCGCGCGTAGAGCTTGCGCGCAGACATTCTCCCGAACTGGTGACCGTCCGGCCGCTCGCTGGACGGCTGCAACGTCACTGCAATGGCCGCGCTCTCCTCGGTTTCGGTTTCAAAATCGCCGATTTTTGCTGGCCGCTTGCGGCGTCCACGTGCGTATTTCAGCTGTTGTATTTTGCATGTTGCTTTCTTTTTAAGCAGACTATAAGGAAATAGGGTTTTCAAGAAGTCGAAATTTTGAGTGCAGTTGGCCTTTAACTCTTTCCTTATGGCACCATAGGCCATCGGACACGGACTTCCAATGATTTAAAACGTCCTGCGAAAGCTAAAAACAGCGCCTTGCAGACAGCTAACACCATCTGGTGCATTTATTGACAAATACTTTCGATTTTACTATCTTTTGTTGACATTTCGCGTGCAGAGACGGCGCTGAGAGAGAAATTTGGACTCTCGATAGCGCAGAGTTGTGCGAAAATGGCGTCCACTTCACGGGTCGCTCCACAAAATCACACAGCTGTGGCAGGGACTTGCTGCTGATTTTTGTTACCCCAGCAGCAGTGATGACTCCAGCAATGATGTGGACCCGTCAGATTTTAGTTCTGATGAAGACGCCCCATTCAACGGCCTCAGACTTTAACAGGTGCTAGGGGTAATGTTCGTTTTTGACTTCGAGCTGTATTTATAAACAAAACGGGCTTCATATCTGATGACTGCGGTTTTACTTTCATGTGTTGGGTCTGGACAACATGCGGCGGGGATATTTTGCCTAACGCGCCGCGCTGTATCGCATTATTATCTTCAAAATAGCCTGGTGCTTGTGTCAGATTAGCGCTGCTTCTCAAGAGCAGTGAATTTTTGTCTTGTTTTTTACTACTGAAGAGATAATGATTTTGTGTGAGAACACAAACAAGTATGCTTGGGTGCATATTTTAGAGTGACCCGACTTGCTTTTGAGTGGCTTCGCGGAGTGGCACAGCCGCCAGTGCCGCTAGGTTTGTGGGCCCGCAAAAAGCCAGAACTTGGTGTACAGCATTGAAGTATCTATTGAATCATAGCTTAGGAACGTAGGAACAACTTGTATATTTTCGAATTCCTAGAATAATTTTTAGGCTCAGTACAATCACCTATATACGTTGTGCGCAGGGGTGGAACAGGGTCTGTTAAATCTCCCGCTGGGTATGCGCTGTTCACCATAATCATCATGAAAGCACCCCTGTCATTAAAGTAATCGTCGCCGCGAAGGGCAGCCATGGCCCAGGTCTGAGGTCTGCTTTGTGTCGTTCTTCCGCTATAGGGTCCATGGGTTTGGGAGCAGTCCAGGGAGCACGCAAAAGTGGGCTTTTGTAGCAGGCTTGCAGCAGCCAGGAAGGCATTTTGGAGCAGTTTTGGAGCAGCCAGAGAGGCCATTTGGAGCAGATGTAACACAATTTCACAGCATTATGGTGCCTTCCTAATCTCCCTGCAAGCCGCAGAGCAAGTCCCCTGCCAAGTACCTTATCTGTTTACTATGTCAGGTGTTCTACCATGCACTAGAACCTACTCTGAACAAGGAACGCAGTTCTTGTACTATATCTGGACGTTTACAAAATGCGGAGTAATCTACCTTTGGCCCCAGCGAGCGAGCCGCATTATACCGTTCAAAGGTCAAACCTCACGCGCCGAGTCGAAAGATGTGAGATAACAGGCCTTGCTTCGTGTCCCGTAAACGGCAGTGTTTATGCAACCCTACGGCGGCATTCCGTAAAACAAGCTGATTGCTTGCAAGGTAATTGCTCGCATCTAACAGCGCTTTCAGTGTGTGCGAAGCTAAACATAGCTCTGTCTTCGCCCGTCACAGGGCTGCGAGAATCGACAAACTTGCACCGGAGACTACGTAAGTAGAGCATGTCAAAAGGCCCGATTACTGTAGGACCATCCTCCTTTAACCCCAAAGTTGAATTGAATTGAAATTGAAGTTTATTATTATTTTTTTTTCTGAATGCAGAAAAACGGGGGCACCCAGCCTTCCCTCGGTTTCACAGGGGAGTTCATTTCAAGTTTCAAATTCATTTCTGTATCAAGTTCACGGGCGAAAATGAGTAATTACCTGAAAACAAAAGCGCACAGAATTAACAAGTGAGGGCAAAGCGTCCAAGACCCTGTTTGTTCAATACATGCAGCAATGAAAGGTTGCGGGCAGCAAAGCTAGGATTGCCAAAAAAATGGGCAGCTAAATTGATGTGCGCCTTCAATAAACTACAACCTTTCTTAAGGATATCATTCTGGCCATTTGCGATGAGACACAAAAACATTTCCATTGTTCCTTTTCCATTGATTGTGGCAGAGCAGCCAACAGTGGCAAACACAACCGTGCAAATGCAACACGCTGAAATTAAAACAGATGGCGCGCAGTGCCTGCGACCTTACGGCTAAGCCAAAGCCTTGATGAGAAAGAAACCATAAACGCCTTGATGAGACTAAAAACACAATGTTTCTGCCAAGTTTTCTGGCGCTGGGTGTCATGGAAGTCGTAACTCACGGCTCAATTGAGGCACCGCGGTGTAGGACGGCACCAATAAACGAGTTTGGCGCAAGAGGGGCGCTTCGGCGCAGGATGGTGCAAATAAGAAAGTTTGGCGCTCAATAGCACAAATGGCACAGCTGTTCCACCCCTGATTGTGCATATACCTTTTTTTTTGCTTTTTTTTCTGTTTAATTGACCAATAAACTTTAAATAATTTCACCTTTAAAAAAACTGCTGTTATGGGCTTGAAAGAGCAGTCTATAAGCTACAATTTCATGCATAGCAATGCTAAATGTGTCTAGCAGCTCAAGAGAAAAAAAAAAGAAAAGAAAAGTTTTATGGAAGCACTCAAAATTGGCCATTTTTCTGCATTAATGAAAAAGTTAAGAAACCACACTCGTCAACAATGAAACAATTTTCTTTTAGTTTCATGTACTGCTAGCACAAAGGTTCTACGCTCGTTTCATTCACGTTTAGCTTTGTCACACAGCTTTGGTGTCATGCAGAAGAGCCAACAAAAGAGAGCTTGCATTACAAAAAGCTAAGGAATTGTTTTTTCTCGGCAGCTTTTTTGAAAAGCAAGGCCCTTAGAGATCCTACAAGTGGCTTGGGAGGTTTCTCCTACGGTTTGAGCAGCCCAGCAGGTAGTATTAGCAGTAGATAAACGCTGGAGTTGTTGGCTAGACTCAAAACTTGTCTCGCCAGCAGTAGCCGAGACAATCTATCGAGAAGCAGTGACAGTGCAAACCCATGCAGCGCTCACTTTGTCGCACGTTGGGCAGGTGTAGACACCGTCTTGTCGATGCGTGTAGACGTGCTCTTTCAGCGCAGTGATCACATGGAACTTCTCCTTGCAGATGGGACACTCAAAGTACCTTTCACCTCTGCTGTCCAGAAAGGAAGACAAAGGAAACAAAGCATAGCACTAGTTAGTTACAGCACTCGGAAACAGGGCCAATGCTTTACAATCTGAGAAATACGAAATCAACGTTTGTTTTCTCACGTGGCCACTTGCCGCTGCGGCCAGCGGCGAGTGGCCGCTGGCCGGCAGCACTGAAGAACAATTCCCCAGAAAACTAGCAGTTTTGGTTTCGGTCTTTATGCGCTAGAGGAACTTTTAGGTGATGGCATCAACGGCCCAGGTGGTGTCAGTTGACGCCATCACCTAAAAGTTCCTCTAGCGCATAAAGACCGAAACCAAAACTGATAGTTTTCTGGGAAATCGTTCTCCAATGATGCCTGTTGCAATAGATATCACTGTTGTTTCATTTTAGTGGAGCTGCACGCTACAAAGAAGAAGCTCCGGTGAATACGAAATCACGACATTGAGGTAGAAAAAAAAAGCAGTTCGAGTTTTATTCCTAAGCTTGGAAATCTGTGAATACGTGCACTACGAAGCTCATTTTTTATTTGCAGGTTCAAGTAGTCACAAGGTTTAGGAAAATTTGCAGAAGTGATGTCTCTGCTCAGCATAAAATTTTTAATTTCCAAATTTGCTAATTGATTGCCTCAATAATAAATCTGTAAATATTTGTACTTCCAGCTCTATTTTTTCTTTGTGGGCCTATGGGACCCTAAAATTGAGGAAAAAACAGAAAACATTGTTTTGCTTCAAATAAAAAGAACAGGGCTGAAACGGTTAAGCTACCATACTACCAAATGCATTGCCAAGAGATTGGTTGTCCAATAAAAGGGAATGAATAAATACCGTATTTACTCGCGTAATCCTCGCACTCGCGTAATCCTCGCACCCCTAATGTGAGCCACCAAAACTTGAATTTTTTGGTTCCTCGCATAATCCTCGCACCCCCAACTTTGCAGCGGCAAAAGTTGCCTGCTCGCGAAACCCGCATGGTGCACGCGCTCTCCAACGGGCGCCCTCCCCCGCCGCCTCTCCGTTCGGCGGAGAGCGCTGTGTATCCAAGGCCATCCAGGCGCCCTAACACGCTACTCACACTGTCACACCAACGCCGCCTGTATAAACAGTGCCTAACGCATGAGCGAAAAATGGCCAAACAGCCACTCTCCTGTTGCTCTCTCCCACCCTTCCCCGCTCCGTAGCCTTCCAGCGTGCTTTCGTGTCCGCCAGCCAGCGCCGCTTCTAGGAAACTATGCAAAATAGTGGAAAGTTTGTTTAGCGTTCCCGAGGCGGCGCTCCAACGCCTTCTTGTTTTTCACCATGCCAGTCTGTGTTGGTCTGTCACGGATAAAACTTCCTTTGTCACGAAGCAAAATCCCTTGCGCTGCCGCAGGCTGATGCCGGCTTTGCGCGCTTATCTACTCGTATCACAGGCCCTGAAATTTTCTGAGTGCGGCATCCCCCCTCTATCCCCTCCGCATTTAGGTATTGTTTTGACCCCCCTGTTCGCACTCCGCATCGGTACGCACTTCTAAAATTGATGACTGTACTGTAGAAGCGCCCGGACAGCGTGGCGGGATCGCAGCTGCTTATCCTTTTGTTTCCTATAATTATCTGAATTTTACAAGCACGTGATATTATTGGAAAGTAATCGTAGAAGTGAGCGCCTGAACAAAAAACAGGCGCGCATTTTTTTCTTCTCTAAATACTCCAGAAAGAAAAATATCAGTAAAATAATGGCTCCCCCATCCGAAAATATTTTTTTCTGTTAGCTATATGTCTACCCAACAATCAGTACGTTCTTAGACTATTTCAGTCCGCCTCCGTCTTTATCTACGGAAAAATGCAGCAAGTATGAAGCGAGCGACACGTTGAACGAGATCCCCAGTGCGCCACAGAACTAGCGCCCCGTCACGGCTAAGATGTGAGCGAAACGGCTCTTGAAGCCCAACAGGCAAGCTGACAGACACACGTCGTAGAAGTGGGTGCAGCGTTCGCGACTCGCGAGCAGTGACGTAAGGCGAGATGTCCGCCGGAACGCGCCACATAGCGGATCAGTGCCTGAACTAAGCGTCCCTACCCTTCCCATTGAAAAGCGCGCGACGCGTCAGGTAATGTTAATACAGGCGGCGTTGGTCACACTGTCCTTGAGCCGGTTTCGCGCATGTTTCGCGCGCGCACAACAAGACGGTGTTCGCGCAGCCCGCTGTCGTCTGTCGCGTCGTCGTGTCGCCGTTGAGCGGCAGCAGTCAGTGAGTCACTCGCGTCAGTGATGGATAGCTTGCTGCCGTTTTGAGAACTTTTTGATCTAATTGTTTTGTGCTTGGTGCCGCTTCGCCATGGGGAGGAACGCCAGCTACACTGCCACTTTCAAATTGAAAGCGAAAGAGTACGCGATTGAACACGGCAACCGTGCCGCAGGCAGGCACTTCGGCGTCACCGACTTCAACATGCGTTACTGGAATAGGGGTAGGGCATGCACATACGACGACGAGATAGGGCGCGCACCAGAAAGCAAAGGCGGCAATTTCATGATCGCTGATCGACGGGAGACTGTTTACGTTGTAAATAATAAAATAAAAAGAAATAGCTGCTGTTGGCAACACTGAGCTTACCTATACAAAAAACGACCGCTACATTTAGCGGGATTGGCATAAGGCAAATTGGCAACACTATGCACCAGATTTTTTTTTTTTTTTTTCCCGCATAATTCTCGCACCCCCTAACTTTGCATTGACTTTTCCGAAAAAAAAAAGTGCGACGATTATGCGAGTAAATACGGTACCTACACCAGCTTTAATCCTACGAACTCTCAAGGGACACACAAACATTGACAAGCACTCCTCATTCCCTGCTGGTATTAATCTTGCTGGAATAACGGGAGCTCAACTTTGTGAGAGGCTTAAAGCAAGCTTTGCAAACAGCCCATCACTCCCCCCCCCCGCATAATGAGAGGGCATGTGGCCTCACTTGTGCGTCTTGAGGTGGCCCGTGAGGGCAGAGTTGTTGAGGAAGCGCTTGTCGCACATGTTGCACTTGAGCGGCTTCGTCTCGTCGTTGCCGTGCACCTGGTAGTGCTTGGCGAGCCGGTCCTCCGTGGCAAAGCCCTTGTAGCACAGGCTGCACTTGTGCGTCCTCTGGGGCGGGGGAGCAGCCACCGACGACGGGAGGGCCACCGTGGCACCATCGCCGGCCACCTGGTTCTCCGAGTCGGTGCTCGCTGCCTCCGACGGCAGCTTGTCTCGCTTTGGGGGACCTCGCTTCCCGTGCACCCCCACATGCTTGATCAGCTCGGCCCTGGTCGAGAACTCCTGCGACCAAGCACAGGGCGACAGCCGTTAGGGAGAGATGCCCCGAGCAATAGTAGTAGTCAAAAACTGCATATTGGGTAACCAAAGGCTGCACCTACAGTTTGTCCGCCAAACAGTGCTGCAAGATTGCAACTACCATAAACTCCTTCGCGGGAATTTCCACATGTCTGCTGCAGTGTGTTGCGATCACAAGTTGTAATACATTTTTGCATAGAGCAAATAGTTTGAAGTATTAGCCAATTTTTTTTTGCAAAGGCTTGGCAAAATTTATAAAAAAAGCGATAAATGGGTGTAGTTAACTCTTGTGCTTTAAACAACCAATACTAGATTATTAACCAAGCAGTGCCGTACAGGTTGTATAGCTCTTTTACATCAAAGGTTATGCAACCCTGAAGTTCACACCTGGGAAAAAAAAAAAAAAAAAGTTGAGTTTTAATTCATTTTAATAATGAACTTTGGGCGTGCAGAACTTTCGCAGTAACAGAGCTAGAAGCATGACACAACCCTCATAGCATTCCTGCTCCCACCTTTATTACAATCCTCGATTTCTCTAAATTTTATTTTGCATGTGCATAGAAGTATTTCTTAGACTTGAAAATGCTTTTAGGAGGAAAAAAATACAAAATATTCATATAAAAAAGAATAGCGTTCATATTTATGATCAGCTCACTCCAGCATGCCTGTCAATTGTTGCATTCCTTCGGCCACCTAGATAATCGTTGCGTAAATTGTTTTCCTAAAAAAATGACAAAACTTTTGCAAGAACAACTCCAACTACCGTATTTTTTGCACAAAAAGAAATTGTCTCATATTTGTAATCAGCTTGCCACAGCACCTCCCTCAATTTACATAACAACAACAACAACAACAAAAATCAAATACAGCCCAGTCCACTAATACAGTGGAACACCGATAATACGACTTTCAAGGGACCGCTAGAAAGTGTCGCATGACCGGGGTGTCGTACGATCGGGGTGTGGCTAAATGCCGGCCTAGTAGATGGTCTCACGTGCTAGATGGGCTAAAAACTTATTTCAACTATTATATTTACCGTTCTCGCGTGATTTGCGAACATTTATCTGAAATCCCAAGTTTAAAAAAAAA
Source organism: Haemaphysalis longicornis (assembly GCF_048455015.1). Lineage (NCBI taxonomy): Eukaryota > Metazoa > Arthropoda > Arachnida > Ixodida > Ixodidae > Haemaphysalis > Haemaphysalis longicornis. The sequence goes on along the minus strand of NW_027526361.1, from coordinate 55,725,646 downwards.
AAAAAAAAAAAAAAAAACGCCTATGTTGTACGGCCCTCCCCTCCAGGGCGTCCGAGATAAACCACCAGCCAAGCGGCGCTCGCTACGCAACACCCGTGCCATCCAGCGCTATTTAGATAAGGCCGACGGAGTCGAGCAAACTGAAAAGGGAAAAAGCGAGCGTGAAACTCCCAAGTCTAAGTGAAACAAACCATAGTACGAGGCGAAGATAAAAAATAACGGATTCCCAGTACAGGGTGGATACCCCCTTTGAATGGTACCATGCCATCGCTACTGGGTCAAAGTGCTCAACACATAGGTGTTTTCATTTCCCACAAGACCTAGCAACGCTAAATATTTAAGATGGGTCAAACTTCGCCAGTAAACCGTGTTGCGGTGAAAATTGTAGCGCGGTCTTGCTACAGTGACTTACTGCAGCGGCCCGCGAGTGACCCAAAATGGCGGTGCCAACGTTACGTGTCTCCGCCCTTGCTGCGGAAGTGCGTGTTTGTAGGCACCCTACCAAGAAAGTAGCGGAGTGACAATGCCACTTTGAAAGACACTGATAAGCATGGAGCAGAGAGAGGGAAGATAGCGTCGTGAAAGGAAGGAACTTGGATCGAGCGGGCGAGGAAAGTGGCTGTTCAGTCATCGCCGTGGAGCTGCGTCACAGTGTTTTCGCATTTGCCGGCGGCTCGATGGGAGCTTCAAATTCACGATCCGACAGCCACCTGAACCCTGAACTAGGACTACTCGCAGTTGGCGCGTTGGCGTACTACTGCCGTGTGGAGCCGTCGAAGGATAACTCCTGCTCACGAGTACCCCGCCAGCTTTCTTGCGTCTATCCAGCAAGTGGTCTCGCCTGCATGCGGACCCCTGCACATCAAGCAGCGTCAAACGGGCGTTAACAAAAAAGGTGGGGACGAGGCGGCGAAGTGGTTTAAAATATGGGAAACACGCCGGATTATCCACGCCAGGGTCCGTTGTATGAAGCGGACCGCGTGCACCTGACCGTCATATCATCGGGGTTTTTAACGCGGTGTTTCTATGGGGAGTTTGCCGGGACCGCGGTGATCCGTCGTAATAAGCGGGTCGTCATAAATCCGGGGGACGTACCAGCGGGGCTCCACTGTAACAATATTCAAATGCCAAGGAAATTCCATTGTTATAACCGATAATTGGTCGTAGCACTTATTATTAGCAGAAAAGATGCCATTGTCGGCCAGCCTTGTTTGCTTCACGTGACGCTGGCACACATCCTTAGCTGAGCGAAAGGCCTATGCCAGAAACGAAGTTCCTAAGGGACTTTATCGCCTCCTGCAAAGACACTACCTGAGTAGGCTGCACAACCGTGCCGTCAGAGTCGTCACCGTCACCGCTGTCCGCAGCTTGTATCCGCGCAAAAATCGCCTCTTCAGCAAGTTACTTGGACATTTTCAAAACATGGCCCTGACGTCCCTTCCGTGGAAAAATGGGGGCAGTTGAAGAAGCACCCAGTCAAGTTCAAAGCAGCGCGCAAGTGAAACAGGCGAACACGCGAGCGAGCAAGTGGGCGCGGAGACTATGCCAAAACGGTGGCGCCGGGAGGGGGGTTCGGAAGGAAAACTGCCCTTCTCCTCTCGCTTCCTCAGAAGCGCCGCAGTCAACTCATTTTCTGAGGGGCGGAAGGGATGCAAGGCGCACCATGGCTTGCAGCCCATACCATTGGCGCGGCCGCAGCACGCTGCAATTAGATTCAATCGTTACATCCGATATCGCAGCACTGGAGCATCGTAACAAGCGGTTTATTTCACCAAGTGAATGCATACAAAAGAGGATGGTGCCATAGTTGTTCATTGTTACATCCGATATGATATTATAAACGATATTGTTATAAGTGGGCTCTCTGCTGTACCCCCGTCCATCGAAAGCCTTCATCCTAGCTATCACCAGCCAGCACTCAACCATTGTTCTATAAACGCCACCACCCGTCTAGTAACACCAGCTACACGCTCAGAGGACCCACCAAAGTGGTTCCAAGCAGCAGCCAGCCGCTGCCCACCCCCCCAACTCACCGCTCCACACTCGGGACAGCACGGCTCAGACTGGGCCGCGGTGGTTTCCGCCGACACGGCGCCGGCGTGGAGGGGCTGGTGCAGGGGCTGGTGCAGCTCCAGCAGGTCGGCGCTGTGGAAGACGAGGCGGCAGTGCGGGCACGCCCACGTGGTCCTGGCCGCCTGGGACACGCAGCGGCGGCTGGACTTGCGCACGGCCTCCAGGGCCAGCAGGGACATGATGGGCCGCTGCTGCTGCCTCAGCTGCTGCTGCCTGTCGGGCTGCTGCTCAGGCTGTTGCTGCAGCTGCTTCGCGGCTGAGTGGGACTGGCTCTGTCGCCGTTGCTTGTGCCGGTCATCCTTCTGCTGGTGTCGGATGATGTGCCTTGCAGTGGTCAGAGAGGGGACGAGGGAGATGGGAGGTTACCATTGCAACGTTACTGCTCTCTCTCTCTCTCTCTCACCCGCGTCGGCGATTACGCGCGGCAGCGGCAGCTTCTGCCTCGGCCAGAAAGCAACTCGTGCCGCGCGCGGCAGTGGCAGGGGCCTGGCGACTTTTGTCAATGGGGAGGTGCGCACCCTCTGGGGGGTGCTTTGAAGCGCTCGGGGATGCCAGCTAGCCCCCCCCAGAGACGATTAGGCTTACCGCCGTGAAGGATATTTGATGGGCACTTTCCTATGTGGCGCGTGTGAAGTTTTGCAGTGCAAATTTCGCCCACATTATCAGCTTTTTTCCCACATGAACAACTTCGTTTGCCCCTCGTGTTGCGTTTGAGCGGGCAGTTAGAAGCAGTCACCAGAGCTACCCTCATCGTGCAGGTGGTCTCCGTGGCTGCGTCAGCACGCCTGTCGCTTGCGAGGTGCGTTTTTGTGTACCGAAAACGCTCCATGCAGTTCACGCTGATGCCCGCATAGACGATTAAGCTGTGACAGAAACACAAACAGTGCGCCAGCCATGTATACACACCACGTTTTCATTTGCAGGAGCCGCTTCGTGCAGTTAATGCTTCCTTTTAACTGCAAATTTCAATGTAGCAAAATTCCAATGTAATGAAGCAAATTACGAATTTTACTGGCTTTGTTACATCAAGGTTTGGCTATATACCTTTTGAATAAACCATAGCCGTGGCGGCAATCAGGCATTCCCTCTTGTTTCTGACAATGAGTACTCTCAGCATTTCGCCTTCGCATTCCTTGCTTCCCTCTATGCCCTACGCTCTATACTCGGGGACAACTATCTGTGGCAATGCAGTCCAGGCTACACAGCCGGACCACGCCTTTTCACTGCGCACCTGGAAGTAGTTCAACAAAAATAATTGGCTGGCGGTAACCTCAGAAATTCAAGAATATCTAGTTCTTATGTTTTAAACTTGCATTGATAATGCCACTAAATTGCTAGCCAGAATATATGAAACAGAGAGCATTTTTTTTTACATTTTCGGATATTTTTGGCTTTGCAACGGTTCCCTCCCGAGAAAAAAAAAAAAAAAAAAAAAAAAAAAAAAAAAAAAAAAAACATGGCGTTTTTGTCGACGGATTTTGGCAGCTTGCCAATTCATTCTCCGCATAGGATTTGCAAAGCTAACGCTGTCTCAACAAACGAAGTGAGTGGTTTGCAAAGTGTACGCCCAAGTGAGACTGATGCAACCGGGACTCTTCGCCGTTTCCGCAATCCGTTTGGTTAGCCAGTTTTCCGGCGTAAGCAAGCGTGTGCGTAAGCATGTGTGCATGCTGCTCTTTCGGTATACCGCGCTATGTAAGTACGCCGCACATGCCGGTGGTGCTGCCCAGTAGAAGAGTTTACAGATCAGTGCATTCCGTCAGAACTGCAGCGCTTACAAAATTCACTTCTTTTCTGAATGATACAGAGTCCACAGTCGGTCTGAGTTCTCCAGTTCACTGCCGCTCTGACCGTGTCCAGTCAAAGGGTTGGCCTGTGTTTACAAACAAATGAAGCGTGTGGAAGGGGACGCCAATATGACTGCATGCTATGTAATTCTGGTTCGGCGCACTCAACTACGGAGCTTATGCAAAGAAACGAACTGTATCAAATGCGTATCAGTCACGCCGAAACTGAAACCGAAACCAGTTTATTGGGAACTACTTTGCGCAGTAACACAGAGCAGTTAGCCTCCCCCTTCCCCTCCCTCCAAAGCTTTCACTCCATTGCCACAGAAAGTTGTCCCCGAGTATAGCTGTCTTGCCGTCGCCTTGCTGTGCTGCCTGCACCGTCTGCACGTTGGTTACGCATGAGTTTGCGTCGCATATTGCGTTCTTTTGACGCCCGCATCCCCGCGTTGACGATTTGGCCTGGCCCCCCGGCAGCAGCCTCTGCCTCAGTTGCAGCACAAGGCAGTGGGAGGAGCCTCTCGACTTGTGCCAATAGGGAGACGAACTCCTCATGGTGGAAATTTCGAATTGCTCGCAGCAGCTGGTTCAGCCACCTCCGCTGCAGATATTTTCCGTGGATGACATTTTGTAGTGCAGTTTTCGCCCACATTATCAGCTCCTTTCCCACAAGAGCAATTAAGTTTACACCTTGAGGTTCATTTTTAACAAAAGGTTAGTAGTGGTCACTGGAGCTGGCTCCACCCCTTTACAGCAGGAGACGACGCCATGTTGCCACTGCCTGTTGCATGCGCAGCACGTTTCCATGTACAGAGAACTTTATTTTTCTCATTTTCTGGTGATACGAAGTTTTGGGTGACACGAATATTCTTGCCGCCCCCTTGAGATTCATATCCCTGAGATTCCACTATCTGGTTTTTGTGGAACTATCCAAATTAGTCAAAGAAAATAATTATTCGCTTTGTATTTTGGTTGAAGGCACATAGTGCCATTCACACATACGTATAGATTACATTTTCATTTGAGTCTGTAGGCAATGCTGGCTTTCATCCAATGTTACGTTTTACCACAAGTTGGCTTTGCGGCAATGCATGCTTGATGCACAGTGAAACTTGTGTGCCAGTAAGGATGACAACGTCCTCCACACTCACCTCTTCCTGTTGTAGGGGTGGGAGAAGCGCCGGTCGCACAGGGAGCACTTGTACTTTTTCTCGGGCGAGTGCATCATGAGGTGGCGCTTGAGGCTGTACTTCTTCTGGAAGACCTTGAGGCACACGTTGCAACGGTTTTCGTCACCAGATGCAGCCGGCTGCAGATAGGGGCGACACGCAACAGCGCATAAAGGCTTCCTTCCTAGTCCCGAATATCAAAGCCCAAGTTACTAGATCACAAAAGCTATAAAGGAACCAAAAGTGTTCAAAAGTATCGTATTTACACAATTGTAAGTCGACGTGAATGTAGGTGGACCCCCCCCCAAACAAACTGCATCTCTCTTTCTCAAAAAGAAAAAAAGAAGAAAAAAAAAGAAAAAGAAAAAGGAAGAAAAAAAGGGGAGCGCAGAATGCAGCCCGTTTGAATGCTGCTGTGAACGAGCGCCGAGAGAGTTCTTCAGGCCCAGGGCACTCACGACAGACGGTGACGGGACAATTCAGCACAACACAGAACTAACACAAGCACGCGGCAACACGGCCGCCTAGAAAACCGTATCACAAGGAGAAGCTCTTCTGGCAACTTCCAATACCCTCCATACGGCGGCTCTTCCATCAATGATTGATGCTCCCACAAGAGCCGTACACTCGTAAGGCGCGAAGTAGATGTTAAAAAAGAACAGCTTTTGTATAAGCATGCGAAATGACCATGCGCTGTGGGTTGAGCGGGAAACTTTATTCCCCAATCATGAGAACACATTCGCTGCGAGATGACAACCATCGAAGCTACCGGCAGCGTCCACTGCCGCGCGATATCAAAACAAACAACATGGCGGCTGACAGAAGTGGCCGCTCGTGATTTCCTTTGATTCGTGAGTACATTACTTGCATTCAAGAAGCGTTTTGTTGTCTCTAATAAACAAAATTAGTATTACCAAATTCCTTGAATCAATGCACGGCACTAACGTAGGCACAATCATATCACGTTGTTTAGTACACTTCCGAACGCGCTAGTAGACGGTTGGCCGCTCTAGGTACGGTGGACAAGGGGCACAGATTGGGAACGCGAACTTTCAAAGTTGGCACCACCTTTGACACCAGAATGTACGCTATAGTAAATGCTACGCTTTGACCGTAATCATAGAAACGAGGGTGTTACGCTTTCCCCAGCTCGTAGCACCCCTGATATCTCATTTCTCTTGCCATTACAAGAGGCATAAAGTTCGATTTCGATTCTAATCGACCCCCCAACATTGGATTGTCAAACTTGAAAAAAAGGGTTGACCTGCAATCGTGTAAATACGGTAACAACCCGCTACGAACCTGTTTCAGAGAGTATGGCAAAAGCAACTAGAAGGCATGTCACAAGAACATTACACACAAAGCTAATGAGTGTTCCATTGCTGACACTCCATCCCCCCTTTTAGGGCAGCGAGCAAAAATGCAATGAAAAGGCTCACCTTAGGAATCACCACAACGTTTGTGGGTTCAGAGCTCTGGTCAGCGAGTACACTTTCATTTCCCAGGCTGTGCATTTCCTGTTGAATACAAAACAAAAACACGACAGAGCTCAAAAACTGCTTTCACCCATCTGCATCACCTGCAAGAAGATCAGGCTACTGGGTATCCTCACGCACCCCTGGAGTGGTTCTTGATACGCAGCAATTTGCTCCGGCCACTGCAAACTCCCACAGAGAAAGGGCAGGGAAAGCACGCTCACCTCTAGGGGGGCCCTGGCGGCGTGCTGTTTCTTGGGTGGTCGCCCTCGCACTCTGAGGCCCAGCCCATCAATTTCAGCGCTGGAGGGAGTGGCCGCAGCCGGTGCTGGTGGCGGTAATGGTGGTGGCGTGGGTGCAGGTGACGACGGCTGAGGAAGCGGCTGCGCAGGTGGAGGCGCGCTTGCACCTTCGGGCCCCACCACCTTCTCGTGCTGGTTCAAGTGCAGCTGCAGCTCCTCAGAGGAAGGGAAGTCGCTGCTGCACTCAAAGCACGCCCAGCGCTGGCACGAGTTGGGTGCCATGGCAGCCCCTGGAACAATGCAGAAGCAGGCCACCCAGCTCGCAACACTGCAAATCAGTTTTCCTGTTCAACACTGTACTCTAAACAGCAGGTCTTTTCATTGCAACTAACTTTTCTATGTCAGCGGCCAGGATTGTCATTACACTTCTCATTCAGGAGAAAGATGTACACACTCCTGCCCTAGTTGGTCACTACATGACTTATGACCAGCGAAGTGCTCCCCGCCACTACCACAATGAACACACCAGGGGCGGTATTCTGAGTTGTGTCCGTTTTGAAAATGTCCATTTGACGGCTGTTTCGGTCATGGTGCAGTTGCACTTGTGAGGCCTCTGACCAATTGGTGTGCTGCGTCACACCTGGTCGTTGGCTTTTTAGCCAATCAAGTCTCGCTCGAAAGGGGCACTTTTACACTAGAATTTTGCCCAAGCTGTTGAGGTTCGAATATTCTTGGCCTGGATAGAAACATATTCCTGCTGAAAATTGGTGTGAGCATGAGCTCTAAAACTCGCCTCTGCTGTTATTTCAAGTCTTTCAAGGCCTAAAGAAACTTGCAGTTCACATGTAGTGGAGTTGTTGGAATGACTATCCCCACATAACGGCAGCCCATACACCATAAAAGAGCTAACCTGGAAAACAGCTAGAAAGAGAACTTCCACAAAGTTCTGATAACGAAGGCGTCAGAAAATAGCTGATGTGCTCGGTTCATTCCCGTCAACAGCATCGTTAGGTGGCTGCACCTTTTACTTTTTACAAAACAGCCTCTACTGCCGCTGGTGACCATTGCTGGGCACTTAAAATTTAAGCAGGAGTTGGACGTTGATGTAATGAAGTCATACTTACCAGCAAAAGCATCAATTGAGAATTTAAAGAATTGATGCTGGATCACAACTTATTTTCCCCGTTTCCAAAACCCCGTCTGTTAAAATGAGGCAGCCACCCACATCAGCACATCTTTAACACACCTACCAGATGCTGCGCAGCATGCCAATAGCGCACAGTTGAACACAGCTCTGATGCAGTAAAATCTACTTCGATGGAGCAACGCAAAGAAGTCCTTCGACATTACTCGCCACAGTGTGCAGTGGCTGCATCACAGGAAAGCCGCAGCCCCCACCTGTCATCCTGCTGGCGCCTTGCTGCAGGTACTGCTGCTGCCGCTCCTGCTGCTCCTGCTGGTCCCGCTTGAGACACTGCAGCTGCATCTCCTCGGCTTGCTGCTGCTGCTGCTGCTGCTGCTGCTGCTGCTGCTGCTGCTGCAACTGCAGCTGTTGGTGCCTCTGGAGCTGTTGCTGTTCGAGCTGCTGCTGCTCAAGCTGCCGTTGCCGCTCCAACTGCTGTCTCTGAAGCTGCTCCTGCTCCATCTCGAGTTGCCGCTGCTGCAGCTGCTGCTGCTGCAGTTGTTGCCGGAGCTTCTGCTGCTGCTGCTCTGCCTGCTGCTGCTGGTGCAACCTGGCCTGCTGCTCGAGCTCCTGTTGGTGCTGCTGCTGCTGGGGCTGTCGGCGGTGGTGCTGCTCCAGCTGCAAGGGTTCGTGCTGCTGCTGCTGCTGCTGCTGGGGCGCTGGGTGGTGCAGCAGGGGCAGCCCCCAGCGCTGGGCGTAGGCCGTCGAGTACCAGACGCGCAGCTCCGCGCGCGTGGTCAGCACCCGGGTCGTGTTGAAGTAGAGGCTCGTGCCCTGCTGCACCAGGATGATGTTCTGCTCGGCGTGGCTTTGCGCGGGCCGCACAAAGCGCATCCAGTTGCTCTGCGTCTCGTCCGACGTGTCCAGGCACAGCACGTGGCCCTCCTCGTCCTCCTTCACCTGTGGGTGATGAAGCAGTGCAAAAAAGGAATTTCAACACAAGTCAGTCCACTTGATTAGAATCGTGTTCGTTTCGCAAAATTTCTCGAGTCAAATCCATTGAAGAAGGACATTGTTGAAAGCCTACAGGGGCAAAGAAGTACGTTTTGAAATTCAAAGTTTGGGGGGAAAATTCAAATTTTAGGGGGTTTAATGCACCAAAGCTACACATCAGCTATGAGGAACGCCATAGTGGAGGGCTCCAGATCGAATTTCACCCCTGGGGATCTGTTAACATGCATCAAAATTTTGACGCATGGGCATTTTCACTTTTTGTCTCCACCTCAAAAGTGGATGCCATGATGGCCGAGAAAGAGGAATGTTGCACTGTAATAAGTTTGTTAGAGGGGCACGCACGCACACGCACAAAAAAGAGAAGAAGAAGAAGAAGAAGAAGAAGAAGGAGGAGGAGGAGGAGAAGGAGAAGATTCCGGAGGGAGACTTTTGTTGCCTTCTTAAATATTTTTTTTTTAAAGGAAACAGAATAATATCAATGCTTTTAAACAGTGCATACCCCATTCAGAAATTTATAAATCGCTATTCCTGAATTTCAGCTTCTAGACGCAATGAGATCCCTAGCCATCGGTAAAAACTTCAATGTGCTGCAAAAATTCTTCATAGAACACGCAAACAGAACCAGAAAAAAGGCACTGCCAAATCAACCAAAACAAAATGCATCAAAGGTTGTCCCTGTCAAAAGACAGCGGCAACCACTTGACACAACTTCTAGCTGTCCACCTGCATTAACTTACAGCAGCCTGTCTAAGGGCGATGAGGCAGCTTGCATTTATTTGAATGAGTCCAGAACAGCTACAATGGTTCATATTTTGTCACCCAATCTCCTAATCTCCCCCGGGGTATTTTGCCACAGTGCGACCTAGGGCCAGTACAGTGCACAAATGCACGAACAAGAAAAAGCTACAAAAAGCTTGCAAGCTGAAGAAATCAATCATTTCAATGAGAACTTGTTTTTAGGAGCAGACTTTACAATAGGATGAACTTCCCGATTTGTAACACACACACACACACACAAAATGCAACGGTCTACCAAGTCTGTACAGCAGTGTTACAGTATTTTAGTGTGTGTAGAGGTGAGGCATGCAGCAGCGCGTGATATGGAGCCGACTCTGATGCTGCCGTAAGACGAGAGATTTTCTCCTCGACAAACTAAGTGCACTAACTTTACGGTGCTACTTTTGATGTTTAAAAAGTAGAACGCCATATGAGCTCAACATAATTTCACTGCATCACCAACTGTACTGCTAACCGAAAGGAGGTATCTGATCAAGAATACGGCCAAGAAACATAGACGAATGGCTCACAAAAAGTGGGAACATTTGCTGTGCCCCGTCAGCTCTCCTTTGCAAGACACCTTCCATTGGTCCAAACTGCGTTCTCTTGGGAATGTTCTTCTTGGCAAAGACTCCGTAAACTGCAGCACAAACGGAAAAAAGAAAAAAAGGCCAGCATTTCAAGAGCTTGACTTGAACTCTTGAGCAATGAAGGGCTCACAAAGTTCCGCGCACATGCCAACACCAGCCGAGCAGAGACATTCACATGCAAGACCAAACAGTTCAACAAGCACAGACTATTCCCTCCTCTGCCTAACTTTTATGCCACCCCTCCTAAACCTTCACGTATCCTTCTGTCTATAAATACATAGAAAAAAACAGAAAACAGTATCTATCCAACCACATGATGAGCGAGTGAAGTTTTCCGTTACATTGGTTGAAGTTCAACAGAAAGATAGATTCAAAACGAAATGCATGCATACTATCCTTGCAACTTAATGCTTTCAAACTATAACACAGATTGCTTCACAACCAACTATCATTCGGAGATAAACCTCAGCCGTTTCTGAAAGACATAAGCATACCAAAAAAAAAAAAGGAGAGACTGCATATCTGCTCCAAAATTGCAAATGTTTTCAGACAGCTTCTTGCCGCCCCTGCCAGGTAAATGCCTCTCTCTCCCACCCCCTCTCACACTCTTCCCCTCATGTCTCACACCTCCCACGGCAAAGAAACACAGTCAATTCAATTTTCTCGCATTCCACTGCTTGCATGCCATCTATTGGAACGCTTTACTGGAGTCGAACTTAGAATGCTGTCACGAGGTCCAGGAATGGGCGAGAGCCCTTCTCGTATTTTTGTGTCCAAACAATATTTTCAAGGCGTTTTTAAAAATTATTGACGTGAAAATCAAGCATACATACACTTTCAATTAAAGGAACACTGCGAGCACCGGTTATGTATTGATGTTTTGCCCAAAATATGCTTAATGTTTTTTTTTTTGCTGAACAATGTTGATAAAGTGTGCTACCAGAATTAGTAAGTTCAGAAAGGTTTTGCCTATATAAACTTCTCATTTCCAAATGTTTAAAGTAAAACCCCAGCGATACGATCACAGCTGGTACAAATTTCAGTGTGATACAAATTCGTAATATTCCCTGGCCAAAATACATAGCTTACAGCAAAAGAGCATCGGGTGTTCTGAACGCGTTGCCGCGCCACTGCGGATTATACTAACACATCGTTCACAGGCAGCGGCCACGGACCGAGCGAAGCACATGAGCCGGCGGAGAGAGCGTGATATGGGCGGGATCCAAGTTCGCCAAGCCCAACCAGCTGCACGATCTCTCACAAGTCCCTTAGTCGAGAGGACCGGACCATGCTCGGTGCGCCGGGGTGAAGAACGTAGAGAGCATCCTGGAGCCACCCACTCAAGCAAGCCTGACTTGTTTTTCGTGGGGTGAAGGCAGCATGCCCCCCGCCCCCACCTCACGTCGTATAGATACAACCATCACTTTTTTTTTTTTTTTTTTTTTAAATACGGCGCACTGGTTGCCATTCTTTTTCTGCCTGTGTGGTCGACCTGTATTTGCTTGCACTTTTCGCCTCAGGCAGGTTCGCGTGATCACAAGCTTGCACGCTGTTTGCTGCCGATATGACCAGTGGTGATGAAGACGACGATGACCGCGGCAGTAGCCACGATAAGCCGTCCACGATGGCTGAAACGCACCTGGTCCTGGCGCTCGACTTGCTGAGGCATGTAATGCCGGGCGAAAACATTTATGAAATTACTTGCACAAAATTTTACACCTTCCAGAAGTCGATAGTTGAATATCTTAGTATAAAGAAAACGCAGACGGATGTAACGATTTTTTTTCTCCCACAAACCGATTTATTTATATTTTATTTTGTGTATGTTTTGATACGAATTTTGGATGATACGAACATTTCACGAAAATTTGTATCACTGAGATTTTACTGTATAACTTATGGCCGGGCGGGTGGCTGAATCAAGGGCCACACACACGCACACACGCACAGACAGACAGACAGACAGACTAAAATTATCAGGTTTGAGTAGTCCAAGCAAGACTACCATCTTTAAAACTTGTGCCTGCTCACTTGGTTCTCCGTCAGCGGTCTCGGACACCTTGTGGACGTAGAGGTAGCTGGCTGGGAGGCTAGCCCACGCCCTCGTCAGCACCGGTTTGTCCACAATCAGCTGCACCTTGTGGCGTGGGCATTCATTGTCGTAAAACTGGTTGCAATCTTCACACCCTGAAAGCAAGGGCAGTTAAGCCACGCCTGGTCGGCAACAAGCACACAGGCACTCCTCAAGTTGTTGCAGCACCTAACAGTACAGCACGGCAGTGATCAGAAACAGAGAAAACACATGGTGGAAGCTTAGACATAAGAGAAAGAGAAAAAGAAATGCGGCCTTTCAAGGGCTGACAATTCAAATGTCAATGAAAGTACGGCAATTCCCTGTATGTGTCTCGAGCTGACAGAAAATGTATAAGCTTTCACAACCATAAAAGCTACTGCTTGCTGAACAAAAAACAAAAAGCAGAGCTGCAGCATCCTGTTGCAGTAACTTGAGCACAGCGAAAGCTTCCAAGCTGCTCTTGGCAGACGTCTGAACGTCTGATACTGCCGCACTTACTACAGTCGAACCCCGCTACAACGAACGCCGCTTCAACGAAATTTCCGCTTCAACGAAATATTTCCAATTTTCCGTCAGCCAGCCATAGAAGTCCATGCAACAAAGTCGTCGCCACAACGAACCATTTGTCAGGCTTGCTTTCGCTTCAACGAAATTTTCGATGATTTGGGCTGGGTTTGAACAATTATTTTACAAGAAAATAAGCATAGCGCCAGCTATCTGTAACTTTTTATACATTCAGGACGCTTAGTTTCACCGAAAACATGCGCGGTGCGGCCACACCGCCACAAAAAAAAAAGAAAAAAAAAAAAATCATAGGCGGACGCCATTGTTTGATGGTGATAACGATGTGGCTGGCCGTCTTTACATGAGGCGCAGGCCCGGTTCGCCAAGCCGGAGCCACCGGAGCTACAGCCAATCCGTATCCAGTTGAAATCGCACAAATGTGCTCCGCTCCTGGCGCTGCGCCGTCATGTATGCGTTGTGAGCAGCTGTCCTTGCCGTTTTCCTTCTACCATTCTTAGTAGCCAAGAGCAAAAATCATGTTTGCGTGTTTGGTCTTGAAGCCAAGTCATCCTATCTTAGTCATGAGCGCGCAGTTGTGTTAAATGCAAGCGCGCGCGTCTAACCTGCCAAGGTCAGTAGCTGCCGCGCCGTGTCAGATGATAAGATAACGGCACTGCTCCTGCTACAAGTGAGAGGGGGGCTTCCGACGGCCTAGCAGCTATCTGCAAGTAATCAGCCCGGTGGACACGCCTTGTTGTACAGCAATACGTTTTGCGCCTGCATTTCTTCACCCCACTCCGCAACGCGTTCTTCGCGTGCAGTGAAAGAACAGATAACCGTTGGTATGTTTGTTATCCGAATAAACATGACGTTATTGCGCGTGACTCCTTTTTCTAAACATTGTATTATGCTGCCAATGATGTGGAAGCATACGGGGCTATTTTTCTGGCCTTTCCGTGGTGTGTTGCGGCAGATTTCGCCTCAACGAATTTTCGCTTCAACGAAATTTTTCGCACGTCCCGTCAATTTCGTTTGTAGCGGGATTCGACTGTACTGCATTGTTTTGGGCTGGTGACATGTTGACCAACAGAGACAAATAGAGAGTTTTCTTAGGAAGCGTTTCATCTGCCACTGGAAGTTGCTTAGGAGAGGGTTGCATCAATTGCCCTGTGAACTCTTTTCTAGCCCACATCGACTATTGCGGATCCCTGAGGGACGTCACAAGCTGCTGGCACGGTAGCATACATAATGTCAAATGGGCCCACTATCAAGTAGGCAAGCTTCAGCGAGTACACTCGTGAAAGCAATAACCCCTCATACAAAAATAACAGGGGGGGGGGGTCAATTAAATTCTTAGTACTGCTAATTTCAAAGATGGCGGCCAGCCCAGACAAGAAAGAAAAAGAAAAACAACTCCTGCGTCTGTCAATGAGGCAAAACTCCAACTGTCAGCAAGGTTCTCAAACAGAGTGCCACAAAAGGGAGGGGGTAATGCCTCCACTAACATGGAAGCAAACAGGTGGCATGCAAAAAACAGTGCTGGGTCACGCAGTGTCGCGCCAACCAGCAAAGCAGCACTCACAGTACTGGGATGCGCAGCTTCTGTCGGCAGGCTGTCCGGATGCCCCTCCTTCCCCTGAAGAGGGCCCAGGCGAGTGCGAGGGGCTGACCAGGGGGCCCGGGTGGACGGGTGAGGAGGCGGCCATTTCCACCACTCTGGGGCTGTTGGTGGAGTCGGGGTGCAGGCCCCCGCTCACCGACACTGGCGCCCCCTGCAGCTCCTCCAGCTCCTCCGCCGACACCCCGCCCGCACTGCACACTGCAGTTCAGGGGGACACGCACACCAGTTGCAAGTTACAGTCTCTCAACAAATTCCCCCTCCCCATTAACTCCTTCCTTTTCTTCCTCCCCCCCCCCCCTTCCCTCCAACCTCTGATGCGAACTCCCTCCTCCTTGTCCAAACAAAGAAATGGCTGCAGCTTAGCTCAGACAACCCTGCATAACCAAAGCGAAAGCTTGGCCTAGCCTGGCTAAGTCTTGGTTTCACTTGGTTAACCTTTGATTTAGCTGTAATTATAATTGATACTATTCGTCCAAAGCCTGCCTTTGTCTACAGTTTGGTCCCGCTTCCGGGGTTTTCTGAGCCGAACGGCTCGCTCTTTCCCAGTCTCTGGCACTAGCTTCGCGCGCTTGGTATTCACAATATGGCAGTGTTTGCAAATGCTTGAAGTGCAACACACTTGATGTACGAATTTGCTGTAAACGAGCGCACTTCTTTTGTGGAGATTTCATCCTTGTTAACAGATGACGCAAGTCTTTTATTCAAGCACATTGAAACAAAGTTCACTAAGAGTGCCCTAGCATTTATATGAATTTTCAATTTTCGAAACACTACTAAAATATTTGCAGTTTGTGGAGTGCAAATACCACGTTTGTGGAGATAACGTTTGTGGAGATAACGCAAATACCACGTTTGTGGAGATAACGAAATACCACGGGTATAGGTTCACGCGGCAACGAAATATTTCCAGATCCCCGGCAAACGTCATTTCATATCTTGCGGCAACGAAATGTTTTTGGAAAGCGATCCCGCGTTAACGGAATTTGCTGGATGGTAATTTATCTATCCATTTGAGGCCAACAGTGTCCAAGTGCTCAAAGGCATTTTTTTTTTCGGACCCAAAGTGTGTAAAATTCTGCCACAGTATGCTTGTATGGCTGCCGCCATATCTGTTTACAAAAAAGACCATGCAGCATGCCGCCGTGGCAGCAGCCTCGCAGCGACACCACCATGGGGCGACACACGGTGACTCACGGCGAGACTTTGGCTTGGGCTACGCTAGCCGGCTACTGCTGAACAGCGCACGGGCGTTCGTTGTGTGTGCGGTTATCAGCACGCTTGCTCTCAATAAGATGCCTCTGCCAGCCCAAATGTGTAAGTTTTTATCGCTACGAGATAGGGCCCAGTTTAATGACAACCTGCTTCTCATGCTTCTCACTATCATCCCGGCAAACTGCATTACAATGCATTAAAAACCCCGATTATACAATGCTCGGGTACATGCGGCCCACTTCATATGACGGACACTGGCGGGGATAAACCGGTGTTTTTCCCACCTTTTACATCGCCTCATTCCGACCTCTATTTTTTCCCTATGATGCTGCTTGATCTGCAAAGGTAAACAGTCCGTTGCGTGACTGACCACTTGCTGACCACTTGCTGACTCAAGCAAGGCGGGTGGGAGCTCAACCTTTGACGGCCCCGCCCACACAGCAGCAGAGTGCCAACTGCGAGGGGTCAAAATCCAGGTAGCCGGCCGACTGCCAATTTGAAGCTCCCATTGATCCGATCAACGCGAAAATACCTACGCAGTACCCCACGCCAATGACTTAACTCCCACTTTCCTCGCCCACTTGCCCTCCTCTGCACAACTTGCCTGCGGCCTTGGCCACATACTTTCCTTTTCCCCTCTCATATTGCACGGCCACATCGGCCTTGCCAGCTTACTTCTTGTGTGTGAGGCACAGGGCTGGCGGGCTAGTGCAGACTCCACAAAGGGGAGGGGGGGGGGGGGGGGGGAGGCACAGAATGGATTTTTTCTCTTTAAAACTTCGAATTTCAGTTGAGGATCAGCAAATTACACCAGAACACATTAATATAGCAATATAAGTAATTTCTTAGCCCATCTGTCACATGAGACTGCCTACTAGCATGGAATTTCACCCCATACCCCGATTATGTGCACCCCGGGTATACAACGCTTTCACGCAGTCCCTTGAAAGTCATATTTCCGGTGTTCCACTGTATATTGTACACAGTGCTTGTGAATTAAGCGGTTAGAAGTTAATTTTTTCCCCCACCCGTCACGGGGCCCTCACCTTCTGCCCTGGTCATGGAATGGCTGGAAGACGGGGAGGCGGCGAGCTCGGGCAGACGCCTGGCGAGGATGCCCTGCATTCGCAGCACCGAGTGCTGGACGCCCCTCGAGCTCGTAGAGGCTTCCACCGTGGAACTGAGATCCAGCTGCTGACCATAGTCCGCTGTCAATGAGACAAGCCATGCCATTAGAGGCACAAACCACATAATTGAAAGCTGTGTGCAGCAGCACCTCTCAAAGACAGGGCGCACCAGATGCTCTCAAACACTAGTTTCAAAACGCGCATTCTCACCGTGATGGTCCTCTTGTAAATTGTGCTGATGGTGATGGTGGTGGTGGTGGTGGTGAGGGTGGTGGTGCTCACTTGATGTATCCACATATGCTTCGGATGTGTTGATGACATGCTTTGAGAGAGAAAGATTGAGACAGAGGGAAAAAAATGCCATTAAACGCAGCTGTGGTTAACTGTGCTTACCGGAACTAGCCATACAATTGATTACTAGGATGCCTCAGCAGCAAAAACCAAACTTGAAATGTGAAACGTTGAAGCAAACATTGCGTGTCTACACCAGCTCCAGCCAGTGCCACGGTTAAAAACGTATGCTACTTGCTACTATCAGCAACAAAATCCCCTTATCGAAACTAGAACACGCGAAAACAATTCTGTGGGCTAAGTGCCAAAGTAGCAGCAAACCCTGGAAGAGTATAAACAAATACTGTCTTGAAACTACCGTATTTACACGATTGTAAGACGACCCTTTTTTTCAAATTTGACAATCCAATGTTGGGGGGTCGTCTTAGAATCGAAATCGAACCATGTACCGCTTGCAACGACAAGAGACAAGAAATCAGGGGTGCTTCGAGGTGTGAACGGCTTTGCACGCTCATTTCCATGGTTTACGGTAACCATTTCATACATTCTGCCGTCAATAAAAATGATGCACCTTTTGTAAGTTGGACCTAGAGCGACTAACCTCCCACTATCGCGTTCGGAAGTGTACTAAGCAACGTGATATGATAGTGGCTACGTTTGCACCGTGCATTGAATAAAGGGATTCGCTAATACTCATTTTGTTTATTAGAGACCACGACGATAAAGTCGGTCGTGTTAGAGACGAACAAAATGCTTCGTGAAAGCGAGTAACATGCTCACGGAAATTGCGAGCGGCTGCTTCTGTCAGCCGCCATGTTGTTTTAATCACAATCGCGCGTGGCTGCCGCCGGTTGCTTCGATTGTCATCTCGAATAGTTTCCCGCTCAACCCAAAGCGCATAGTTTTCCGCGTGCTTATACAAAAGCTTTTCTTTTTTTAGCATCTACTGCGCGCATTACGAGTGCCTTTATGACGAGCGCACGGCTCTTGAGGGAGCACCGATAATCGATGGAAGAGCCGCCGTAGGGGGGTATTGGTAGTTGACGGAAGAGCTTCTCTTTGTGATACAATCATACAATTTTCTAAGCGGGCGCGTCGCCGCGTGCTCCTGTCGCTTGTGTCCACGACCGGCTTTCTCGAGTCACTTCTGTCTGACATGAGTGCCATAGGCTCGAAGAACACTCGGCGCTCGTTTACGGCAGCGTTTAAGCGGGCTGCTATTCTTCATGCTGAGGAAACAAACAACTGTGCAGCAGGACGGAAGTTCGGAATCGGTGAATGTGTGGTGCGGAAGTGGTGGCTTCAGCGCGAGGAAATTTTCTCATGCGACTCCAAGCGCCGTGGCTTTCGCGGGCCTAAGTCTGGCCGCTTTCTGGAACTAGAGACGAAGCTTGCGGCCTACGTGACTGACCCACGCGATTGATCGCTGTTGGTCACCTGCGAAATGGTCACGCAGCAAGCCCGTGTCTACGCTGTTCAGGCAGGGATACCAAGGTCTCAATTCAAAGCTAGTAGGGCCTGGGCGTCTAAATTTATGAAGAGGGCAGGTTTTTCTCTACGTCGCCGCACCAGCGTGTGCCAGAAGTTGCCGGCCGCATACGAGGAGGAAGTTCTCGCCTTCCATGGGCACTTCCTTAAACTCCGCGACACCCGACGGTACTTGCTTGGCCAAATCGGCAATGCCGACCGAACTCCCGTCTACTTTGACATGACGAGCAACACAACAGTGAGCGTGAAGGGTGCACGCAATGTAAACCTACTTACAACAGGTAATGAAAAGCTCCGTTTCACTGTAATGTTGTCGTGCTTGGCTGATGGCACCAAACTCCGCCCGCACATCGTCTTCAAACGGAAGATGATGCCTAAAGAGGCACTTCCCAAAGGCGTGGTGGTATGGGTGAATGAAAAGGGTTTCATGACGGACGACATGGTCGTGGAATGGTACCGTCTAGTGTGGCTCCTGAGGCCGGGGGCATCCCTCAAGAAAGACATCCCCAACATGCTAGTGTTGGACTCATTCAGAGGCCACCTTACCGCCAAGGTAAAGGCGGTGCTCCAGAAGGAGCATACCGACATGCTCGTCATCCCCGGTGGCTTGACGGGGCAGCTTCAGCCTCTCGACGTGGGGGTCAACAAGCCTTTTAACTCTTTCGCTACCGCGCCTATCAAAATCGATCAATTTGATCGATACTTTTGGGAGCGCCTTTTCATAGCGTTCCAGGCGTTTCTCGAACAAGTAAAGCTGTTCGGAGTTAGATCAGAAAATGGCCTTTCAAAATCAGTTTTGTTTTCATTTTTGCAACGGAAACGTGATTTTTGACACGCTTTTGAATCACCTGGTTGTGGAAAAGGGGCGTGGTCATCGCGCCTCAAGGCTACCAACGAAGAATGCGTGCAACTCGTAATTACTCTGCACCAGCGCTTGTTTTTTGCTAGCAGGGCGTGAATGGGGAACTAGCAAACGATTTTCAATCGTCAGGTTCACGCTCTGACAGTAATAATCCCAGAAATCGGCTGAAAATGTCAAGCAGTGCCTGGTTGCAAAGCTACTTTATGATTTTAGGCAGTTTTATTGCCTTTGCGCAAGTTGTTCTATGTACTCTGGTAGTTCTACTTACCCCAGGACCATTCCCAAACAGTTTACAACAGTTTCGGTTTCGTTTCTGCATCGCGAAATTCATATTTAGCGCAACTACGCAGTTACCCAACTTCAAGGCTAACTGCCATGGCGCCTGAAGCGTCCGCGACTGATCCTCGAACAAAGCACGCCGCTCCTCATTTCCCCCCACCCTAACCCGATTTCTGCGATAAGAACTTCAGATGCAAGTCAAAAGGTCACACCCAGTCGCCAGATATCTGTTCCGCCGAGGACAGCGCTTCAAACCGGCCTTACACTGCCAGCTGTTCGCCTTCCAGTTTCGTTTTCATGCGAGGGTATATCCGGGTGTCTAATGTTGCTGCTTAGTTGAACTGTCTATTCGGACGGAGTCTCTGATAAGTTTTTGTACTGTTTCATTTGAAAAATGTTAGGTGGCGCTGCAATAGAGGAGGCTCGTTGTGCTGATCTTTTTTAGCGCGCGACTGCTACTCGGCCAAAGATCGCAGGGGACGATTCTAGCTCATCGTACCTCATTTTTGTGAGCAAGGCTACAATTGCGAGTAAGAAGATGATAATAAAGCTCAGCTTTATGTTTTGAGAGATAACTGACCGTGAACGACAACAAACACCAGCCACGGCGTTCCGTTTTCAACTTCATGCATGTTTTTTTCTGTATCGCGTGCTTGTCCCAAATATTGTGCTCGCTGTAAATGCAAAGTCAGCCATTGACAAGATGTTTTTACGTTATGTGGGGCAAATTGGTGCCTCTGATAACGTCAAACTGCCAGATTTATTCCAAGGAACCACCCAAAATTGCACAGTTTGAATTAGAGGTTGGGCTTCACCGCATGACACGAGCACCGTGCGTGCTAACATTTTTTTTTTATATCTGAAAAACTGTTCCGCGCAAGTCGACATTTTTTTTAGGGTGTGTTTTTGAAATGTTTCCCTGCAAAATGTATATTCTAATTTTTTTCTACTACCGGTGGTTTGATATACACAACTCCTTTTTTATCATTTTTTTCGACAACTTGACAAAACTTTTGATTTTGATATTTTTTTTCACAACTATGATATATGAAAACCTTTAAAGAACTGGTGTTATTGGAAAGGCCTTTAAATAATCTGCATTTTGTGCTCCTGCAATTAGTGCCTAAATAATTTTTTAGCAGAAAAAAAAATGTTTTCTTGGACCCCCCAAAATTGGTCAATTTTCTGCGGTAGCGAAAGAGTTAAAGACCTCCTGCGCCGCGAATACGAGTGGATTTCGTCGGGAAGCTGCGAACTTACGCCAAGCGGGCGTGTGAGGAGAGCCTCCCTGGCTACTGTGTGCGGGTGGGTCCTCTCCGCATGGGCGGCCGTACCACGCGATGCCGTGGTGCGGTCGTTCGCGAAGTGTGGACTCACACTTGACGACGACGTGCTGTGGGACTGCAGCAGCAATGACGACAGCAGCACCAGCGAGGACGACTCCAGCGACGATGATAATCCTCCGCAACCACGTGAATAAATTTCTCTTGTGTAAAATGCGCACGTTTTTTTTTTTTTTTTTTTTTGAGATGTGATTTTTGGGGGGGTCGTCTTACATTCGAGTCATCTTACAATCGTGTAAATACGGTAAGTTTTTCTCCTAAGTTAGGCTCTGAATCCCAATCAGCCTCTCACCTCAGAACTATCGGTTGAGTCCACCGTGGAATGGATGCCTGGCTCGACACTGTTGGAGGTGTCCACAAGGTCTGCGCTGGAGGACACGTAGTTGTGGATGGCTCCGTTCTGGTGGCAGACCTGATTGGCCGCATGGTACTGCTCGACGTCCTGCAGAGAATGGCAAATATCATAATCATCATTAGCATCATCAGCCCGTCTACGCCCACTGCAGGGCAAAGGCCTCTCCCATAGATCTCCAATTATCCCGGTCCTGTGCTAACGGTGACCAACTTATCCCCACAAACTTCTCGATCTCATCTGCCCATCAAAGTTTCTGCCGCCCCCTGCGACGCTTGCCTTCTCTAGGGATCCACTCTGTTACCCTTAATGACCAACGGTTATCTTGCCTTTGCATTACATGCCCTGCCCACGTCAATTTCTTCTTCCTAATTTCTACTAATATGTCCTTAACACTCGTTTGTTCCCTGACCCACTCCGCTCTCTTCTTGTCCCTTTATGTTGCACCTATCATCTTCCCTTCCATCAGCCGCTGAGTCGTTCTCAATTTAAGTTGAGCACTCTTTGTGAGCCTCCAAGTTTCGGCCCCGTAGGTGAGTGCCAGTAAGATGCCGCTGTCATACCCATTCTTCTTCAGGGACAACGGTAGGCTGCCATCTGAAAATGCCTGCCAAATGCACTCCACCCCAATGTAACAATGGCAAATGTAACAATGATTAAACTCATGTGAAAATAAAACATGGAAAGCATGCTTACACGCTAGCGCCCTCGCCTGTGAATGCTTATCCTATTTTTTAAGGGTATCCCATCATACATTCTGCCACATGGCCATGCTCACACCTTGCAAAAAAGGACTTCTGTAAGCTTCTGGTCTCACTAGCTCATTTGCAGGTGGCAGGGTATTGCGAAGCAGCTAGTGCAACTGATTTACCTTAAAGGGTCATTGACAAAAAAATTTTGCATCTTGTTTTTTTTTTTTTTGCGATAAGTAGCTAACGACCTTCTTATGACACGTGGAAACCTCATTTGCTTCAGCGTGTGACGGTTGTTTAATTAGAGGCGTTTTCAGTGCGGCCACTCACAGTTTCGGTTTCAGCAGGTGCCTCGAAACACGAGATTTTGAGTAAACAAATCTGACCACGTGACGGTCAGATGGATATCACCGAGCAGAGCTGCCGTAGCACTGTTCAATCTGCGTCGCTGACAGTTTCTGCGAATGCCCCGACGTACTGATCTCGTGGGCCGCTTAATTAAAAAGCGACCGTGGATGTGACAGAGGTGCTGCGAGTGCAAATTGCTGCCGTGGCTAGAGAACAATGCTCGACGCTAGAGACAGTGGTTGGGAAGACGCAAGCTGGGAGCAGCCGGCCGGTCTGCCTACAAGTCCACCTACAGATGTGTTCAGTTTAGCACTGCGGCGGATATTCGATCCCCACTCTCGTAGGTGGTGCAGATGACGATTTTTAATGCAACCCACCATCGCATCATCAACTCCTTTCTCATATGTGCTGCCATGTTTGGGACTTGGGTCCCATTTCGTGCAGCAGTAATGAGCAATCTCTCGAGCTACCTGCACCAGCTTGCGCCACTTCGCGGCCGTGGCAAACGCCTGCGCAGCGACCGTGCGGCTCGCTCAGTGCGCTTTTCGTGTCCCCGGCGCGTTTTCGCGTCCAGTGTAATAAAAAGCAATAAAAATAGAGTGCTTGGAATCGCTGTAGAACTTAGGTCGCGGCCAGCTGCCCGATGAGCTGACGAAATCACGACGCCTTGGCCGCCAACAATCTGGTCGTTCGTTGCTTGAGAGCAAAAACTCCGACCTCCGATTGAAACAGCGAGCCGGCAAAAAACGCCGGCAGTGCGGAAGCGGCCAACACAAACTTGTGACGTGTTTGGATGTTGTTTATTTACAAAATATCCAGGGGATGTCGATTGCACGAGGTCCTCTGCTGGCTGCTCGGTTGCGTTTCGCACACTTTAAAATTGATTTTAAATATGTTCTAGGCTGTATTTGCCGCTGATACTTTATAGATGATGCATGTGTGTTTACACCAATCTATCTCCGAAGTTATCTCGCCTTCAAAATTTTGTGTCGGTACCCCCGCTTAACTTCGTAACCAACCTTCCATACTGCCAGAAAAAGTTTGAATCACACAGTCAAATTTGTAAAAGACATGAAATGCCTGGCAAGAACCTTTGTTTTTACTCTGAATGTCCACAACATGTTTCACAAAATTGAAGTGTTTGCTTCGCGGGTGGATGGACTGATTGCTATAGCCATATCGAGCAGCAACGGACCACGAAATTCAACCACAGCGCTTAGTACAGCCTATCTTACTTTTTGCCTCTGTCAATTCCCTCCTTCAATCAAAGGAAAAAAACACACACACACACACACAGAAACTATAATACTGTATGAGGAGGCGCAATTCTTGAACAGATTGCTCATAGGTAGCTCCTAGGTTTTAAACAGCTCCCATCTCACTGATGCCAGTGGCTGCCTCTGTTATCTGATCTTCTTCGACACTCTTACTTCCACATAGTTGCATCTGACCTTGAACGGAAAGAAAACGCACTATTTTAACGATAGAAACACCACGTCTCCCATACTGAAGAGTGAAAGCTTTTTTTTTCTTTGCTTATGGCAGTCAGCCAGCTTGCATAGTGTGTGAGAGGGAATGCAATGAAAACCTTGATGACACATGTATCATGATGCATGTGTTATTCCCACCCCCCAACCTGTACTCTGAAGATTTATCAATTATTCGTACTGGTTATAGCAGTGAAAATATGGCACACTGTACACTTGCTGCTCAAACAAACGACTAGGGCGGAGGACATTCCAGCATGAATCAAGGGATAAGAAGGACGTGCAGTTGGGAAAGGCCATGTGACGTAGAGGACAGAAAACTCGATGACAACACGAGAAGCAAGCACAGGCGACAAAACAGACAAATGAGATACAAAATGGCATGGCATGAACTGGACTGACGTGGGATAGAACCATAAAAGAAACATTGGGAACATCCCCCACGCTATAGTAGACAACCAAGCAATGACGGGGTTGAGTACGACTTCAGTTGCGATTGATCATAAAAAAAAGAGGGAGAACAAGCCGCCCACCTCGAGCAAGTCCTCCGCATCCTCTCCCGTACTGCTGACCAGAGCCACCTCCCCTCGCTCGGTGACGAAGACGTTTCCGTAGAGGGGCACGGTTCCCGTTGGATGCACTTCCAGCAGCGCCCCGTGGCCGGCGGACGAGGAGGAGTCCAGCACTGCTTCGTCGTCCTCCAGGGCTTCGTCTTCCAGCCGCTCGGGGCTCGCACCCATAGCCGACACCGAGCCAGCGGCGCCCACGGCAGAAGAGGGACCCGCGTGCTGCAGCGCGCCACCAGTGGCAAACTTGTGCTGCTGCTGCTGGGTGGCCAGCATGGCCTTGGCAGCGGCGCCAAGGGAGAAGTTGAGGCCATGCACGGATGAGGAGGAGCAGGCCACGGGTGACGGAGAGGAGGGCACCACCGAAGACGAGGAGGCACCCGAGGAGCACGGGCCCTGCAGGATGGAGGGCAGCAGGTCCCTGAAAAAGGAAGGACAGAACAAAGTTGGGTGTGCATTCAAGCGAGGCCAGCGGTGCTGGCTCTGAAAAGTGGTGATCACTGTATTCAGCGGGGCTGCCAAAACCTAACCCTACAAAACAATTTGAAGCTGCGATAAGACTGGCAGAAATGAAAATGAGGTAAGCTCTGCCAGTGGCTTCTGGGCTCATCGTGGGTGGATTGTTATATCGGTTGCCAGATCTGTATGTGCAGGCCATTTATCTGGTGTGAAATCTTAGTTCAAATACTTTCGCCAAAGAAAATCTCAATAAATTCATATTAGACTGCTGCCCAATCTTGCAGCCCAACACTGTGTCAAGGATAAAGCCATTTAGCCACGACAGCCTGCACCGAGCTTGGGGCTCCTTGCTCCCAGAGGGAACACGTCCAGTTTGCATCAAAAGCATGGGAAGTTTTCACCTATAGAGGGCAAGTAATGCTAGCTATAATAAGCAAATAAACTTGCTTTGGGATGTGCTGTTCCTGTTTTACCACATTTTTTCTGCGGAGGGTGGGAGGGGGGGAGCACTGCTGAAACAGGGCCCGCACCCCTTGCTTTTCCACTTATCTACGAAGGAAAAGGGGTACCAGCTGTCTGTCTGTCTGTCTCTGTTCGTGTGCGCGCGCACGTGTGTGTGTGTGGGTATCTGTGTGTGCGTGCGCACATGTGCATCACACACACACACACACCCACAAATTTTGGGCATAATTTTCAAGGAACAATACATGCATGTGTACTAGGGTTGCCACCTTTCCCCGAAAAGAAAAAAAAAAGCCATGCGGCCCCCGGGGAGGTGTGGTTTATAGAAAATGTAATTTGCGTTAAAAAAAAGACGCCTTGTTTTCTTGACATGCAATGCAATTTATTGTAGCGTTTCCGTGGAGAGAAATAAACATAACATTTGCACTGAAAGTGACTGAGATTTTCGTTATGCTCTGAATGTGCTGCACTGAAAAGTAACCGCACATACTTCATTCATTAAAAGCTCTTTTTTATATCTGATCCACCAAAAGAATCCTAAAAAGTATGCAATGCATATAACATAATATATTTGATATTCATATATATATACACACGCGCAACACAATGCAATACTCGCAATACTATGCCACCTGGCGGCGTTTTGTACTGTTCCTCCACTTGGTCCACTTGGTCCCCCTCCATCTCAGTGAGCGCGCTCTCCCGCGTATTTTCTCTACTTGCATGTATTTGTTGTTGCGCAGCTTGTCAGGACATATTTATCGTCGTAGTTTTTGAATTGACGCCTATCAAACGCAAAAAAAAAAAGGAATAATCGTGGCACGAAGGCCAAAAAAGACAGCTACTGAAAGCCGATTTTAAGGACGGACCAACAATTGGCCCGCTGTCACAAAAACCGGTCGGGCCGGTCAAAAACCGGGTAGGTGGCAACGCTAATGTGTACTAACAACAACAGTGAACCTATCTGGTTTGACAGCCCGTGCAGAGTGAGCAGATACCAAACCCTTGCCAACTGACAAGCTAAATGATGATGTTGATTAGGAAAATTATGCCAACGAAAAGTGGGAGGACTTCTTTGGAAAATTGTGAGTGAACTTTTGCGAGTGACTCACTTGGAGGCCAGGTCGGCCACCAGGTACTGTGCCTGCTCGAGGAGGTAGCGCTGGGAAAAGTGGGCGGTGAGGCTGATGGCCCCTCCCCCCCGGCTGCCGGACGAAGTGGACGGCCCCCCCAGGGAGGACAGCGCTGAAGAGGCCGCCCCACTGCTCGAGCAGGAGGCCGCCAGGCTGGCCTTGTCCAGGAGCATGGGCAGGCCCAGGGATGCTGCGCTCTCAGGCCCAACCTGGAAAGGGGGGAGGGGGCCAAGGCACATTGACTAGACTCATACTTAGACCTTTCCCATTTCAGTAAGGACCGACACTGCCTCTAATGAGCGTGATCCCGCCTCCATGTCAGTAAGGAGGAGGTTGTGACGCTGACTATGACCATGCATGTAAAGTGACATACTTATAGAGAAACCCTTTCTTGTAAACAGGCAGGCATCCCACTCTGAGATGAAATCCTCCTTTTTCTCAAGGGGACCAGTGGCATAACGACCAACATCCCCAAACTGGCAGGGGGAATAGTGCAATGGAAATGGCACTTTTTGTCACACCTCTTGCACGAAGAAAATGAAAGGGTGTCATTTACTTTTAAACTGCTAAAGTGATTAGACAATGTTCACTTCAGTGCCCCTTAATGCCCGGTTCCTCAAGAAAGCAGAGCAAAGAATACGTGCTTTCCTCTCAATATGCCAAAAAACCATGTTCAAAGCATAAACTAATCTCTTTCTCGGGGTTGCAGTTCTACAAAAAAAAAAAAAAAAAAAAAAAAAAAAAAAAACTACCATTACCTTTGTTCTGTCTTTCACTCGCCTGCGACTTCTTTTGAAGGCAACGAAACTAGGCTGGAATTGGGGATTTTTGCTTTGGTGGTGCACCGCTCCTACAGAATGCCACAAGTTGGGCTCAACCATAGAGTTTCATACTAATACACACTAGAGGGAAATCTGGCGCCACTGTCTAGGGAAGCCGCGCTTCAGCGAGCGTTCCGTCATGCACCGGCCAGGCACATTCACTTGTTCTTGGCATGGCTCGCAAACAGGCTGGAAAGTTGCCTCTGGCTGCAAAAAAGCAACAATATTACTGCAGAAGGTTAATCAAATTTGTTTTGTTACGATAAAACTAAAGCTTCAGAAAGATTGATTTGTTAGGGATTATATACAAGCCTCATGGAAGATGAACATGAAAACAATGTTACTGGTTATAGTTGATTTTGGCTTCGAGACAGAAAAGAAGCCATGCGCCTAACCAAGCTAGAACCAAGCCAGGTAGGCGAGGAACGTCGCTACAGTAAAACCTCATTACAAGAGACGCTGTTACAAGAGACACTTGGCTATAAGAGACATCTAAATGAAAGCTATTTGGTTGGTCTTCTAATGTTCACCATGTTATCAACAATGCATACAAGAGACCTTGGTTACAAGAGACACGTTTCCTGGGTCCGTTGAGTGTCTCTTGTACCGAGGTTTTACTGTAGCTGCAATGGCGCTGCCCACGGCGGCCCAGGAATGCAGCGCCAGATTTCCCTCTAATATATATCAGCATGAAACTCTAGGGGCTCGGCCTTGCCGCCACCTAAGATGACCGGCCACGGGTGGTCACTAACCGTGAGCTGGGACTCCAGCCTGAGGGCAGCCACGGCAGCGGGCTCCTCAGCGGCTCCCCCTGGCAGTACGAGCAAGGCGGGTGACTGGGAGGGCGGAGGCGAGGGCGAGGCCGACGACGGCTGCGCTGCCAGGTGGTGGCTGGTGTGGTGCCCGTGGTGCAGGGTGGCCGAGATGTCCACCACCGAGTCACGCGAGCTGCTTGAGGCCACTGACCGGTGCTGCAAGAATAAGCACGAACACCCGGCATAGTAAGGACACGCAAGTGCACAAAAGAATCAGAA
This sequence comes from Haemaphysalis longicornis, assembly GCF_048455015.1. Lineage (NCBI taxonomy): Eukaryota > Metazoa > Arthropoda > Arachnida > Ixodida > Ixodidae > Haemaphysalis > Haemaphysalis longicornis. The sequence goes on along the minus strand of NW_027526361.1, from coordinate 55,697,241 downwards.
AAAAATAAAAAAATAAAAAATTAATAATAATACTAATAAATAAAAATAAAATAAAGAATAAAAGAATAAATGAAGTGATTACAGGTGACACGAAAGCACTCATTCTCAATCCACTCCCTGTGTTAGTGATAAGTAGGTGACCTAGCATTACTTTTTTAAAGAAGGCAGAAGGACAATTTTCCTTTACATTACACTAGACAATGTATCCCTGCAAGTCTTGTCTTTAGGAAGCATCACAACCTCGCTGTTTAAGAAGGAGTGTGGCATGTCATTTACACACTCATCAGTCAATTCTCCCACAAGCAGGTTTGTGCTTCCACCCCAAACTCCCTTACCATACCATTGGGGATTGACCCTGCCACTAATAAATGTGATCTCACTCCCGCCAATTCTTGATCACACACCTTCATGCTAATGAGGAGGAAGCTGTGGTGCTCACTACAACCATGCGAAGTGACACGCATGCAAAAAAACCCTTTCTTGGAAACAGGCAGGCATCGCATTTTAAGACGAAAGCCTCCTCCTTCTCCAGGGCACGAGTGGCATAAGAAGGCTACGAAATTTAAAATGCTGCTGTAAAGGGCCTGCATTGCGTGGGATACAACTATGGTGGAATTCCCTGACTTATGCATGTACAAACAAATGTGTCGCTGGAGTCTACATCACTTTTAACGATAGAAGTTCTGCAGTCTCTCCAGGCTTGCAGTGCACAAAAAGGACCAATGCATGGCCATCGTACAAGCAGGGGTCGAATTGTGAGTTTGTCTGTTTCAACAATGTCCATTTCACGTCTGTTTCAGTCGTGACGTAGTTGTACTTGCAAGAGGCAACGTCTTGCACAGAAACCGAAACTCCACCTTGCTTGCGCTACATCACACCTGATCGTCTGCTTTCAGCCAATGAGGGCTCACTCAAGACGGACACTCTGAAACGGACATCACATGGACTAAACTGACAATTCCACTCCAGGACACTTTGTAGACAAAACGCCAAAACAAACTGCAGTCACAAAGAACTTGCCAAGTCGAGGACTTGGGACATGGCCACCATGTCATCCGCTGCCCTCTGCTCTATCTCCTGGTCGTAGTGCTGCAGCTGCTGCTCAGAGTCCGAGGTGGGCACTGGAGCCTCGCGGAATGCGGCCACAGCGAGTCGAGACAAGCTGTTAAATGGGACCTGGGGAAAGCACGTGCAGATGAAAGAGGCAGTTAAAGCAGAAGAATTACATATAGAGTATCCACCATGTAGAATGTTTACATTACCAATTGAAAACCACCAAGAAACCACTGCGACACCTCCAGCAAGCAAGTTAAAACGCACAAGCCCAAATACAGTACCGAAATCAATGCTCAAGCCAGACGTAATGGTTTATGGCAGCAGGATTCTAATTGAAACTTTGGCGGTTTTACGAGGCAAAGCTACACCTGGACTTCGGATTAATTTCAACCACCTGGAGATCCTTATCTAGAGGAGAAAGTAAGCAATAACACTGCAACTTTAACACCAGACTGAACCCATTGCCCTCCTCGCCAAGAACGCGCCATTTTAGAGCGCCCTGACCCAAGCATCGTGCATACCACCAAGTGCCATTTCACGCAAATCACCCAGAGGTGTTCGACGTAGGCAGTTGCGAAACTCCGCCTCAAAAAAACGACCCGCACTTGGACCCCCCCTGCTTTGGATCGTGCGTAAAGTGGTGCCACTGCAGCCATTGCACGCACTATCCAAAAAACACAGTACAGTAGAATCTCGATGATACGAATCTCGCAGGACCGCGAAAAATATTCGTATCACCCGAAATTCATATGAACCAACACAGACCAAAAAATTGAGCACTAAAAAAAGTTTTCGTTTATTTCTTTTCTTACTTTCACGGGAAGAAGTCCGCGATTTTTTCTGCTTTTTTTTTTTTTTTTAACCTCCATGTTGCCAAGCGGTCCTTTCTGGAGCACATAAAACTTCGCACTCGTCTTCTCACTCGCAGTTCCCAAGCTCACTACATGTCGCAACGGTCAAGGCATAAACCGCATGGCGTTTTTGCATGCGATTCGTGCACGTTGGCTTTGCGCGTGCAATCATTTCACGCCCGCGTCGAGGATTCCACGCCCCCACGGCAGCTTCTGCCTCAGTCAGAAAATGATGCGCGACCCACACGGCAGTGGGAGGAGCCTGACGACTTGCGCCAATGGGGGGGCGTGCGTCTCATGGTGGCAGTTTCGAAGCACTCGAGACAGCCAGCTGGTTCCACCGGAAATGTGTTATAGCACCGTTTTCGCCCACATTATCAGCTCCTTTACCGCACAAGCAACTTTGTGTGTGCTTTGAGCGGCATTTTAAAGAGCGGTTAGAAGCGGTCGCTCAAGCGCATCGCACCACTTCATGGCTGAAGCCCTGACATGTTGCCACTGCTGGCTGGCCTGGCCGCGCGCATCGTGCCGGTGGTTCCGCGGTGGCATCAGCGCGCCTGTGGTGTGTGAGGCGCGTTTTCGCGAGCAGAAAACAACAGCCTGGCAATTCCTGGAGAAAAGGGTCAAACACATGAGTGGAAAGGGACGCGTCTGCCCTGAGATCCGGTTTGGCTGTTGGATGACCCGCTGCCCGGCCGCTCCCGCGTGCATCCAACCTACTAGATATTTTGATGGGCCGCGTCGAAAAACCGGATTGCTCGGACAGACATGTGTCCCCCGCTAAAGAGTGACAAAAAGGGGAGAGAGAGCCTGTAGTACGTCGTCGTCGCTTGTTCGCTTGGCAGTCAGGCGCCTCGTTCGTATCATCCGCCGGGCCGCGCAGGTCCGTTTGTAACAGCCGAAATTTTGTGCATTGCAAACAATGCAATTTTGCCAGAACTTCTCAGAGATTGTATCATCCCAAAATTCGTATCATCGAGATTTCACTGCAATTATTCAAACTGACAATTTAACGTTAAACTTTAAAGGTGCGTAATATTTTTCTTTTGTATTTTCTTACGTTATTTCTTGTTTATTTAAGTGCAGTTTTTTGTTGCGATAGTTTCTGTGTCTGCGTAACCGCCTCCACTGATTGGCGCTTGCGCGGGCACTAGGTCCGACCTGAAGTACTAAATTTTGCAGTTCTCACTCGGCCTACATCACACTGAATGCCAAAACTAGCCCAGTAACTGATCAAGTGGCTCTAAATAATCCTTTAAACCTTGCGTAAAGCCGTCGAAGCGAATTTTTAAATCTTTTTTTTGCCGCCGGAAGACCACAGATGACGCGCAGCAGACTATATAATGCGCACGCGACAACACATCTCGGTGAACACATAGTCGCATTTTTTTACTACTCTTGGTTCAAATGCAGGGGTGAGACAGCTGAATCAGATTTGGGAGCAGTTTTTGGAGCAGCGAAATCTCGATTTTGGAGCAGAAGAACCTTGATTTGGAGCAGAATGATGACATTTATTATGTCACCTTACGAGCCTAAAAATCAAATTTTTGGCAACTCGGGGGGAAGGGGGAGTGCACTTTTTAATGGGTTTTGAACGTACATAACACTGAAACAGCCTTTCAATTAAGTTTTTTCTACTAGAGTATCACAAGAAGCGAACTGCACTACCTTTTTACAAGCCATTTATAAATTCTTAGGCTCTATGCATAGATAGCATGGAGTGCCGTTGAAAACATCGAATCGAAAAACTAAGCAATTGCAAGGCATTTTCATTATCATGTGAATGCTGAAATTATTATATTTGTAATCCCAGACTCTGCTTTACACACAATTGTAGAGGCATGGCAAAAGTTGCGCAAAGGCAGATGACAATCTTCGCACCCCACCAGCCCATTTAAATCCCCAAGGTGCGTATTCACTACGATCGCAATTTGAATAACGCTGGTATAGTTTAACCACCTGCCTCTTGGCATTAAAGTTCACTTCAGATAGATAAACCATTATTATCGGCCACTATCGGCAGTGGCCATTATCGGCCACTGCTAGAACTTTTTGCGGCGATGTAGCCTGCGCCGCCACTTCTGCAGTGTCGATCGTCCCATTTCCGCCACTCGCAAGCTCGCTGTCAAAGGCAGCAATAACTCAGCGTTTTATTATAACACCGCAATGAGTGTAAAATTTCACTTCAAGCACGCACCGCGCCTCGCACTCGAGGCCGAAACACGGCGAATTCGCGGGCCCCATGTTGTTTTTGATGAACACGACCCCGTTCTTCGAGTCACGCAACTTCCCTCAACAGATCAAAGGACTAAATGAAAACCCAGCCACCCACATAAACAAAACCACAGTATAAATGGGCGAAGAGCACTCTGCCTGAACCACGAAATCGGCTTCGCCCGACGGCCATGTTTTCCAATATGCACCTATATATGCACCATATGCACCACACCATATGCACCATATGCACCAAGATGGCTCCTATATGCACCACACCAAGATGGCGGCACCCAGTAATGTCGTTCCGGAGATACGGCGCTCCGAAAATTGCCGTCTTTTCATCAATTTTCACCAGTAGTTTGTCGCCTGAGTACACATACGTATTTTTTTCTACAGGACCGTGCAGTTGTTTTTCATGGGAAAACTTAAAAAAACCCGACATGGTGACCTTCGAAAAAACTATCTTGGGGACAATTTTATGCGGGTTTTTTATTGAATGATCAATCAATTAAACCTTTACAAACAGGATCATCTTGGGGGTGCTGGAAAATTATGCCGTCAGTAAGCGTTTTCCCCCACTGAAACTGGCGGGAGCGTTAAAATCCTTGGCTCTCAGACTGTTTTGGAGCAGTTTGGCGCAATTTTTGCAATTTTCAAGCTTTTGGAGCAGCCTGGTGCAGGAAAGCAGATTTGTATCAAAAGTGCGCAATATGCGCAGCTGTCTCACCCCTGCAAATGCATACAAAACGTTTGTGTGGTTGAACATGTTGGGCTTCTGTGGCACAACAAGTTTACGTACGCACCCAAATACCATTTTTAGCCCAGGTCGCCGAGTGGCGAACCGCATTGTATGGTTGACTGTCACCAATAGATGGTGCCACTGTACGGAAAAAATCCAAAACATTGGACCAATCGCAGGGCCACTTTTTGATGCATGGGGCCTATGGGGAGTTTTGCAACTCCTACATCAAGTAACTCTGAAAATCACCTGTATGTAGGTTTCAACCGGGGTGCCAGAGGAGGGCTGCTGCTGTGAGTAGGGCTCTTCGTGGTAGACGACCAGTGCCGACTCCCGGTCGCTGGCCGCAAACTCTTGTCGTTCATAGTGATGCTGCTGCTGGTGCAGGGAGACAGGGACGCCACTGGCGTAGTCCACCTGCACAGTGGTGAGGTGGACCGCTGATGTTCGGAGGCCAACACCCGAGACAGTAATACGAGGTGCACTCGAAAAATCAAGAACGTAAAGACGATCAACTCACAGCTCAGTGGTGCAGCAACATAATGTAAAGATTGCCTAACAAACCACCATCGCCTGTCCGTAAACTGTTCCCCCCCCAAAAAAGAATGATCGCAGATATTACTCTGAAGTCTTTCGCGCTAACGTTGCTGAATGGCAGTGAACATTTAATGCCAAGGGAATGGATGGTAGTTCTTCTCACCATTCGTGGCTATCTGCTAACGACAGGCTGACCTGCCATCACCCTCGAGACATGAGCACCAGAAGCAACTTTAGCGACGACGTGGCACCGCAGCCAGTCTTGCAGTTTCTGGAACTAGCCGTGAGGCCACATATTTTCTTTACTTCGCTGCCAGTTTTTCTTCCTTCGAGAAGCATGTCCAAAAGATTTTGCTTACTTGTACCTTTTGGTGACACAACTGTACGCACATGCATCATGCAGTCTCGACCCCATGTAGGAAAGAATCGCCCACAGTTGGACATATGCAACAGTGCATTCTGTTTGAAAAAATTTGCAGACAAGTGTTCGATGAAACTTCATCTGGCAAAATGTCATATTTTTGAAGCGTAAAATTGCTTCCCAAGCCATTTCCACTAATGTGAAACCTGCGGAGGGGCGAAGCATGCAGTGCAGCATGCAGTGCCAACGGCGATGAAACCATTGGGGGTAGACATATACAGCTTTGCTGTAAAAGTCTGTTGTCTTTGAAGCGCGAAGCTCCCTAGCGTGAGGCGTAAACGAGTGTCCCGGTGTTTTAGTACCGTAACTGCATGAGACAAACGACAATTACGACGACGACAGGAGATGCCAACAGCCCCAGCCCCTAAGGGTCTTCACTCCTCAAATAAAATATTTGACATTTCGGAGCCTTACACTTTGAAATAATTTGCAACAGAGCAAATGTGAGCCTTTTCATCGGCAGAATCCAGAGACTGAAAAGCAGCTTACGGCCATGCCAACATCGGCGTATGCATGCGGAGGCCAGACGACTTCTGCTGGGGGTCCTCGGGAGCTGGACGCACTGCTGTCGGAGACCAGGTCTGGTGCCTTGGCACCCAGAGATGCCTCACCCATGCCTGCTTACACAGGTGCCTGAGACAGGATGGGAAAGCCACACACACACATTTATACACTTCTCAATCACCTTAACCCATTGATGCTCACCCTTGCTCAGTAGCAACAACCAGTGGAGTGGAGTGGAGTGGAATCAACTTTATTATGGAATAAACTTTATTATAGCAACAACCAGAACTTTTTTTCCTCCACACTTCGTGGTTCTTTCTGAATTTAACACCATCTGTTGATAGACGAAGGCACCTGGGCCTTCAAAAACTGAAAAGGACAGGGCAGCACGTACTTTTGTGCGCTAAAAAACCAGACTTGTTTATGCGTGTCGACTCGCATCGAGCCCAGATGCTCAATATGCTCGTGACAGGTAACCGAAGTTGGGCAACGTCGTAGTAATTACAAATGATAACAATACAAACTTAAGGTTTATGATTTCGACTTGGACCATAAAATGAGTGCGTAGATGCTGATCAAGGTAGCCTTCTTGGTCAACTAATATATGAGGCAGCAAGTGCCCGGTGTTGCTCAGCAGTCACCTCATTGTGTACATCCTAAGAAACCTAATTTCTTTCCGACTTCATATTTGTGATGTTTGGAGTCCTTTTACATCATAAAAATGTGCTGACAATCTTATTAACACTTTCTAGACCGTGGCAAAATCGGCAGTGTTTGGGTGTTGTAGAAAATGTTTTTTTCATGCCTCAGATACACCACCAACAAGTCCGGGGCGGCTTGACGCACTTTCACTGTCCGTAGTGAAGTATGACGAATCGAAGTCGTCTTCCGTGTCTGTGCTGCTACCATCATGCACAGATTCAAGCTCAGATACATCGGAATCCGTCAAAATTCGCCGCTTGTGCGAAGCATCGGCGAGCGGCAGCGACGCCACAACTGAAACCACGTGAGCTTGTCTCCCCACCGGCAAAAAACATTTAAAAATACCCCCCACAGAGGAAAAACGAAACACGAAAGTGAAACTGATAAAATACGTCCTCCTTTACCATTAGGATGGCGTTATAGGTCCAGAAGCGCTTGGAGAGCGCCAAAATTTGAATATGTATTCATCGATAACATACTATTGATGGGAATAGGCGCAGTCCCGAAAGTGCTAAGCAAAAAAAGTTAAGTGTAGGCATCAAAGTGTTAAACCTGGTTTGGTAAATAAACACTCCTCTGTTGCGAAACAGGTTAACCTTAATGGGGCCCTGCAGCACTTACCATCGACTACTCGGAATGTATTTTGGGGTAAAGCCTGTGGCCCCAGCAATACCCTCCCGCAAAAATTACGAAAATCCGTTCACTATCACTGAAACTACGCGCAACGAGAAATCGCGCATAATTGTTCCCTCTCAACTCGACCGCGGACAACGCAACGAAAGCTGCGCGCTCTATCCCAGAGAGGGGGGCAGCTCGCGGCGTTCCCTCCCGCGGCCTTCGATATATCACAGGCCAGGGAGTTTTCTGCTTTTCTCCGCAACGTGGAGGGGTCTATTTCTGGTCTGGTGCCACAAAAAAGCAGGCATCGCTGCCTGCTCGCAAGCATGCGCTCGGGCTGGTGGGGTGTTTTTGAAGCAATAAACATTTGTTGTCGAGTGGTCTGGTTGAAAGGGAAGTATTGAGCTCCTTACTCGAGCTCCGCGCACACTCAAAACACAAAAGAAATGGCAAAACTGTGCGTGCAGGTTCAGGCATAAAAGAGGTTGGCACACAGCGCCGCCGACGGCGGATCGTCACACGAAATGCAAGAAATAAGCCGCGAATTTGACCAGTTTAGCCAATCGGACAGCCATGGCCTCAATGATGTCATTTACGCCATGTCAGGGGTGCATAATGAGAACTGAAGAGAGCGCAGTTGGTTTTCCCGCGTCTTTCACAGCGATTTGCGGGCTCACCATTTCATGTGTGTTAGGTAAAAGTAACATTGCAGGCTCATTCCAGGCCTTTCCAGGCTAGCATTCTTTGCTTTGCTTTGTGCACTGTCCTAGACAAAAGGTCCCCTGTAGATGTTATTCTAGTCAATACAACGTAATTCATTATTGTTGACGGTAAATTTCTGTTATTAATCCCCGTATTCTGTACCCTGATAATCCGTGTTTCAAGACTGGAGTAACAAGAACAGTAGGGCCTCACTGCAGTGCGCCTGAATATAACGAAGTCACGGAAAAGAATACAGAAATAAAAGCAGTTTTTGTTAAGCATAACGTGCATATGCACCAGAATACTATTAGCTAAGCCACAACAGCTAAAAATAATATCTAAGTCACAAGTAAAACAAGGTGTGCTTGTTTTTAATTATCATTACTATTGCTTTGTTCCCCCTACAATGTTGCGTGGCAACCATTCAATGCAGGAAATTGGACGACTCCAGAAACCTGCCACTCGGAAGTTTCCTTTTTATTTTTATAAATGCAGAGCAAAGTTTTTTAACACAAGCCTCACACACCACATTGGGACAGTTTGGTTTCGAACAATTACGTGGTTTTTGCAAGGTTGCTTAATTATGAAATGCAAATTTAAGAAACTTGTGCTGCATTTTACGTTGTTCTCTTGTTCATTTTCCCCCCCCCCTAAATTTTGCAACTAAAAAGCTTTAACAACTCAATAAATAATGGCAATTCATGCCCTTTACAGTAGCTGTCCTTCCGTGTGTTTAGCTGTTCCAAAGAGTTCACTGCAGTCAGGATAGGTGTGGCTGTGTTTGCTCTGTGGTTTCACCCTTTGTAGGGTTGTTCGTTTTTGGGTTTTATATATATATATTTTTTAAATTGGGTGCTATTTTTCAAACTAATAATCGGGGAGAAATCTCGTTTCTTTGTAAAACCATTTTAAAAGTTGGGTGTTTTCTGGTAAAATCTACAGATGTACTAAATAATACCCCGAGTTCATTTTACCCCTAGGCAGCATCACGAGCTTCTTACTCTACACACGTTAAAATTAGTGTTTGTTTCATGCTGGTAACAGGGGGATATCAAGAGTTTTCCAGCATATAGTGTCCGAAATTTGGCATTTGTTTGGAAATGGATCAGAAATGATGACGGTACAGAGAATCGATAACTTCTGAGAAACAAACCATGTTATTCACACAAAGCTGGTCATCAATTTTTTTTTATACATCCTTGTTTACGTACATTATCTCTGCATGCGCAACAGGTCGGTCTCCATTCGAGACTTGTCCGATCGTTGAACGTATCTCAGCTGGGAGAAAGTTCTCTCGACATCACAGCTTGCATTAGCTAGGCACAACAATGTCAGTGCAGTGTTTGCCAGCCTGGGGTAGCGAGCATTAGAGTCCTGCCAATACTCAATGAGTTCAAAAGCTGTGTTTGTGGGGCTTGCTTCCAGCAAGTACTGGTTGAGAATGGCAGACTGTCAGCTGACGATTGTGCAGATCACTACTTTGAAAAAATCAATTCGGGGAGAAATCGGATTTAACCCGATTCTCCTGAAACAGGTTCGTGGTGTAAAAATGGGGTGAAATCGGGTTTTAGCCGAAAACAAACAAACCCTAATCATTTGTAGTTAAAATATTGACAGGGGAAGGGCAGGATGGAATGCATTTGTCAACGTTTTCGAACTCCTTGTTTATTAGGTTTGTGTATTGTAAAAAGCCTGCCTTATAACGGTCTTTGGCCATTTCCTTGTTTATTGGGTTTGTGTATTGTAAAAAGCCTGCCTTATAACCATCTTTAGCCATTTGTAACAGGACGTCAGAGCAAGAAGTGATGGTTCTGCATTTTCTTGTACGGAAGATGTATTTTGTGAAATATACCAAAAACAAAACCTACTAAAAATGAAAGATTGCTAGCGTATGCGGTGTATTAATACCTGCCTTTATATGCTTCCTTCAAATAAGAACCGGATTCGTGTCTAAAATTGAGGATTTCCTAACGTGCGCACTGTATTAATATCAACTGTTTTTTTTTTCTCCAGACAAGAACAGAACAAAATGTAATTTGACTAACGGAGCGAACGTGCCCGATCATGAAGCGCGGAAGACCGAGAATTTTTCAACAAAATTATTCGCTCGGCGTTTTCTTAAATGAGAATCTCACAGCTGGGTTGCTCGTTACGGGTCTCACACAATCTAGTGAGCATAGCATATGCACGTAGTGTTGGGAGTGGATGAAAGCGATAATTAATCAGCTAGCGAAATTAAACACAATACTCTCAGTCGAGTACATCACTGTTTTGTTTTACATTGAAGTCGCCCACAACATACACGGAGCCAATTCATAAAACCAGACGAGACGTAATGAGGTAAATAAATTGGCACATCGGAAAGCTTTTTTTTTTTATTGTTATAAATCACTGGAGGACTGTTATTTCCGATATAAAGAAGCTGATATTTCAGTTCGTCCTTGTTTACAGCAGAGTGGTAGCTTGCGCGAATGACGGCATCGCTGCCTTGGGCGGGTTTCGAAACCGGCAAGAAATTCAACGATACAAGTACTGCGAGGGCCTCCACCGATGCTGGCAATGGCGTCGGCCGTCGTTGTGCAAGATGCGGCATCGAAAAGCCTTCCCAAATCGCGCCGCCAACACTACAAGTGCCGGTGATCGGTCGCAAGCCGCGCATCACAACTTTCGCCAGCAGAATGCCAAAACGATGTGGCCACCCCCCCCAGTGGAATGGTAGGCGACGCGCGGCCCGCAGGAAATAGGCTGGGAAACATAAAGGACCGTACCAAAGAGGCGAAAGGTAACGGAGGGTGAAGGAACGACCCGACAAATGGACCAGTCCGACCGGCGCGGCGACATCGGAGCGATTTCAGGCGTCGGAAATGGTTCTGCGAACGAAGAAAGTGTGGGAAAACACTTACCGGCACCGTTTTTTAAGTCACTTTCGGTCTTTTGTTATGCGCAAACATTGCAGAGACACCCAAATTACAATGGAGTTCACCCTCCTCGCGTTATGAACGACCAACTCTCGCGAGATCTCGCGAGATGTGCGAAAGTGGGTGTGTCAGTTTCGTTTTCTCCGTTCTGCGGGAGCAGACGGGCATGGAGATAACTTCGCCCGGAGATGCCATACGCCGACAGGAGTTAGCTCTTTGGTCAGAAAAACCGGCATAAGGAAACGCAACCTGTTTGTTTGTTTGTTTATGCGACAATTGTATTTGTACTTTGTGTCCCTTTTTTCTTATTCCCCCTCCCCCCTACACTAATGCCTGTAAAGGCGATGTAGGTATTTAAATAAGTAAATAAATAAATAAACGAATGCCCTTAAATTCAAATATTTTCTGGTGTTTTAATGGGCAATCGCTGAGATGATGTCGGGCATTATGCAATGCCATGCTATCTTGATGTTCTTGGCTGACGTATGTAGGGTGCACTCAACACTTTACATGTGCACAGGCAGTGCCGTGGTGTACTTGCGTACAACAAATGCAAACTGGATCACAAGCATTTGAAATTGATTTATTTATTACGTGTCATAGCAGATCCAACGGCGAAGGCACTGCGGCCACATTGGTTATACGAAGCCACCAACCTACCCCCCCTCCCTCTCCACCCCTTCTCTCCAGCGCGAGTTTTCGTCACAATGCATAAACATCATCTTTTACCACTCCAAAATGTGCAGTGCGACACTATTCATAAGCAATTTATAAGCCCAGTGGTGCAGCGTCACTTAGCGACAAACAAAAATACCTTCTCTTTCCCAACCAGTGTCAGGGCCATACAGCTGATTTTACCAGGTTCATGAATACCAAAAGAAAAAAAAAATGGCAGCTACATATGCAGAAGCACTGATGTTAGTGCACAGAGGTACCACCCAATATTTTCTTATACAAGGCAGCAACACTTTGGTAACACAGTGCACGATGCAGAAATATTAAAAGGTGGAACACATTTCATAACATGCTGTACAACGTGAGGGGTGAACTTAACGCAATTCGAATGCAGCCGGTAACATTCAAAAGTAACACTATTTACAAGTGACCCTCCCCACAAAAGTAAAAAAAAAAAAGAGAGAGAGAGCAGAAAACATTGTGCACCCTGACTGAAAGGCAAGATAAAAACAGTTAAACCTCCACTTCATCGATAGCACAAAAAAGCGCGAGCTTGTCACCACGTCTAGCAATAAATAAGCACCCAAAAAATAAAACAAAATTGCAATCGCACAGTAGGAGTCGAATCAAATAGCGCTGTTGCTCATTAAACTTCAGGCTGTTGCAATATTTCCAGCACACTGGCATGCTCTGAACTGTGTAGGGCATGCACTGGCACGCCCTGTACAAAAAATGTGACAACAAATTGGGCCAGCAATGAAGGCTGCATAACTATCTGCCAATGTGTCGCCCTTTGCAGGCAGTGCTGAATGGAGTGGGCTCCACAGACCACAAGCCACACTGTCTAAGCAGCATAGTCTTCACAGGGGGACTGGCATCAGAGCTCAGAACAAACAGCAATACGCTCTTGCGTAAGGGAGACCCACAACACCGTGTTATACGTGTCACAGAGAAAAATTATTTACAAAGAATGAACTCATACAGCTCAACCCTATTAAAACTTTCTCTTCTATTATTTTACTACCAACGCAGCAGTGTGATTAACAAATAGGGCCAAGAATACTTTTCACATTGCATTTTCAGTTACACAAAAAATAAACCTCGGCAAACGACAGAAACTAGCAGTAGAAGCAGCTTCGCTGGTGACACCTCCAAAGTGAAACTGCATCTAAGCTCCAAAATCGAGTGTGACACGACAGCAGCGGTTTGGACAAAGAAATTAGGTTCCACAGCTCGGCAGGCAGATGAACGTATCAAGTGCACTTAGTCTCAACATACAACTTGCGAGCACCGTGTGGAGAAACAGCCGCACTGACGTGCAGTGTCTCCTTGAAACTACACTGCCACACAGAGTTGAACTAGCCTTCTGCGCATCGCAAAAAACGAAAAAAGAGAAAAGGCTGCAACAGGTGGTGGCACAAGGGACGTCAATTGCACCATGCGCGTGCGTAAAAGCGCTACAGCGTCATCGCTTCCCGACGTGGATTGTGCCTAAGGCGAGGTGATGGCGGGGGTCGGATCGCCGGCGCCCGCAGCCTCGCTCAGGAGTTGGGCAACGAGGTCGGCCAGAGGCTCGAAGGTGGCCAGGTATCCCTGGCGGCTGAGGTGGCGGAAGTCGAACATGTCGTGGTGGCTGATGCTGCCGTCCGGCCGCACCAGCCCGGGGTCCAGGTCCACCAGCTGGATTCGGGACCGCCCCTTCAGCCCTTTGCTCAGCGCCTCGTTGATCAGCCGTCGCCGGTCGCGCTGGGAGTTGGGGTGCTGGCCGCAGGGAAGGAGTTTCTGTGCAAAGTTCCACAGTGCCCCACTCAGTTCCCAATCGTCGACGTTGCTCCCTTCAATGCGTCTGAATGCATGCGTCGCAAAATCCCTTCGGTATTACTCAGTTTTCGAAGGAAATGGGAAGGACACTGAACGTTACGCCAGGGATTGGGGTACACGAACTCATAATCCCCTCAATTCGCCGTTTTCATTCTCGAGCGAAGAGAAAGAGGTCATTTCTATACCTCATTTTGAGTGAATGATACATTGCAGAAACCCCTCCTAAATAAAAACAATCACCATTTTTTGTTACACTTCTAAGCTCCTCTGTATTCTCAAAACTAACTTTTCTGCCACAGAGCAACCTTGGGATGCTTTGGTGAGATCTGAATCATTGATGTGAAAGTACGAAGTTCCCTGCACTTTATATGACCAAATTGTAATTAGCAATTTGAAGGAAAAAAAATGAACCCCCCCCCCCCCCCCCCCTTAAAATTCATACTGTTGCAATTTTTGCAGAGAAAGCTCAAATTACAGCTGTGGCGTAATTGCAGTCTCCAGTTGATGTAGAACATACATAAAAGTAAGCCAGCATTTATTTCGCAGTAATAAAGGGGTAGTTAATAAGCTAATAATACTGAAATTGTGCGCAGCTAAAAAGAAAGAACAGTGTGGCATAACCCATTATTAAACTTGGCAACTTGTCCTGATATATACGAACTGATTGCATATTTGTTCCAAGCACATCAAAAGACAGAGTACAAATTCTGTCTGCATAGTATACACAGGAAAAAACAAATAAAGGGTGTCGACTACTTGCAATTAATCGCAGAATTTGAGCTGTGTGTGGTGCCGAATGCGCGTTGAAAGCAGCAGGGACTGAACAGGGGCGAACATTTCATGAAAGACACGAGAAAATGAAAGGTGTCCCGCAGCTGTGTCAGGTGCATGTCGCTACGAAGATGAAGCCATCGCTATGACCGATGCAGTAACATGCGAAGATTAAACTATTCATTGATTGTAGGGTTTAATGCGCTGACGTAACGCAGGCAATGAGGCGTGCCGTAGTGGAGGGCTCCGGATTAGTTTTGACCACCTGGGGATCTTTAATGTGCGCCGAAATCTCATACACACGGGCGTTTTTGCTTTTCGCCTCCATCAGAAAAGCTGCCACCGCGGCCGGGAATCGAACCCGCGACCTCGTGCTCAGCAGTGCAACGCCTTAGCCAGATTAAACAATTCAAATGACCGTTAAGGAATAGTTATACTATTGGAAAGTGGGCTTACAATTTATCCTACGGATGCTGAACAGCCACTGTTAGGAAGAACGTATCAGCTGGAACAACCATAATCCTTTCTGCAGACAATTTCCGTTGCCTTCCCAAACACTGGGATGTGTGTCTAAATGCATTTGGCAACTTGCGAAAAAATCTGGTGTATCCTACTTCTTTTTACATTGCTTTATTCAGTTCCACAGCGTCTTTTCATACTTTTTTGTTTGCCTTAATCAAGGCGCGTGAATGCATTTCGTTTGATCACACCTCCTATCCCAGGGCTTGAGGAGAACTGTAGTGGAAAGCTACTAATTTATAGGCTAGCTGCGTACCTTTACTGTGCGCTCAAATTTCAGTACAGAAATTTTAGTTTTCATTGCCCCTGTCACAAAAACAGCTCCCGTGGCAGAATTAAACCTGCAGCACCGTGCTCAGCGGCGAGTTAAGTGGAAAAACTGAACACAAGATGTACGGCAGACAGAAGTGATATGTTCAAGCGCGCGCAGTACCGCGGGCAGTGAGCTGAGTGTCACAAAGCTGAAACTTACTCAGTAACCCACTGACTTAGTAACCCAAGTTCCTCGGCTCAGTCTTTTCGACAGACTGCAACAGCTTTCTTCGCACTTATAATAGCACTCGATGTCTACTCACCAAAACTACCACCTGCGCTTCAGGAAGGCGGAACGTGATAGCTGTTGCGCAGATCACTACACCTTCTGCGACGGCCTCAGGGGTGCTGGAGTTATCGTTGCAGCCCACGGACAGCACGACAACCTAAGGCAAGCAATCGGACAAGACCGGTGTTGTTTTAAGCCATCGTTCATTAAGCACAGCCATAAAGCTAATGCAAAAACAACGCACCTTCGGGTTGAGGTTGTCCAATTCCCCGTTTTCTATTCTCCAGAGCACGTTTTCAATTCGGTCCTCAGGGATGCCGAAGTTCAGGCAGTGCAGAGGTGCGAAAAGCTTTTCCCACACCTTTAAAAGGAAGTAAGCGAATCGTAAGAGCGCGTGTGGCTGGCAGCAGGTCATGGAATTGCGGCAAGAAATACGGAAGACACACTTGCCTCTGACTGCTGCAGAAAGGCTACGGTGTAGTCCCCAAGCACTACAACGTCCGGCTCCTTTTCTTTGCCTTCGGATAAGAACAATTTGTGCTGCAAAAATAGAAAGGATGGAGGCACTAAACTAAATAAAAGCCAGTTACTCCAGAACCACAGTTTAGCGTTCTCTTAGAACGGTGACAGTAAGGACTAGTACTAGTAGTTTTGAACATGAGGACCTAAACAGAAAACAACAAAATTACAGCCCCGCACACAATTTCTATACGCCCAAGGAACCAGCATAACGAACCACACAAAGCCCAACAGGTTCAACGAGCTTACCAAAGATAACCACCGGTCATCACCATCAATTGCCTCGCCGGGGGTAGGCACCACTGAACTCATGTTCGATCGACTTCTCTGGGGAGCAAACGGCCACTTTCTTATTTAATGCCTCACTCGCATGTTCACTAAAGCAAGTAGCGCAAGTTAAAAGGCGTGTATTGTCAGCACAACGACGGCGATATGGTTGCAACGAAACTCTTGTTTACAGGCAAAATCTTTTCAACCACAGCGTGGGACCGCCCAAGATGTGAAGATGATGTTTGGCTCATTGATTCGGTGGTGGCGCTAACGACAAACTGTTGAAATTCTTAAGTTATATAACCATGCTCACAATCCAAAATGCTTTACCAAAATTATAAGGTTTTATTAAGAAATAAGATGTTTTGAAAGCTTTTGTGTATGTGTATGTGTGAGTTTGCGTTTGCGTTTGCAAGTGGGTGCATGGACGATGAAAGCATATCGACCGTGTCGCCATGCTGCGGCAACGGTGGCAACGGCGCAGTTTCCGTTTGTGATCGGTCTGCTTGCCTTTCCTCCTCGGCCGCTGCTTGTTGCCTGTGTTGTTGCCGTGTTGCTACGACGGTTGTGGGGCCGTGGTTGAGTGGCTTGCGACAACGCTAGAAATCTTGGCGTGACAGATCAGATAGTGATTGCTGCCGTGCGGAAAACAGCATGAGGATTGTTGTGCTCGAGATATGCCTACACTGTTGTGATCCCCTCAACCGGAACCCTACATAGCGCGGTTGCAAAAGCATAAATCGCGGCCTACGCGCTTTTTATCGATGCTTATCAACACCTGCGCGATCACGAGTTCCTCTAGTTCATCAGCCCGTGCGAGTGCCTGTGTGGAAACAGGTGTCAGTTGTTATGTTTGACCCTTCGTAACTGGAGGATCGCGCGGCCGTGCTGTGAAGTGACGCGCTGTATGCTAGTTTTCCGGCTTATGATCGGAACGTCGTTCGCGACTGGTGCATTACGGTCGTTGGTGCGTTCATCGTCACATATCGCCCTGGCCCTGTGCGCCACGATGTCCACGTTCGAGACACTGACGTTCGATAACCTCGCTCTGAGAACCCTGCCGATCGACAAGGAGAAGCGAAACTATGTCCGAACGGTCAGCGGCGCCGTGTTTTCGCGAGTTTCGCCCACTCCGCTGGAGTCTCCCGAGGTGGTGGTCATCTCGGAGGATGCGATGATGCTCCTGGACCTGCCGGCGTCCGAGTGCGCGAGGAATGACGCAGCGGAGTACCTGTCGGGCAACAAGCTCATGCCGGGCTCGGAAACTGCCTCGCACTGCTACTGCGGCCACCAGTTCGGCTACTTTGCTGGACAGCTTGGCGACGGCGCAGCCATGTGTGTTATCACTTATGAATTGTCGTCAGATTGGTGCACTGCTTATACGACGCGTGATTTTTGTTGTTGTAGCGCGCGGAAAACAAGGTGAAACGCGAAAAACAGAGACGTAGTTGCCGCTTTTTCAGCTGCGCCATGACGCATTAATTTTTTTTTTTGCCACTCCCTTTCTGTTATGCTTGGAAGTTTTAGGGTAGAGGGGACACATCCCGTGCAACGAAACGCTTTGCTCCAAAAGAACGTTTTTTACTGTGCATATATTGGAAAGCATTGTTAGACCAAAAGAATTCTTGCAGCATTCTGACAACCGCTACTCCTCCTGTACCTGTATCTTTGGGAGAGTTATCGCGAAGCAGGTTTGGTGATGTCTTGGCTATAGCTGTTGAAGTATTACTCGAATTAAAAGTCTGTCCCATTGAACAGCAGTACTAAAATTCTATCTCACAATGTCAAGGATTGCCATCTCAGTACGTAATGAGGAGCTAAAATTCTTGACACAGAACTCGAATAAAGTGTAGTAGCAGTTGTGCAGTTCCCACAAAAAACGCAGCCAGTGGTTACAGTCATCACATCATTTACCACTGGGATATCCGGCCAAACAGGCAAGCGCCATCATCAAACATGGTTCTGGGCAAATCAGACTGAATTAAAATGTGAAGAATTGACAGTTTATGATATGAAAGGAGAGGGAGGCTACTTTTAAGTACTTGTCTGTATGGCATGTGCGTGGGCACCTCTAAATGTGACAGCATCTACAACATTCCATGCACCTTAAAAGGTGTTTGGCAAAAAAATAAGCCAACTCCAGTTATGTTTATCTGCGTTTAAATGTAAAGTAAACAAACACAGCTTAGTACTGTTTTGTCACACTTGATGCACAAAACTTATTGCTGTTAGCAACCTCAGTTCACGTGGCATGTTAATGTTTCCGTTGCTCTAAAATGAAGGTACCTTGGCGAGGTCATCAACAGAAAAGGTGAACGGTGGGAAATTCAACTGAAAGGTGCTGGGCTGACACCATACTCCAGGTCTGCAGATGGACGGAAAGTCCTGAGGTCTTCACTCCGAGAATTTCTCTGTAGCGAGGTAAGTTCCGCTTATTGCTTCTCAACTGACTTCATTTAATAAGTGCACCCTGAAATTTATGCCGACCTTTGTTTTAACAATTACCTTGTGCAGCACCTCATTTACAAACAGATTGCACGGGTGCCCTGCTATAGTTTAATTTTTACCATGAGAACTTTTTGGCAGGGTCCTCCCTTCCGTGTTTTGCTTTTCTTTTTGTATTTAAGCTCATTATTGCAAATGAAATCGTTGGGCTGGAATGATTTCGCAAGGACAAGTTTAGTCTTTTTTTCTTTTGGTGACTGCACAATCTTTCCCAGGCTATGCATTTTCTTGGCATTCCTACAACAAGAGCGGGAGCCTGCATCACGTCCTCTACGACTGTGTCACGTGACATGTTTTACGATGGCCATCCAAAGGACGAGAAGTGTTCGGTCATTCTGCGAATCGCCCCAACATTTATCAGGTTAGCCCCCGTGCCTGTGGTCAACACACCTTGGCGTACTTTGCTTGTCATTGTAGGCAACAGGTTGGGGCCATTTTCATGCTTATAGAGTTGGGATAAAGTTATTCTTATTTAAAACAAGCTGGTTAGCAAAGTTACTGCTTGAATGGAATGCAAATTCAGAAGGTAGCAAAGCTTTTCAGAACACTTTCATCGTTGGCACCAAAACAAAATGCTTGCACCAGTTCATAAGAAGGCGAAGTACTTTGTTAGGTTGCCACAATTCCATGACGTCAAAAATGGTCGTCTGCAGAAGCCAATCTCATAGCTAAAAATTGTTTTTATTCTATTTCAAAATAAACAGGTAGTGTGTTGAACAAAACAGACCAAAAAATGCGGTCCTTATGCAAAGTTTGAGCTTGTGTGGAACGAGTGAGCAGTCTGGAACGAATCAATTTCGAAACGTTTATAGAAGCATTACTGCATGCTGTTCTTCATAAATTGTTGGTTTTTTTTTAACTGATAAAGCCGTCATTGTAAATTCGCAACGAGTGGGAGTTTTTGACGATCCATTGAAGTTTCATTTAACAAGATTCTGCATGAAAACGTCATCAGTTTACCTAAATCCACCTCTACAGATCAGTACAGAACGCTGTTTGTGGGCAGCGTTGACTTCCAGTTTAATGTATAGAAAAAATCCATGTGCCCACGTTGAGGTTATGAACTTTCAGTCAGACATCCAATTATGCCACAAATGCAGTCCGAGCCTTCCTTCTCTGTGGCAGGTTTGGGTCATTTGAGATTTTCAAGACATTGGACCCCTTCACTGGAAGAGTGGGACCCAGCGTCGGCCGCAAGGACATCCTGCTCCAGCTCCTCGATTACACAGTCCAGACTTTCTTCCCCGAGGTGAGTAAGGTTTGGCTGATGTGGGCAGTGTCGTCTTGGTGGTCCCACATTGCAGAAATCAGTATGCCTCCGTAATAGTGCAAGGCTGCTATGTGTCTCTATCTCTCTCCTTATTCACTCCAGATTTACTGCAGCTTTTCTGCCGATAAGGAACAAATGTACGCAGAATTCTTCAAGGATGTGGTCAAAAAGACGGCGAGCCTTGTGGCCAAATGGCAGTGTGTTGGTTTCTGTCATGGGTACGAACTTCCAAGTTCTACAACATTCTGGAACTTTACTAAACCCGATATTTCTTCCTTTATAGAGTGCTCAACACTGACAACATGAGTGTGCTTGGGCTAACCATCGACTACGGTCCGTTTGGTTTCATGGATCGCTTCGATCCTGACCACATTTGCAACACATCAGGTAGCCCTTCAGTTCAGGCCTTTTAATGGCTTGGAAACTCAGCATGCCAACCCCCTCCCCCCTCCTTTTTTTCTTTCCCCCGCAGATGATGGGGGGCGATATACCTACATTAAGCAGCCAGAGATCTGCTTGTGGAACCTGAGGAAGTTTGCCGAAGCCCTACAGCCTGCCATTCCTCTGTCAAAGACTCAACCTGGACTGGAATCGTACATCCCAGAGTATGAGGCATGCTTCTTGGGAGAGATGAGAAAAAAATTTGGCCTGACCAGGAAGGAACTTCCAGAGGACAAGTAAGTTGCATGCTTGTCTCATGGGGTGTTGCTGCAACTAGCGAACACCCTTTCGCCAAACTGAGTGAAACCAGTTTAGTGTCACAGCTATTCCAACAAGGGCTACTGTGAATGAACCACGCAGGATGTCATTTAGTGTGGGCTTTACTTAACCACGCAGGATGTCGTTTAGTGTGGGCTTTACTTCTCACGTCACTCGAGTGTGAATTGCATGGTAAAAACACTGTGATTAGCTAACAATAGTCCACAGATCTGGCTGAATACCCTGTGGTGAGGATGGCAAGAAAACACCACATCTTTTGGCACATTTTTCTTTTATTCCTTCAGTGCCATGAATGCAGTGTGTGTCAGAGTAACCCAGTGCAGCAGATAGGGTTGCCACCTTCCCCAGAAAAAAAAAAAAAAAAAAAACAAAAAAAAAACAAAAAAAAAACGGCCCTTTAGGTGGAGGGGTATATAGAATGTTCGACTTGCATTGAAAACAAAACAGCATATTTTTTTTTTGACATGCAGTGCCACTTATTGTAACGTTTTCCTAGAGAGAATTCAACATAGTGTTTAAACTGAACGTGACTGAGGTTTTGGTTATTGCTCTGAATGTATGTGCTCCTCTGAAAAATAATCGCACATACTTCGCCCTTAAAAAGCTCTTTGCATCTGAACCGCGGCGGCGGCATTTTATTGTGTT
This sequence comes from Haemaphysalis longicornis, assembly GCF_048455015.1. NCBI lineage: Eukaryota > Metazoa > Arthropoda > Arachnida > Ixodida > Ixodidae > Haemaphysalis > Haemaphysalis longicornis. The sequence goes on along the minus strand of NW_027526361.1, from coordinate 55,675,720 downwards.
CCTTCCCGTGGTCTCCCTACATCTCTGGGAGCATGCACTCTCGCGTTTTTTCTCTGCTCGCGAGTGTTTTTGCAGCTTGTCAACGCATATTTATCGTCGTAGTTGCTGAATTGATGCTCATAATACACACAAAAAAAATAATCGCGGCACAATGGCCAAAAAATCGGCCAATAATGACCACTTTTAGGTACGGACTGGCAACCAGCTCACCGTCTAAAAAACCGGTTGGGCTGAACAACAACTGGGCAGGTGGCAGCCCAGTGCCGTATACACCTGCCATCTGTGAGAGGGAGGGGGGCTGCCCGATGACCCTAAAATCACTTTACACATTATTTCTATGGGTGGTGCACTGCTCTTGCACCACTGGCTGAAATGCAGAACTGCAAAACCTGGCTAATCCTACTGTTTGATTTGAGCTAGCATGGCTGGTTGGCGACTTGATGCATAAAATGTGCGGTGTCTGTTTCAGAAGCCTGGTGACATCTTTTTACGATGCCCTGGAGTCGACAGGTGCCGACTTCACCCGGGCGTTCAGATGCCTGAGCGTGCTCGCACTTCCGGGCCACCCCGAGCACGAGAAGAGCAAGGAGACGCTCTTGTCCAAGCTTCTCTCATGCTGCAGCACACACAGCGAGCTCAGCGCGCACTTGGCGTCCCAGACCTGCTCTAGGTAAGCAGCCCATGCGAAATGCAGTGCGCTGAAGCCTTTATATATACATATATATGTATAGGTAGGCAGTCAAGAGAATGCCAAGGAAAGCGAAGAGAAAAATGTGGTAGATCAGTTATTCTTCTTGAAACGGATGTAGCTTTTTTAAATGTTTGGAAGATAGTAAGTGGAGAAAGACGTGCCCGCTGGGTGAGATACAAACTAGAGCACTGCGTGGGCCTGATTTTAACGCCCGAGCCAGACTCGGGGCCCCAGCATCCATAAGTGTGCTTGGCCCGGGCAAGGCTCTGGCCTGTTGTCCCAAGCCCCGTGCTGGCTCGGGCTCACTAAATTTTTAAATCCAGGGAGGGCCCACGTATGCGTGGCCAGGCCCCGGCTTAGCCCCAGCACGTCATGGATTAAAATGCGAAAATTTAGGGTCAAGTAGTGCACGTACTTTAACCTTCACCATCTTCAATGTCACATTGGCAAAATAATAGCTCGTATTCTTACATCAGAGACACCATCACCTTTGATGACCACGTCACGTGCTTGTCTCGGCCACTAGTTGGTATGCTGAAAATTTTGGGGCCGCGATTCAATCCACGAATACATACGTGCATTTAAATGTTTTACCTGCAGTGGTTGCTCAGCGCTGCTGTTTCTCTAGCATGCATATTCGATTCCCGGCCACGGCAGCTGCATTTCGATGGGTGCAACGGGTAAAACACACCTGTACATAGACACGAGTGCAGAGCTCCAGGTTGACCTAATTAATCCCTTCCCCACTACGGCATTCCTTGTTATGGTATCTCTGCTATGTTATACTCCAAAATGTAAAATGTTGATGCAGTACATGAAATGCCATTATAATTACAGTACAGTGACTTCAAGACCTCGCAAAACACGTTTTTAAAATTATGCACAGCACTTATCAAGAAGCATGTGGAAATAAACTCCGAACATTATTTTAATCCTCTTTTCTAGACTTCATGTCTGAAATATTAACGGCCAGGCCCACGACTTCAAGCCTGAGCCTGGCCCAGGCCCGTGCAGTGCTATAATCGACTCCATCTTTGAAACATTTAAAAAAAAACTATATCCGTTTTAAGAAGAACTTATCTACCATGGTTTTTGACTGCCTACCCCTTATTCCAGTCTTCATTCATTCATTCATTCATTCTCACACACGATATATATATATATATATATATATATATATATATATATATATATATATATATATAGAGAGAGAGAGAGAGAGAGAGAGAGAGAGAGAGAGATGCTTTGATTGATTGATTTTGGGGTTACCGGATTAATTTTGTTTTCAGATACGGACCCGTTTGTATATCTTTTTGCCAGACTAGTACATTTAGCACCTACGAGTAGTTACATTAAAAAGCTAAAATAATTTGGGTGACTTAATGCACCAAAGCTACACCTAGGCTATGAGGCATGCTGTTGTGGAAGGCTCCTAATTAATTTCAACCACCTGGGAATTTTTAACACGTGCCGAATCTTGACAAACAGGCATTGGAGGTACAGCGGCCAGCATCCAACCGGTGTTCTCAGAATTAGCATTACGCCGCCTTTGCAACTGAACCATGGTGACAGGTCTGCATTGCAAAGCTTTCAAATTGAAACCAAGTGTAGGACCGTTTATAAAGGAGACTACCTAAGTTCCCCTTGTGGAACTGCACAGCTCATGTACACCAAGGCAACATTGGGGTGAGAATTGTGGTCACATTATTCAGGATGGGTGGGTAATATGACACAGCTGCCATGCAGCCATGTCGCACACATTTGCACGGCTCCACTGGACCCCATTAGCACATGCTCCAGTAGTGGTGGTATTTCACTAACCTGCATTTCGGCGGGACACTCATTCGATGGATTGCTAGTGGGGTCTTGCAACTGGGTCAAGCAACCTACCTGCCACTTGTTCTTCTCCGGCTCTCTTGCAGAGACTTCCAGCTGTTCCTCATCCTTTCTCAGAACAATCCAGAGTTGCTCGAGCAACTGGGGAAAGGAGCCCTCGCCAAGGAAAGAATTGTGGCGCAAATACAGAAGTCCAAGGAGTTGAAGGTAGGCAATATTTCGTGCGCGTCTACAAAGCCCGTTACAAAATGTGTTGTATGCCAAACAACGTTGCAAGAAATTGTGCAGTGGTGTTCGGGTTGGGCAGCCCTGAAACCAGGCTGAAAGACACACAGATCAAAATTTGGATTTTTGTCTCATTGCTTGTACTTTTGGTCAAATTTACAGAAATTAGCCTGGGCATCCTGCAACCAAATGTTTACACCTGACAAGGACAATAAAAATGTCCCGGTTGTCAAGCAGACAAAAAAAAAAGGGGGGGCACCAATATGTTGTCGGACAGTTTCTGCAGAAACGACCACATTTTATCAGGCAGTCTGAAAATCACTCGGTGACTGTGTAGTTCTGTGCAATTTATCTTCCAGACAAATCCATTGTTTTTTTTTTATTGTTGCGGCCTCTTGAAGTGCTTGTTCAGCTGGCTACATGCTGCTCGCAACACTTTTTCTTGCTCAGGGGTGAGACAGTTAAATCAGATTTGGGAGCAGTTTTTGGAGCAGCGAAATCTCGATTTTGGAGCAGGAGAACCTTGATTTGGAGCAAAAGAACGACATTTATTATGTCACCTTATAGGGGCCTAAAAAATCACATTTTTGGCAACTCCTGGGAGAAAAGTGCACTTTTTAATCGGTTTTGAACGTACATAACACTGAAACAGCATTTCAATAAAGTTTTTTTCTATTCCACTACCCTTTCACAAACCATTTTTAAATTCTGAGGCTCTATGGATAGATAGCGTGGAGCGCCGTTGGAAATATCGAATTGAAAAAACTAAGCAATTGCAAAGCATTTTTATTATCATGTGAATGGAGAAATTATTATTTTTTTTAATCCCAGACTGGGCTTTACGCACAGAACCACGGCAAAAGTTGCGCAAAGCGAGGTGACAGTCGTCGCACCCCACCAGCCCTCCCATTTCAATCCCCAATGTGCACGTTCACTACGATCGTAATTTGAGTAATGTTGGTACATTTAGCCCCCTTCCTCTTGGCATTAAAGTTCACTTCAGATAGATGAACTATTATTACTAGCGTGTAATAATAGCCTGTCCCGCTATCGGACACTGCTTGAACATTTTGCGGCGATGTAGCCTGTGCCGCCACTTATGCAGTGTTGATCGTCCCATTCCCGCCGCTCGCAAGCTCGCTGTCAAAGGCAGCAATAACTCAGCGTTTTATAACACCGCAATAAGTCCGAAATTTCACTTCAAGCACGCACCGCGCCTCACACTCAAGGAATTCGCGGGCACCACGCTTCTGATGAACTCCCGTCTTTCGAGTCGCGCAACCTCCCACAACAGACCAAACGACTAAGTGTAAACCTAGCCACCCTCATAACGAAAACCACGGTAGAAATCGGTGAAGAGCACTCTGCCTTAACCACGAGCAACTGCCTCGCTCGGCGGCCATGTTTCCTAACCTTCACACCAAGATGGCGGCGCCCCGTGATGTCGTTCCGGAGCATGGAGAAAAGAAAAGGTTAGGAGAGGCCTTGACACCTCTCCTGAGTATTCTTTCCTCCATGTTCCGGAGATACGGCGCTCTGAAAATTGCTGTTTTTTCATCAACTTGGACAAGTAGTTTGTCGCCTCAGTACACATAAGTATTTTTCTACAGGACTTTGCAATGGTTTTGGATGGGAAGACTTTAAAATCTCACAGAATATAACATATGCAACCCGACATTGTGACTTTCAAAAAGAGTATCTCGGGGAAAATTTATGCATGTTTTTTATTAAATGATCAATCGATTAAACCTTTACAAACAGCATCACCTTTGGGGAGCTGGAAAATTATGCCGTCAGTAAGCATTTTTCCCCACCGAAACTGAAGGGAGCGTTAAAATCCTTGGCTCTCAGACTGTTTTGGAGCAGTTTGGCGCAATTTTTGCGTATTTCAAGCTTTTGGAGCAGCCCAGCGCAGGAAAACACATTTGTATCAGAACTGCGCAATATGCGCAGCTGTCTCACCCCTGCTCGCTGGAAAATGTACTCGTAAAAGTTCTCGCACTTCACAAAGGGGGGTTTATACAAATGATGATGATGACAGCAGGTGCTGCCCACAGCGACCGTGCTCCAGCCGCACCAGTGTCGCCCCGATTTCCGGCTTGCAATGGATTGCAAACTAGAAATAGGCTAAAGTGGCTAAAGCCCCTTTGAGCCTCCGCTAGCCACCGCAACATTGCCTTTGTGTTCCGTAGTGCAATGCGCGTTGTTGGGTGTGCGTTGACCACATAAAAATTTCTTACTGGACAGTCCGGAACAAATCTGGGACATATAGTCATCCCAACAGGGATGGTACGGGACTCTCCTGAGGACGCTGTATAAAAAGTTTGGAGTGTACCCGATGTGCGCATAGCCATTTTCTTCAGAGATCGTCGATTCCACTTGCTTGGCTTCAGTTATGGAGATGGTGCCGTTTGTCAATACAGGAAATGGGTCCGGACGACTTGCAAAGGCGAAACCAACGTACGTGGACTGACTGGATAGAAAAGTACTGCAAGAGACTGGACGCCGAAGCGGAAGGAGTGGAAGACCTGCAGGCTTTGCAAGAAGAAAGGGTCCATCTTATGAACAGCCATAATCCGAGGTATTCGTAATAACCAAGTACTCTTATAAATTTCTAGCACTTTGATAGCAACAACAACTAGACATTGTGCAAAGTCTCGAAGCAACCTCATTTCCTCTGCCGGATTGTTTTGTAGATTTGTTCTGAGGAACCACATCGCACAAAAAGCGATTGATGCAGCAGAGAAAGGAGACTATAGTGAAGCTCAAAAGGTCCTGAAGATTTTGCGGCACCCATACTCGGACGACCCTCTCGATCTGAAAGGTACGGTCCACATGTATGGTGCTCACCGTCACCATTGCACAAATTTGAAGATGGTGAGCAATTTCTTTTATGTGAGCAGCAATGAACAAAACTGTCTATTTTCTCAAAAATTTTAAAATTATGCGAAGCCTAATTCAGTGCTTGGTGTAAAGTCCTGCTGCTCTACTTTTATCATGTGGTCACAGTATCGCAGAAACGTTTCAATACTGGCCAGGCATACCACTGTATTACACTTCAGTAGCAAAGCCAACGTGGGTTCTCCGCTTTGGTTACGAAGACTGTGTGCTTGTGAACCTTGGGAAAATTTGCTATACTCCTCAAACGCAGTCGTACAGTTACAAATGAAAGCTATACAGCTTTCTCGGGAAGAAACAATTAGTTCTGGTTTCAAAATTCTCTTCAAACTGCTGCACTTAGGTGGATGTCAAATCTTCCTGTGCTGAAACCTTGGGGTCCTTCCATGCCCAAGCAAATTGAGAAGGCAGTGGTTGCGGTGACGGTGTTCGCATACCCTTAAAGGGACATTAAAGTAATTTGTAAACATTGTGGGATTACTAGCGCAAATTGTAGTCTGGAGTCTTTAGGCTATGTTTCGACCACCCTCGCTGCACTCGCGCAACTTTTTTCAGTAGAAAAATCAAGTCGAAAATGCTGTCTTCCTCTCTGCATCCTCCTTGCCGATTTCCTATGACATCAAAACAAGGTGGCTTGGCTTGACGGCGCTACTGCACGGCTTGCCGACCTTCCAACAGAATCAGTCGGCCCAGCGTTTATAGTCGGCCAGCCGCCAGCGGCATAGAGTTTCATACTACTATATTCTAGAGGGAAATCTGTCGCTGCAGTCGTGGGCCGCCGTGGGTGGCGCCATTGCCGCTAGCGACGTTCCTCGCCTACTTGGCTTAGCTAGCCATATGGCTTTTTTTTGTCTCGAAGGCAAAATCAACCAAAAAGGGTAACATTTTTTTCTTGTTCATCGTGCATGAAGCTTCTACATAATCACTGAGAGATTAATCTTTTTGGACGTTCAATTTTATAATAATAAAGCAATTTTGATGAATCTTCAACAGTAATATGGTCGGTTTCTCTCAGCCAGAGCCAACTTTTCAGTGTTCATGAGCCATGCCAAGGACAAATGGAACGTGCCTGCCCGGTACATGATGGAATGCTCGCTGAAGCGCGGGCTCCCCTAGACAGTGGCGCCAGATTTCCCTCTAGTGTATATTAGTATGAAACTACGGCCAGCGGATCATCACAATTTGTTCGCTCAGCTGAAACTAAGCCACTGCACATTTGCGTCAGGAAGAATGTGCCTTTAGTTTGTTAGTTTGTGAACTGTATCACGCTAAGTCAAGTCGCTCCACATAAGTGCACATGCAATGCTTCCCAGACTGGTACACTAGTAGAAAAAACTAAGGCCAATAGAAGGCGGGAGAAGAGTCAGCGAAGTCAATATAGGTACTAAGGAATTAAAATCAACCGAAACTTTCATCGTACAGCATAAAACCAGGGTGCCGGAAGCACTGCACTGGGTAAACTAAGACAGCGCTCAGCCGCATGACCACGCATTTGCGAACACTTTCCGCCTCAGGAATGCAGTTGCTAGACACGAGATATTGTGGGAATTTGGGGGACGCTTACTGCACGAGCGCTATTCAAGAAACAGTCATCCAAGCTGCTTGAAATGCTAAAAATAAATAAAAATGTAAACTGGCTATACATTATATACTTTATATTTCCAAGTGGTCTCAAGCTCTAGGTATGTTGTTTTGCAAAGTTGATTTCTTTGTTTTTGGCCAACGTTTTCCATACCAAATTCACCATTTTTGCGCTGTAACGTTCATTGCTCCACGAGCGAGTTTGCAGAATGCGTGCAGACTGTAACTGACGCGCTAGCGAGTTCTCCTTGGTGTGCTGTTGCCACAAGCACCAACTGCTTGCGGGCAGTGGGCACAGTCGTGAATCGGCCAACCTTTGGCATGGTGCGAACACGCCTCTTACTATACAGGCACGAACCAGGCAAGTTTCGAAGGTGGGGCACAAAAGCGCATGGCATTTCAGCGTCTGTGGTGATGCGGAGAGCTTTCATTCACTTCCTATGCGTTGCGTAGTGATTGTAACGATTCCAAGCCGTGCTGGTAGGCTTATATGACGCATTTTACAACCGAAAACATGGCAGAAGCACGGTATGTCGATTACAGGGATATCGAGAATAACGGCGGATGCCAGCCAAACATGTTGTTTCACAGAACCGAAACCGGTCTTAATTTTAATCTTGGACATCGTCCAATCATGTAGCACCTTGTATTGACATTACTTGCTTTATTTCGTGCGGCCGCCGCAAACTGCGCATGGTAGTTTTTCCTTTCGGGCTTTATAAAATAAATACCGCCTTATCAACCGGATAAATGATGAAAAGTGTGGTTACTTGGGCCAGTCTATGCAGTGCAAGCAAAAACAGGAGCTTGATGACTTCACTTGTGTCCCTTTAACCATTGAGTAGGGGAGGCTGGTCCCTTCCCTCTGCAGCATCCCTTTTCCAAAAAAGTGGGCAACAGCACCACGCATTCTGGGGTAATCAAAGATTAAAACATTGCAGGGAGGAAGGAAAAGCTGCGGTAATAAAAGACAAAACTTCATTGCCCAAAAACTTCAATGCCCAAGTGGGCAGCTTGGCTCAAAACCGCAAGGAACACATTTTGTCCAAGATGCACGCATGGCAACTTTTTTTTTTTTTTTTTTGATCGGATATGCCGGCATCTGCAGAATTACATCTAGGAGAGTGGAACCTGCACCTTCAGAAGCATCGAATTTGGCTATGGAATTTCAGATTTTTGGATTTGTTTTCTATTTTTAGTGGTCAATTGGGGCAGGTTAAATTCACTTGGAGTGAGCGTTAAACGTTGATTAGCAGACTTGCACTTGCACCTAGGCAGTGCAGGCAGTTGTGAAGGCCATTAGGTCGGTCCCACGAAGTTCCTAGCCAAGCACACTGAATTACTCAGTAGCAGGCAATTGATTTGTGTGACAATTAGGGCAGACGGATTTCACTAGTACCAATTAAAATCAAGGCCCAAGGACCTGTCGTATTTAGAGGCCATTGGCACTGTGTGTTGCACAGACATGTAAGCCACCAACAAGAAAGACTCTGAAGAAGCGCATGCGAGCCCTAATCAAGTGATGTGAACGTTGCGTTCAGGGAAGCAAGTGTGCCCGGCTGCATTCGATGAAGGCTTCTACGAAGGAGTGTATTCACTGAGTGCAACTCCACTGAGGGTATCGTGCTCGTCCTAACAGAAGGTAACAGTTTCTTTTTGGTGCATGCCAATCATAAAATATGATTTATTGTTGGAATGACAGTATTTCCAAGTATTGCTAAGCAGTGAAAGTAGTACTAGCAAAAGCGTTGTAACTTTTGGCATGATCAAGATACATGTACTGACTTTTTTTTTTGTTGCTTTGTTTCCTGTGCAGTACAGTTGAAGGCATAGGCCAAAGCCAGTCAGGAGGGCCAGTGGGCAAATGTGCCACGTGTGTCTCTACTTTGTCTTTTAACAGTTCCTGTGCTCTGTTTGTAGAAAACGCCATCCGTTAAGGTGGATGAGAGGTAAAATGCCTGCTTTGGAGGTCTCCAGTTGGAACCTCCCTGGGAGCGTTCTCCTTTTCTTTATTGATCATCTTTGATCAGGTTTTTTTATACTTCTGTTGGTGCTTTTTAAAATGAAAACGAATATTTCAGCAGAAGAGCAGCCTCTGGCTCACGAAGAATTGTCGAACGTACAACACAAGCGGGAAGCTCCGCACTGCTGTTGGCATGGGGATTCAGTTAGCCACACTTAGAGCAATGCCGTGTCTTTGCTCCATGTAGTTGAGCACAACAAACATCCTTGGCTGCGGAAAATTTTCTGCCGTGCAAACTTCGTCGTGAATGTTTACTCCATGTATTCTGAGGCAGTGCCTTTCTATTTCATACATACGTACTTTTCCTTTTTACAGAATTTAGGTTACCCTGCAGGGAAAGAACAAGCAAACAAGAGGCTTTTGCATAAAGGACGCCAATTAATGTGAAACACTGTTTTTATACAAGGCGGTGAACTTTTCGTTCTATTTTTTCATCTGAAGAGTGGTGCTAGCTGGTCTTGCTACAAGCACCCAATGGTGGCATAGTCAAAAACCTGCATCCTGGCCTCTTGCATTTCCTCTCTACAACGTGTTTAGTGAGGCGCACGCAAGACAGAACACAACTATCTAGTAGCTTCACCTTATCCAGGCTGTCGCAGAGCAGTACTAAACCCACGTGTCGTGTGGACCTTGCAATGACATCAGCCCAAAAATCACAACTGTGTACACGCCGTTTTGTTTTGCAGAATAAAAACATAAAAACTCATCTTTCTGTCTTTGTTTGAGGTGGTTAGATCTTTAATCCCATGAGGGGCTACCATGCTATTTACAATGATACAATGGAGTTCTCTTTTGCCCCCTCACAATTTCATCTTTCAACGTAAATACAAAACTATAATACAGAGCAGAAGAGTTAACAAAACCCTCTTCTTCTTATTCTTCCGACCTCGCCACACTTTCATGGTGGAAGAAACGCCTATGTACAGAAAAAACAACACACTCACACCAAAGAACCACCGATGCCACACACTTCAATGAGACAGTGTTGTACTTCGAAATGCCTTAGCCTTACGCCGCTGCTGCTGCTGCTACTGGCATTGCACGCACAGCTGTACAAACATTCGCTCTCGCCTATTAATTTACATTGAGAGTTCACCATCGTGTAAAATGGGACACATTTGCCCGCTGCTGATGCCTGTCTTTGTGAATAGTGAACACAAAAGTGCCTGCCTTTGTTTTTCTCAACCCTAGACGGTGTACGTGAATACGTGAAAAGGTCATGACACCCACAGATGCCACCGTCGAGACAACACAGAAATAGCTCACAAATGGTTGGGCAGTTAGCAGAACAGTGGCCACGCTTTTACATCTTCGCAGAAAAAGAACCCCTGAGATCGCTAATTTACACACTAGCACGGCATACCGATGCGTTCATACGGCCCAATTTCAGCCGTGGTCTAGTAAAGCTTGCTGGTACACCAAAGATTTGGTGGGCAAATGTGGAATACCTCGAGGGTTTCGAAAAAATTAGAACACCAAGACAATGGCCAGATCGGCTTGCAATGAACGCCAAGAAATGTGCTTGGTCTAGCTCTCTACATGAAATGAAGTACCTTAAATAGAGCTGGTGCGACAAGAGGTCCGCACCTAACCTCTGAGCAGCACACACAGTTTTTTTTTTTTTAACACCCTAATCACAGCCACAAGGGTTTCGAGTCCAAAAGCAAAGTGCCCATTGCAACCCGACGAAAACCCCGTTTCGTTAACAAAAACCACACCCTGGCTAAAAAAAACAAAATATGCCACTACGTATAAGATTTGCATGCTCATTTCTGCCCTTAATTCCGATGTTTCAACACTAGTGCCCACTCTAAGCGCCGTCTTCTGTTCGCTCGCTTGTCCGATGCACGTTTCACACGGGCTCCACCACGAAATGCACACGCACGCGCTCACACACACCAGCTCAAAGACCCATTCACACCAACAGATGAATCCAACTAGAACAGCATTAGTTACACGATGGGTGTATACACATGCAAGCAGACGCACACACATTGTCAAGAGCACATTGTACAGCGAGATGAAAGAGTCACCTGGCCTCTCTCGGCTCTCAGCCCCTCCCTTGCCTAAAGCCCGAGGTAAAAAAAAACAGGGGGGACAAAAAAGAACCCTCCCCCACAGAGAAGAAGTCCCCTGTTTATGAGGTATTATCACAGCTACAGAACCAAGCCATGGAAGTGGCCGTCGCACCGCAAAGGGACAGAAAAAATAGAACGCGAGTGCACAACAGTTCTTAAAAACAGAAAAGAAAAAATAAAATAATAAAAAAAAGAACTCTGCTGCTGCTTCACACGTCCTCTTCCTCATCCTCCTCCAAAAGAAGGCCTTCCCTTTGTTTTTGTCCTATACAATGCTACTGTGTTTGCACGCACCAAACAGCCTTGCGACGCTGAATTCAACAATTGTACCGGGCATAACACCGTTCATAACACCATAGTAATGGCAAAAAGTATTTTTCTTCTTGTGCACAGCCCTGCATTTCACTTTCAGTGCTGTGCATTGCGCTCTAAATATGTTTTTTTTTCTTTTTTTAAGCTGATGCACTTGAAAAATCCATTATTAAGAGTCGCGCACTGCCGACAAGCAGTTGCTCAGGCCAAGGTACTGCGATGGAAAACGGCACGCTCTCTCCAGTAAAGGTGACATGGCATTAAAAACAACGCTTACGCTATTTTTTTTTCTTTAGTGTTCACACTACCGCAGAATACACTGATTTCCATTTCATCTTCAGGCAGAACGCAACTGCAGACTGGCGCTTGGATACAGCTCCCAAGCTTATTTCAGGTTGACTCTTTTGAACTTTTTTTTTCCGCATGGGGAACGTTTAGCATCAGAAGAAAACACGTTTAGCATCAGAAGAAAACAAAACTGTCTCGCCAAATCCGCTGGCAACCACACTAACCAGGAGGCATCGAATCACGCTTTGAAGCGAGCCAAAATTAAAATCTCCGCGCGGACAACTACCCAACGAGGAAAGGAGCATGTTCAGACAGCACAGAGCACGCCACACAGAGGCATCATTCCCCGCCTCTCGACACCTCTCTCCTCCTGCCCTGCCACCCAGCTGACGGCCACCGGTGCGCGATAACAAGAGCGTCTTCGTGATGCCTGCACGACGACCAGCCAGCGGGGACAAAGACGGGTGGTTCACTCCAGACATGGCAGCGGCGGGGCCCCGGTCAAAAGCAGTTCTGCCGTCCGCAGAGCTGCGCCAGTTCCGACGGCTTGTCGGGAGGTGGGTGAGCCACAGTGTCAACAACACGCCCTCAGCGGCAGCAGGCAGGCTCGGCACCGCCGCAAGCTCGCCGCCGCAGCGGCAAACGTGGCAGGACTCGGGACGGTGGGACGGGGGCGGCTGTCAGGTCACGTCCATGGGTAGACCTCCGTCCGGCTCTAACTTTACCCGGGCTAGGCCGCTGCTCAGTTCGTGGCGTGCCCTGGAACCCGGCATCACACGCCCCGCTCAGGCCACGGCCGGCAGGGAACAACAACACGCACACATGGCTGCCAGTATTGGTCAAAGCGCACTTTTATTGAAACTAACTCAACCATACTGTACAGTATAGCCACAGCCCACTGCAAAGGTGAAATGGCTGCTATTACCACTGGACATGGCTACCAGTTGTATGGGCACCTGGATGCACCCTCGCCATCAACTTTGAGGCACGTTGCATAAAAAGGAAATTGCGAGGATACCTAAGCACTCCTTCTGATGAAGCGAATGCAAAAGCAGTAGTGTCCCATTGCCAAACGTGTCTGTCATCGTCATGAACTTTGTGTCTAGGACTGATGCTGCCCATCCGTAACGCTGCGCCTTCTTACGTGCCAAGCTAAGTCAAATTTAATGCAGTGAAGGACCGCCTGCCCAAGGACCGTTTCCCCGGTGTTGTATACGAGATACGCTGCGCAGATCGTAGCCGTGTTCACATCGGGGAATCAGGGAATCACAAGAATAGTCTGCAGCACACCCGTGATGTAGAGAATAAGAGCGTCCGCAAGAATTCTTTAGCCCGAACACGGCGTTGTGAATGACCACAAGATTGATTGGGACAACGCAAGAATCGTTGCAACAGCATCGCGGCTACATCTTGAATTGCTAATCATTCAGACCACTTCTAACACAATCGTTACGACGGAAATCTAAACCCGATCTACGCATGCTCCTTCCAGCAATTGCTGAAGCCCACTTAAACGACCCAGCTCTGGTGATGCACTCACTGTGAACAAGGCTTCCATGCTGGAAGCCAAAACGTCAGCACAGTTTTCTTTGGACTGGTCGGCGTCTCTTTTTTGTTTCGAATGTACGGTCCCAGCCAGACGGGATTCCTTCATGCTATCAACTTCAAATTGAGAACTACCTTACATTTCTCTGAAGCACAGATTATTTATTATACCCGCATAAGATTTGATCAGAGAAGAACAAGAGTGCAAGCACATGCATACACAGATGAATAAAAAATAAAACAAACAAAAATAAATAAATAAATAAATAAATAAATAAAAATAAAAATCATCAGAAGGGTTTCAGGGGATAAAAGCTATATCACCTGCACTTTTTCATACTAGAGTGCAGACCATTTGCAATGCTTACAAATATGTAGAGCAGAAGACGAGAGACACAGACAAGTAGACACACACGGCGCTAGACGAGAGACACAGACAAGTAGATACACACGTCTACTTGTCTGTGTCTCTCGTCTTCTGCGCTACATATTTGTAAGTTATGAACCAACAAGCCCAAATTTCCACGCCATTTGCAATGCAACCACTTGTGGTATGGGACCAGATATAATACAACTTTTCGTGACCACCGGTTCGCCTCCATAACCATACCACTTAAAATGCAGTCACCCAAAGTACAATACTGGTTATAGCATTGTATTTGGGAACTTGCTGATCCATCAGAACAGCTAGCGCATCATTTCGGGGTAGCAAAAAGAAGGAGGTGGAAAAAAAAAAAATAAATACTGGATACGTGCACATTCCGCTTTAAGTTGACTCCAGGAAAGGAAAATACAAAACGCACTTTTGCTCACGCGTTTCATGTAATAGTGAACTACCAAAAAAAAAAGGGAGGGGGGCTTGCATTCTGACCACGCTGCGCCGGCACCATCGGCCAGGCTTCCACTGCTATGACATTAATCCTTCCAAACGTAAAAAAAACAACGAGAGCGGTCTCTCAAATAATAAAGTTAAAGCCGCGTCCCCAATTTCGCAAGAACTTGCACTAATAGCTGAAGCGAAGAAACAACAAAAATATATTTTGAAATAAACACTGTGCCTGACTAATGAAAGTAGCATTTTTGTTTGAGTGATGGCAAAAAAAGAATGCTGGAAAGTAGGTTGTACGCATGTGCCTTTGTGTGTGCAGGTTTTGATTATGGTGCGGTGCAGCTTAGATGGAGATTTTTGCGGCTCCTGTGGCATACCGTATTTACTCGCGTAATAATTGCAGTTTTTTTTTTTTTTTTCAAAAAATTTGATGCAAATTTAGGGATGTGTTCACTACGTGGGGTAAATTTTTCGCGAAATAATTTTGAGCACACAAAACGCAAGCAAGTTATGGGTCAAAATTTTTTCGATAGGCCTCATGAACATAACAAAAATAATAAGTAAAAACATAACAAAAACTCCGCATACTGCCGCCAGCCGCTTTGCAAAGTGACGCAAAATGCAGTGTTTTCATGAATTACGGAACACGCCGGAACGAATCTGTTGCAAGGTGACAACAGTTCGACCAATACAAGGCTGCCACTGTCATAGTGCAGGACATCAAAACAGACGTGGCTGCCGAAACAGCAACCTGAGCACGTTTGTTTCTTTGTCTCCTGAGTACATTAAGTGCGTTTAGTGAGACTTTCTTCCTCATCAATATTTAATGCATATTTGCCGATATCGCTAATATCGGCAAGTCTCCTGCAATAACGTAGCCATGACCTTGTTGAAAGGGAAGACAACAGAGGTACGCACGACCATAATTAGCTAGACTTGGCACTCATACGACATATTACTGCGGGTATAAAAAGAATCAAACTTTGACGACAGACTTAAGGGGTGCGATCATTATGCGAGTACATACGGTATAAATGGTCTACACTGTACAGTCCCCTCCGAAACTGGTCTCATAGTAGTATTCCCATTTTTGTTTTGTACTGTTCGTTTTTTAAGAAAAATGTTAAAGCATACAAAACAGGTAAGATGCAATTGGGTCAGAGCTTCCCTTTTCTTGCTCTCTCTACCTTTTCCAGAAAGTTTTCTTTTCCCATCTAAGTTCAACGCATGAAGTGGACATGACGGCAATCGAAATCAGACGGCACCAAAAGATTGCTCAACCATAATACAGCAAAGGCATGTGAAAGCATTAATGTCCCGTTGCCAATAAAATCCTCATTATCATCATCGTGATGCTTTCCCCTTTGCATGTGTTTCTTTCTTTGTTACAGTAGGACCCCGATTATACGTCCCCCAATTTTACGGCGACCTGCTTCTTACGACGGACCACCACAGTCCCGGCAAACTGCATTACAATGCATTAAAAGCCCCAATTACACAACGCTCGGGTGCATGCGGTCCGCTTCATGTGGCGGACACTGGCGGGGATAAACCGGCGCTTTTCCAACCTTTTACATCGCCTCGTTCCGACCTCTATTTTTTAACCCCCGCTTGGCACTGCTTGATCTGCAAAGGTAAACATAAACAGTCTGTGATGTGACCGACCACTTGATGAACAGACTCGAGCAAGGCGGGTGGGAGCTTAGCCTTTGACGGACCCCGTCCACACAACAGCAGAGCGCCAACCACGAGGCGTCAAAGTCCAGGTAGCCGGCGGACTGCCAATTCAAAGTTCCCATCGAGCCGATGAATGCGAAAATACCTACGCAGTACCCCACGGCAATGACTGAACTCCCACTTTCCTCGCCCGCTTGCCCTCCCCTGTATAACTTGCCTGCAGCCTTGGCCACATACGCTTTTTCCCCTCTCATATTGCACGGCCAAATCAGCCTTCCCAGCTTACTTCGTGTGTGCGAGGCACAGGGCTGGCGGGCTAGAGCAGACGTTGCAAAGGGGGGTGGGGCACAGAATGGGCTTTTTCTCTTTAAAATTTCGGATTTCAGTTGTGAATCAGCAAATTACATGAGAACACATTCGATAGCAATACAAGTAATTTTACCTCATACCCCGATTATGCGCACCTCGGGCATACAACACTTTCTTGCGGTCCCTTGAAAGTCATATTACGGGGCTCCATTGTACTATTAAAGCTGAAAGGCATGGCCGCACACTATTTTGTACGCCTTAAAAAATGCCCGCAATGCAAAATTGGCCCATCAATCCAGCCAGACTAACGAGGTAGCTGATTCGCCGCACTCACTTGTTCCCTTCGTTTCCGTTCTGCTCCAAGATGGAGTACCGAAGGTCCGTCAGCGAAGCCGGCAGTTTGTTGCCCACCTCCACGGGGCCCACAGGGTGTGCATCTGCCTCTGCACCGGCATCGGGAGTCGCCCCAGGGTACTGCTGCTTGGGGACTGTCCGCAGCGCGTCAGCCTCGCCCACTGGTCGCACTGCAGTCGGGGAGCATGCAGGCATCGGGCACTCAGAGACTGCCAGACACACGCACCCTATCACCAATGTGCTACCACGGTTAAGAACCCCGCAATGGCACCTCTGCTAAGCAATAAAACATGCACGAGAAAAAGGAAAACACCACAAACACATCCTGTGGCTAGCAGTTACAGAAAGCCCCCAATAAGTATTCCCGAGTTTCGACATTGAAAAATTTTTAACTACACTGATGCCACCGAGTAATACCCCCGTGACACAGCAAATCTAATGTCATTTAAAGTGATCCCGTTTGCCCGTGCGGGTCAACGTGGCAAAACAAATGCCATTTAATAGTGATAGCGGTGACGATCAGCGAGCTTGCAATACCGCAAAATTATATTTCAAGTGCATCTAGAATGTTTTCATACAGAATAATTTTTAAAACGTAACGAATCATTTTTAAAATAAAAATAAGAAAACCACCGGTTTAGGTGGAAGTCCGCAAAAAATTCATATTAGGGTAGCGCGCGCGCATCGGGGTAGAGATTTCATTTTTGTTAGTACTTGTTTGTCTTTATTTGAAAAACAACATGAAGGGGAAAATATGACCTTACAAACAGTTTTTAGCAACAGTATTCTTTGGTTTATTACTCAACTTCCCTCTCTAGTGATGCACCACTGCTGTCGAGGCTATGTATTTGGCTGTTGAATAGCCACTAAATGTCATTCGCCTTGAAAGTAATTCGGTATTCTCGAGTAGGGCCGAATTAATAACATTTGGAGCAAATTACATTCGCTCTAAATAACATTAGTTCAGCCAAGTGACAGGGGTATAAGAGCCACCAATTACATTTATTTGGCGTTCCTGCATTCTCAGTTGTGACAGGCACAATTTTATGCCGAACGTCCTAGCCCGTCCAAGTGGCGCCCCATCAGATTCCCTCACCAGCAGCAGCCGCAGAGGGCCCATTGGCAGCCGTCGCGAACCTCGCCAGGGCAGCAGCCGCAACGACTCCCGACCCACCATCCGCCCCCAGCGGGGCGGAGGTCATCACGGGCGCCGACGAGGATGACACCAGCGAGTTGAGGATGCCTGACACTTCTGTGGTGCTCATGAGCGCCGAGACGGCAAACTCCACGCTTGCAGGGTCCAGCGTCGAGTGGGAGGGGTCTCCCCGGCTGCCAGCCGCAGCACTCCCAGGCGCAGATGCCGCAGAGCCCGTCCTGCCGCCACCGCCGGCTTCCCTCGCACCTCCTCCCCCCTCCCCGCCGTCCCTCGCACCGGCTGCGGCAGCGGCCGTGACGCTTTTTAACCTCTCCAGCTGCTTGCGCTGCATCTCAAAGAGCTCCTCCTGGTGGCTCTGGAAGCTCTCGTAGTCGGTGGTGGTGGTGGCCGCAGCGGACGACGAAGAGGACGGCATGCTGCTACTGCTGGGCACGGAGGAGGAGGCGGAGGGGACGCCCCCCGACGACTGCGGGTGGTGGTGGGGGTGGTGGTGGTGGTGGTGCGCCCCCTCGCTGCTGCTGCTCCCTCCTCCCCCCGGATGGCCCGCGGTCAGGGGCTCCGGCCGCGAGGGCTCGGACAGGAGGCCGCTGCCGTTGCGCTGTGGCCTGAAGTGCAACCTGCACACCCACCCCGCACACACGTGCCGGTCACGGGGAGGAAGGAGCACGGGGCAACCACCTGCCATCACGAACCTGCCCTTAGGGCCCAACTGAAAGGGAAGTTTGGTTTTTACGCCGTCGTGAAAACCATGCCTCGGGGCCCTAAGCACCGCAACATCAGATACAAGAGCAAAAAACAGGAATATGGTACTGCCAGTCTGAGCTGAAGGGAACTCTTTTCTCGCAAAAACTGCAATACTGGCAACGTGACAGTGAGAATGCCACTAATTCACACAAAGGCAATAAGTGATTCATGGCACACGTTTGTAACCCAGAGAAAAACTCCAGGCAGTCTTCGAAGCCCTCACTGCACATTGAGCAGGTTCAAAAACATGCCTTTGCAGCAAAACACGGACACACCTCAGGCTACCGTACACATTTTAAGTTGCTTTTTCCGCAAGTAAGTCTTGGCCAAAGGCGAATTTGTTTTTGGCAGTTCGTCTGAAGAGGGAACACTGCTCCTTTCCATCTATTTGAAACACGTGTTAAGTTGGTTTTTTCTTCGTTTTTTTTTTTGTTGTTGTTGCAAATCACTCTTAGCTACAAGGGTTATCTGATTTTGACATTGAAGTGTTGGTCCTGTACACATTTAGAAAAATGTCAATTACTGCCTTCATCAAAATCCACTTTTCAGGAGAAAAGACAACATCCCTAACACCCTAACGCAACAATCATTATAAGCACCAGTGGATTAGCCCTAGGAACAAATACACTCTGGTATTCCAACAATCAAGGGAGCTTTAAACAAGTGGTGCTATTCCGTCAGAATTCAATCACAATAGGAATTTTCAACTTGCTACGGGGGGTGTGCCTTTTTTTTTTCTCTGACAAAGGTCTGCTACAGTTGCTTATTAAAGGGTCATTGAAGACAAAACGGAAGTTGGTCTAATATATTGATTGGCATCCCCAGAAAACAAATATACCAGTCTCTGGGGCAGTACCTGTAAAATGATCTGGAAAATAATAAAAATTATAATAACCACCGCCACCGGCCAGTGTGTTGTTACAAATACTGTGTGAACCTCCCACGCAAATGTTACATGGTTCATATTAGCCGCGCACAGGGAAGAAGTGAGCATGTTTGTCACAAGTCGTGTTTGTACCTCCCGCGCAAACATCACATGGTTTGGATTAGTGGCAAATGGAACAGCGTCTGGGGAAGGGAGAGGGTGAGGGAGAGTGCTCCTTGGTAAGGGAGGGTGCTCCAAGCATCTTTTGCCACCGAATAAACGCTGAGTGGGCTACGGGGCAGTTGAACTTTCGTCTGAGCCCAACTTGCTAGCTGCCTTCAGTGTCCTTTAACTTGGATGCTTTACTTTTACGCGCTCCTGTCAGCTGCCATTACACAGACAGAGATTTTATGTTTCCCTTTGAGCCTTCCAGATTTCATAAGCTGTTTTGCATGCACACCCAGATATTATGCATAATTTGGTAGTCATGCCACCACTAACATTCCCCACCAGCTGGTATTTACAGTTAAACCTCGATGTAACGAAGTCGGCAAAATTCGTAATTTACTTCGTTACATTGAAATTTCGCTACATTGAAATTCGCGGTTTCAATGAAGTGTTCATCCCGTGAAGCATTTCCTGCAAAAGAAAACGTGGCGCGCATACACGGCTGGCGCAATGTTTCTGTTTCTATAAGAGATTAATCATCTACGCGGGCATCAGAGTTAACCGCATGGAGTGTTTCCTCCGCCGCAAAAACGCGCCCCACAAGCCACAGGCACGCTGACGCAGCCGCGGAGACAACCCACGCGATGTGAGTAGCTCCAGCGACCGCTTCCGCTCGCTGAAACGCAACTCAAGGGGCAAACGAGAGGGGCATGCGAGAAAAAAAAGCGGATAACGTGGGCGAAATTTTCACTGTAAAGCGTCATACGCGCCGCTTACGAAAGCGCCCATCAAATATCCTTGGCATCCCCGAGCGTTTCGAAGCTCCCGCCATAGGGTGCACACCGCCTCATTGGCGAAACTGGTCAGGCTCCTCCCACTGCCGCGTGAGTCACTTCCTGGCGCAGAAGCTGCCGCCGGCGCGCAATCACGGACGCGGGTGTGAAAAAAACGCGCGCACAAGTCTCATAAAGATTCACAAATGCTTGCTGGAACGATGAAACCCAACAAGCATGAGCAATTCGAACGAAGGGCAAAGCGGCAGTGTGCGGCGGTGGCGGCCCCGCAAGAGGCGATTAGGCTTACCACCGCGGAGGATGTTTGATGGGCGCTTTCGTAAGCGGCGCGCATGACATTTTACTGTGAAAATTTCGCCCACGTTATCCTTTTTTTTTTTTTTTTTCTCGCGTGCCCCTCTTATTTTCACCTCGCGTTGCGTTTCAGCGAGTGGTTGGAAGCTGGAGCTACCCACAAGGCGCAAGTAGTCTCCGCGGCTGCGTCAGCGCGCCTTGGCTTACGGGGCGCGTTTTGAGTTTTTGCGGGGAGAAAACACTCCATGCGGTTCACGCTAAGGCCCGCGTAGACTATTAAGCTCCGACAGAAACAGAAACAGTGCGCCAGCCGTGTATGTACGCCACGCAGTTTGTAGGCAATGGCTCGCTCACAGACCCGTGGCTCGCTGCATCCGCGGCATTGGGCGGCCCGTGTTGCCGTTCGCGTTTTCGGCGCTTGCGTCTCCCAAACTATACCTCTACAACTGAAATTTCGTGCCTAGTTCTCCATGAAACTTCGTTACATTGAAATTCTGGCAAACGGGACTTCGTTACACAGAGGGGGGAAATACATGGTGTGCATACACTTGAAGTTACGAAAAATTCCGTGGTTCATTACATCGAGGGTTTCGTTACATTGAAGTTCGTTACAACGAGGTTTAACTGTATTCTGGAAATTCCAAGTGAATATGCATTACAGTTATCCCGAAGAGGCTGTGATGAAGTTTTACTTCTGTGTTGCCATCTGAGCTTCCCCTTTTCATCATTGCTTTCTCTTGCTAGCACC
Organism: Haemaphysalis longicornis; assembly: GCF_048455015.1. Classification (NCBI taxonomy): domain Eukaryota; kingdom Metazoa; phylum Arthropoda; class Arachnida; order Ixodida; family Ixodidae; genus Haemaphysalis; species Haemaphysalis longicornis. Next base: position 55,654,305 of record NW_027526361.1, on the reverse strand, counting down.
TAAATGTCTTGCTTGTACAGTTCTGCTGTTTATTAGTTGTGCCTCTTAATTGCACTCCTCGCTTCCGTTATTTTCTTTCTTTGTAGATGACTTTGTTCCCCGTAACCGACAACTGCTGAACAGCCTACAAGCCTTTTTGGGTTAGGTTCTTTGTCTCATTTTCTTGCAATCACACATGAATAAAGGTTTTTATTACTGAAATTAACAATTAACATCGAACTAGGAAGCACAGCAAACATTCTGCGAGTAGGTATTTTGAGGAAAACTGGACACGGGCTCAGCGGAAACCAACACCACCAAATGCTCGGGACCGAAGATGCCTCGCATCATTCCTTACCACTCATTCTTGACCTCGGACAGGAAATCGTTGCTGGGGGGCAGGCCGTTGGGCATGGATTGGTTTAGCGCTACGTCCAAGTCTGGCCAGTAGTCTTCTAAAGGTGTCCACGCTCGATCCAACAGTATCCTACAAGTTGCCAAGAGAAAGAAACAGGACACAACATAAAATCATTCCGCATTTTGTTGCCATACCGGATACATCAAATAGCGTCAATAAAACTGTTTTTTTCCCTTTCCAATCACGTAGCAGCTGCTTTTTTTGCCCCCATTTTCAACAGATATGAAATTCAATTGCTCAATTATCAACTCCACACAGCTCCAACTACTGTATTTCCAGTACATAGCAGAAACAGCTGTGAATACTGCGTAGCAAAGATAGAGGATAGGGTCTCGAACACATCGATCACGTTGAAGTCCCCTTTTCCCCCAAGCAATTCCACAGCCCCAATTCCATGCGAGTAGCATGCTCTCACCGATGGCATGTGCCACAAGCATGAATTCAGCTTCAGGAGAAAAACCCGCTCAGAAGTCAAGAAGAAGTCCACAAAAAGCATAACTTGGGGCTTACTAACAATCTAAGCTACAAGGTGTGTCGCTAGTGGAGAGCAGAGGAATATTTTCGGCAACCTCGAATCCTTAGCGAGTTCAGAAATCTTGGATACACACACCGTGATGCCTAGCACAGCATAGCAGTGTTTGTAATTGTGGGCTCAGACATTAACATGCGATTTCTCATTTATAATTAAGCACTTTGTTGCTAAAACCACAATTGATTACTACAGTTGAACATTGTTATAACGATCACTGATATAGCGAATTATCAGCTATAGCGAACTAAATACAAACTTTGGTTGGTCACTCTTTATTTAAACGACTTGTTTTTTTATAATGAAACTGAAACCATGATAGCCGCGCGCGATATCGGATATAATGAAGAAATATTTGACCAGGAGCGGTAGAAGCTACTTGAAAAAAACACCTGTCGACACTTCTGTTCGTGGACACTGTGGAAAACTTCATTCCGCTCTGTGCTGTGAGTAGCCACCAGGCGAAGATCGCATCCTTCATCAAATAAATAAGGACGCAGTTTTGTTTTGTCAAGTGAACTCTGTTCTGTTGTAATTTCACGTACTCCTGTTATGATTCATTGAGGTTGAAATGCAACAAGGGGAAAGGTAAGGGTTTCCCTGTTTATAGTGGATTCGAAGCCTGAAAAAATGCATTTTTTGTATTAAGTATTTTTGCACGAGCCAGATTTTCAATTTGTTAAGAGCAGATTTTAACCCCTACTGTTACAACAAATTTCAGATATAACGAACTAATTTGCTGCCCCGATACTTCGTTATAACAAGGTTCAACTGCACTAAGACATCTTCCACTGTTTCTGACCGAAACGCAATTTACAAGTCATGACTGAGGCAAAACTTCCCCGGCCTCTTGTAAACACACAGATTTTTGAAAACGAGTCCCCTTTCTCCCATGCGGTTGACACCAAGGCCACACCTGGGCGACAAGACGTACCCCCTTTCCAGAAGCTGCAGACAGCACGCTTCTTTTTCAAAGATTTCCTGTAGAGGCCCCCCTCCCGATTACACACAAGTTCTTCTTCCTCGACAATAAAACGCCAGAGACCAAGAGGAGGAGGAGGAGGAAGAGGCGGCAAGAAAGGCCCCCAGCGCTCACCTGCCACCCCTGCCTATCCTCCGGCGGGCGAAGCCAATGCAGTGGGGCTTTGGTACCGTCAGGGTGGTCAGGCAGTACCGGTACTTGCGCTCGCCCGCACCACCCTCCTCCGGGCCGCACCAGGGGTAATTCCCGAGCCGCTCTAACAGGGGCTGCAGCGCACGCAAAACAACGGGCCATGCACCAGGGGTCAGGGCGACGACGGGGCGCGGCTTCCACGAGGAGACGGACAACGTGGCCACCCACTGCTTTGCTGCTGGTCACCACTGTCTGTCCGTGCCTAGCACTGTTCCCACCTCACCAGTTCCTTCCCGCTTCAGCACAAGTTTAATCACACAGTTTAATTAACCACACAGTTTGCACCTATGAACAAAGCCTATATTTTCATTGACGTAACTGTTTCTGACATGACGGCAGACTTTCCCAGGCAATGGAAGTCAGGTCAGTTACCAACCAACAGCGATTTATATGCGGGTAAAATGACAACCCACCAGCCCTAGAGCTTTTGAAGAGGGCTTAATTAATGCGCACACGTTATGCGGAAACCAATTCCTAGTGATACACGATATGGGGTCAGTAACTGATATTAAACCACAAGGGCGGTTTCAGTGCTCCAGCAATGGCTCACGTTGCTAAAGCATCCAAGGGGAGCTGCATACAATCCCTCATATGCACCCTGAATGCCGTGGGCTCACAAGTTTGTTTGTTTTTTCTTTTTTTTTTTTCAACACAGCACATAATTTTTATCATTCAGCGGAGACTTTCTCAAGTGTAATACAATGCTAGCCTTAAAAACAATTGCGGCGATATGCATGGCACATACCGTGTAACCATTGCATCTGTCCTGCGAGTGCCATAAAACGGGCAGAAGTGATTTTGATTTTGTTTTTATTAACTGTTTTGGTATAAAACGTGTGTACTGATAATACTGATCATCTTGACATCGTGCATAATCAGTCATCAATGTTCAGCTGATGACAAGCACTGACACACTGGAATTTACTAAGGAGAACAGACACGACACTAAAGCCTAGCAGCATCGACCAAAAAAGATTAAAGGGGTCTTTAATACGTCAGTGTCAAATAACCCATATCGCATGCATAGTACCGCTTTCTATGTGCTGATTTGCTGTCTGAAAACTGACAGTAGAAAGTAGCTACAGGATTTACACAATTTAGTTTTTCTAGCTTTTTTTGACCCCCTGAATTTTGTCTTATCCAGATAGGATTTGCTACATGCAGCTGTTCTTTGCTACAGAGGACTGGAAAATTTGGAACCACAGGCACAACAACCTGAAACGATGTAAAACAAGGTATGCGATCATTCACTGCTGGTTGATTGATTATGGGGCTTAACACGCAGAAGCTAATGGGCTTAGAGGCACGCCGTAGTGCAGGGCTCCAGATTAATTTTGACCCCCTAGGGATCTTTAACAGGCGCCGAAATCTCGACACGCACGCACCATGGCCGAAAATCGAACCCGCGGCCTTGGGCTCAGCAGCACAATGCCTTAGCCACTGAGCCACTGCGGCAGGTCAATTGAAGGACTACTGTAATTTCGCAGGTCATGTAAAAGAAGCCTATATTATTATTAAAACCGGAATAGATGCTCATATGTCAGGTCACCATTTAACATACAAGTTACAATGAAACAGACAATTTGTAATTTATTTTTGGCTGTACATGTACGCAAGACCCAAACTTGGAAGTTTCACCTGAACCGCACCCACCCGAATCTAAACACTAAAGTAGAAAGAAAAAAAGTCCTCAGAAATAGCTAAGGGTATTAACTGACATGAAAGATGCACCATATTCACATTTCCCCACTTCTAGTAACTGTAAAAATTCCCAATATAGAGTGCTGGGCACATGGAGTGTGATGTCTACGGCAGAGAGAGGAGGAGGAAACTCTGGCGCACAACTCACCGCATGGTAGTTGCAGTACTTCTTTCTCCGGAAAGCGTACGGACCGTCTGGATCATTCTCATCTTCATTGTCAGACGGGGATGTGACCTGGATTAAAAAACATCAGAATGCGTTAAAGAACGGATGCTGCCATTTGTACTTGCTATTTCAATGCGACTAGGCAAGACCTAACAAATCCTGTCAATGTGCCGTGACTACTGTCATGTTTAGTCAACTTACATAATTTGGTCACAATTAGTACATGTAAACCACAAAGTAGTGGTGAAGACCACTACTGGTTTCCTTCTGGTATCTCTTTCAACCCACATCGCTACTACCTGCCTTTTTGGCATGGATTGTGATAGCAGGTATTCACAGAAGTTACAATCAGTAGTCAGTAGCTTATTTAGTGTGCAGTGATGCTTATATGATGGTCGGGTACAAGGGTACACTGGCATGTTGCATCTTCACAAGGCAACACAGGCTCAAGCACACGGACCATCAAAACAGGCTCTTCCTTTTCTTGAGGTTAAAGAAAATGATCTAAATAGGTAACTACATGTCAACAACCCAGGAAAAATGTAAACGAGCTCTTTGGTAAGTGTTGCTAGTGCATGCATCTGTGAGCTCGCATGTGCGTGCATGCACGCACACACACAAAGATCTCATTCCTGTGAACCCACGTGTCTCGCTTAGAATGCAGACAGGTATCCCAACACCTGTACACAATGCAATGATGTGACCACTTCGGCGGTTATTGCATTTAGCATACCGTAGCATACCAATCTTTCATGTGGTCAGTCACGGACCACCACACTTGCTATGCTGTTTTGCAGCAAAACTGTTAACAGCGACCTTTCATGGTACTATCACTGTCACTACCACCACTGTCACAATCAACAACAAAATCTCGACTGCATTCGAACCAATGTGACTAGAAGTAAATTTCCCACTGTGTGACTGCTGTGCAACTAATTTCCTGACCACCATACTGATCCGAATGCCTAAGCTTTGACTGTAAATTCATTTTTTTCCCACTTCCCTGCCCAAGACAGTTCTTGCCAGTATGTGGTGCCTGTATGTGGTGTTTGTGTCTTACTTTGTCCTTGTCTGCTTAGCGCCCCCTTTTAGTCTTTCCAATTAGTTCTCGCTCAGCTGGTTCTAAAGTATATAGTATTTGTATATGCGTAGACATGCATGCCCCAGCAGGTGATGTCCTCCCCTCTCCAGCCCGCACATGCAGACTCTGCGCGACACCCACCGGCGACAGCGCCTCATCGTCCGAGCTGGGCATGTCCGAGAGGCCCGCCATCTCCAGCTCCGACCGGCCGTAGCTCACTTGGCTGGGACATAGACTAGGGATTTCTTTGTTGCGCCGCTTGGTGTACTCCCGCTTCTTCCGAGGCACGCCATCCTCAGACTGCGCAAGAGGGAAAGGAGGAGGACGTGGGAGGGAAGACGGCCCCAGTCACGCACACGCACACACTTCCGTCCCAGTGCTGCAGGCAGTGGGCGCACACTACGACGAGAGAAGCGCTTAGCTTCCAACGCCGCTTAACCAACGGGCTGCCTTCAGCTTAAATGCAAAGCAGCACGGCCTTGCATATAGTGACAGTGACAGCTTGGCAATTGCAAAAATAACGCCCATTACGACAGCACAGATGAAGAGTTTAAAGGATTACGGCACGATTAGTGCAACATCACACTTTGAAGCGTTTACAGGCACCACAAAATTTTAAGCTTCAAACCCTTCAAAGTATGCACAAACTCGTCCGAACGACAACCTTATACAAACCTAACATTTATAGGACATATAATGCCAGCTAAAATGCACAGAAATCCTTGCACATAAGGAACTCTGAGGTTGGCAAAATTACTGGAATCCCCACGATTTTATAAGCTTTCACATCGCACTCCCCAATGAGACATACTTTCAAGCCTTCCAGCCTTCATGTCGTTCACCATAAATTAAAGAAGAAAAGAAGGAAAAGGGAGAAGGGGGGGACTCCGAATCCCAGACACTCACCCGGTGCTTTGATAACCTAGATTCTTGCCTTGACAATTGACTATTATTTACAGAAATGTAGCTCGGTCTGGTGTTCTTCATGGCCATGACCTCCGCCATAATCTGGCCATTGAAGTCACCCGCCTGGTACCTGTGAGCAGAGAGCAAAACTTGCAAAATCAGAACTACTCACAGGCCAAATGCTTGGGGCACACATCTTTCACAACATCCACATCCCAAGGAGTCATGCTTTACAAAAGCACACTGTAAAATCTCAAGAAAGCACACTCAGTCACAAGATCGACCGTTCCCTGCTTCTGTTGGAATGCCTATTCACATAACGTTCTCATGCATTGCTCCATCCTCAGAAGAAGTGGGGCCTAAAAGCCGAGGCCATGAGGTTGAGCCAAACTTCCTTCACAGAGGAAAGAGAGCATTACATCTGGAACGCACTGAATGTCACTTGTCCTATGTTTGATGGCCATTGTGACGATGGCCACTGAGGAAATAAACTTGTCGCATGCGTGCATTTTATTTCTTCAAGCCTCCTCTTGTTTCAGGTGAATCAAAAGACTGCCCACATCACTTCTATCTCCCATCGAAATTATTTAGACGTTCACTCCACATTTTAAGGAACTAGCCCTAGCATTGCATGTTTAAAATTAATATTGCAGATGCCAAAATATGAGCAAATATAACCAAACAGCAGAGGAGCACGGCTGTTCATGTCGGCCCACCAAAATTTAAAATTATGAAAGAAAAACACGCAGAAGCTTAATGATGCATCAGATTGATCATGGCTTCCAGCAACGTACCTCTTCTCGAACACTTCTATCGTGAGATGGAGGTGTTCCCGTTTTGTCTTCTCCCTCCTCTTCACCATTTCTAGTAGCGTCCTGAAACAAGAACACTCAAGGCATTGAGCACAGCAGCCCGTCAGACACAAACGCATCAGAATAAAAAAATGCGATGCACCTCAGCTGACAAAGTCATGCATAGGCAGACTGTCACAAGGGTGCACATGTCTGCAGGAAACACATTGTCACATGCTCTGCTATGGTTGGTTCACAAAAGGGGGAGGTGACAGAAGTCCACATTAGAGCGGAAACTGGTGGAGCTTAACGGAACATATGGCTAACAACTATAAAAATTACCGAGAACATATCTCGGTCTTTTTACAGCAGCATGGACTGCAGATGTTCTGATGTGTCAGGTACATCTAGACGCAGTTAACTTTGTCAAAGTCTGTGCTAATGGACACCTCATCAAGCTGCTTCTCAGCAGCTTTTTGTTTTTGTCCTAGTACTTCATTGTTTCCAAAGAAAAAAAGCTTCCAAATAAATCAACTTTAAATACTTATTTCTTGGCAGGGAATATTTGCTATTTTCAAACCATCACAGTGACCCCCCCCGCCTTCCTGTCTCGGCGATCGCCACTACAAAATCGGATTCCGCAACTCATTTTTAGATAAAACAATACTCATGCTCCTTCATATCAAAACACTACACTAAAATGAAAGCTCACCAAAGTTAAGTCAGTCAGATTAAAAGTTTAAGACCAAAATTTTGTTTCTATTTGTGTTCAACTTGTCAACTTTACTATACATACCAAGTTGCAAGTATAAACACGGTTCTTTTCTCCCTTTTTTTAAATGTGAATGTTACTGTTTAAAATACCAACTTGCCCTGATGTCACTTTACCCTAGTGTGGAAACCATTCCAGTCCGAAACTTTCACCCCTACCTTCAACGAACTTCGCAAAAAAAAAAAAAGAAATGCACATGATTTTAAAGCCACAGCCAATGCTACTGCTATTGTATATTATCAAGGACACGAATGTGCGCCATTCCCGTATTGCTTTCTATTTGCAAACTTTATCAGTGTAAACAGGTCTGCTGAGTGAAAATAATTAAACATTACACTGAAGCTGACAGCATTCTTACTGGTTGCCCATAGGTAACATACTCCCCTCAACATAGATTGCAAGTGACAGGCTAACAAAGATAATCCTGCATTAAAACCTGCTTTTCACTTTTGTCTTGGCTTCCTGCAGGGGCATGAACTAACCCCTTGTCATACCACACACAAGTAGCCAGTAGGCTGTGCCCCCTTGCACATATGAACAACAATGAAATGTAAAATGAAAGGTTTAGATTGCGCAGGCTTTATTGCTCACTATTCTCATGCAGATGTCTCACTTAGAACTTTTTTCTCTTACTATAGCAGATAAATTGGAACCCTACCCTTCACACTTATTTTCAACCTTGTTATTTGTTTTTTTTTCATTGCCTTACTTCAATCACCCAAATTTATTTCCACCTCTTTCACCTCAATTTTAAGCATTGAATTTCAACTGCTCGTGGCTTGCAGTCACTAGAAATGATGTTTACAGGAGCCCAGACCAGAACCACACAAGAAATTTGCTGAAAAAGGAAGTTTAACTTTTGTGGAAGCTTTTATGTTGTTGTGCTGCATCTGTCGAAGAACGAGAATTACAGTAAGGTCCTGCATAAAACACACCAAAATGGTGAACAAGACTGAGTTTTGGACCAGACGTCCCAGTTTCCTCTGCATGGGTGCCTTTGGCATTTCCCCACCTTGCTTAGTCCATATGCCACAGTCAGCACACAACACCACAGGGCTCATGTAGAAAACCGAAGCTATTGTGAATTATGAGGCAGGTAGTTCGCAAGTGATGGTGGCGCCATATATTTCACCTGAACTATTGGAGCTTCTAGCCCTAAGCATACTATAAACATCTACTACATCAGTTCTGTGAACTCACCAGCGCAGCCTTTCACTATATGAGCTTCTAGCCCCAAACATTCTATAAAAATATACTACATGAGTGTTGTGAACACAACAGTATACAACGAGCTTCCGTTAACCCTACAAAACCGCGCTTAACCAAGTGCATTAATGCTGCCACGAGTTTAATAATGTCTCACATTAAGAAACAACAAAAGTTGATATGCGCAGTGCTTAACAATGCCTACCACTAAAATACCCACAAAGAGGTGAAAAAAAAAAAAAAAGAAGAGCAATGCAAGTGGCTCCAGCCTTCAGCGATGACATCTGTACACGCATACTTACACTGCTCTACTTAAGTCCCTTCGCAGTTTCAGCATTTTTTCATACGATGCTTCATCGTTTTTCCGGTTCTGAAGACAAACAAAAATGGTGAATGAGCACTACAGAAATGTTGTGATTTACAAACAATGACTATTATTAGCAATAACAGCCATGTGTGAGCCCACTTCCTATTAGCAAAGCAGCTGACAGCAGTTCCACAGCTTGCAAGCAAAATTAGGCACCTCTCGTCAAAATGCTAACAGTCAGCCATTGCCATTTTAATGTTTTAGACAATGGTTGCCCCCGACGACACCATTGCCACTGAATCTTCGTGACGCCACACTGCGAATTGGGTCTATTGCTGGCTATACTGGACCGCGTGTCCCCTCACTGGTATACAGAGGAACAACCAAAGAAACCAACAAATGCACACATTCCACCTCTCCGACCCACTCCTACCAATACAGGCGAAATCTGATCTGGCATTTTATGTTGTTCCAAATTTACACATGGCCTATGAGATGTGCCATAGTGGAGGGCTCCGTATTAACTTGGACCACCCAAGAATGTTTGCGTGCCTTTTCGATGGTGTTCACAGCCATTTATATGTCAACACTTCCATCTGAAAAAGTGGCTGCTGCAACCATATTTACCACCAATTGCAGCGCATTTCACACCAACCCAGCAAAATGCCTTTATAGCCACTACTAGTTGCTACACTGCATGTGAGGCTGAGGCCGCACTCACTTTTCTTGTCTGCATTTTTTCCGTTCTTCTCCGGAAGGCGACGTAAGGGTTGCTATTGTTTGATCCATCTCGCTTTTCCGATTTAACCTGAGGCACCAAGGGGCATTGCTGAAAGAGCCAATCAGATCTCCGATTAGCCAACAGTGCGGCACAACTGTTAGGCATATGTATACGCACAAAGATAAAGACAAAGATAAATAAAGACCAAGACAAATAAGCGAGACACAGCAGCACAGGCTTGAAGCTGCAACTTTCTGGGAAATGTAACAAAGCCATGTTTCTGTTTGAATACAAATGTGGTTAGAATGTAGGCACTCACTTTCAAAATGATTTTTTGAACTCACAAATTGCAAATGTTGACAAACACGGATATTTTCAGAAAAATATGCTAAGAGGAAACTGACACAGCAACCATACACCATTGCGGGAATTGTGGGAGGAATACAGATTTGCATTAGCCATTAACCATAAGGCTTGGCTTACAACACGTTAGAGCGCGAAAATACACAATAAAATGAAAAAATGCCCATACCCTCCCCCTCTATCTCTTTCTAAGTGAACATTTTTCATCTGCAATTTCGACGAACCAAGCCAGCCATTGCAAAGAACCTTTACTTTTGCAAACCCAACAAAAACACATTTTAATCACTTTGCTGTTATTTTGTTAAAATAAATTATCAGCACAGTCTATGAAAGTTGGATACATATGAAAAAACATCAGCACCATGGTTAACCTAAGCTAATCAACGCCGTTTGTATTGGCAGACAGTAGGCATTTTTTTTTTAGCGTTGACCATAAATGGGCAATACAGAATTGACCTATTAATGCAAATGGGCACACTTGCAATGCGACAGCCGAATCACTTACCGTTCGTAACCTTTTGTTAAGCCAATAGTCATAGACTGCTATGATGAGATCATCATCTTCTTTTAGTAGCGTTTTTGCCTCGTGCAATGTGACCACCTATAAAAGCAATAAAAAAAGAAGAGAGAAAAACACGTGAGGACATTCACACATAATAGCCATTTAAAAATCAACAACAAACAATTTCGCAACAATAAAAATCGAGTGTGCACAAGCCACGAAACCCAACCTCCCTTACCCACTGGTAACAGAAGCAGAACACATTTAACCCATACAGGTGCTAGCTTTGACAGGTAAATAAAAGCAGAGCAAAGAGTAGTACAGACACCAGAATAGGGTGAATGCCCCTCGGGTAATTCCCATCCTCGCAGGCAGAAGCACTTCGACAGTGGTTACCCACAACGTCACATCAAACCACATTCAAGTGGATCGCCAAAAGCCCTCAGACTCTTTCCCCGCACTGCACGTGACTCCACAATAGAATTTGGTGACCAGGGTATTGAAAGGAATGCAAGAGCTAAGGCGTTCTCCATACGAGACTCAAACTAATGGAGCCTTCGTAATCCCCTAATTAAACACCACTACTCCTACTTGCAAAGGAAGAAAATACTCCCTGAAAGCACCACATTTCTCAAAGCACTCCCTGACGGTATCATCCTTTACCAACCCCAAACTTCCTGTGGCAACAATCAGTCCCCATAAGAATGACACAAACGGACTATTAAGCGTAGAAGACTGTTCAGCAGCTGAAGGGAGAGAGCTTGGCATTAAATGCAGTTGACGCTGATATTTTAGAAAGGGGGTATTCAAAAACAGTTTAGATCTAGTCCTTGCATACGCTGTGTGCATATATTTGAGTTCTGCCTCACTATTTGGGTATTTTCTAAGGCCACACCTGACCTGAAAGTTTGGTAGCTAAGAGTGCAGTTAAGCTTCATGTGTGAGCTTTGTTTGTGGAACACCACTGATTTCGTTCCTTCAATGAGCACATCGGTGTGCCCCTTCCATTTCACCATAATGATGTTCTATACTTGGGCATTTCGCAACACCACCACAAGAGCAAGAGTTCAACAATGTAGTATTTCATGCAAGGGCAAATCTAGCAGTGACAGAGCCACAAACAATTAAACCCCTGCTTGTGTCTCCACGTTATCAAGCATCTTCAGCTTATTTACCAACACCTTACTGCACGCAGAGTGACGCACGAGTATGCTTCACAGCATCTGCAATTTTTAACTCCTTGCCATCCCTTCCACTTGCACAACACAACACATGAAACATTTTTTCTTAAGTGTCAGGCTTAAATAGTGAGTGGGTATTTCCAGTTTAACAAATGTCAAGGTAAAAAAAAAATTTAAAGCCGTTCCAAACTGTCAGAAGTGCAGAGCAGTGACTCGTCATAATGGGCTGTAGCGCCGTTATCCGATCATGGCTGTAACACAATGCAATTCAAATTTCCCACCTCTACAGTGCTCGCGCACCCCCTGCCTGAAACAGCGGCAGCAGGAGTTCTGTTCTTTTTGCGCTTGCTTTTCCTCCCGCACGTGCCGGCATTGCACTGCCACTGTTTTTCACTTACTATCGTAAAAACCAACCCAACGAGCGTTCCTAACTAAATGAACACGGGGGCAATTACGTATATTTTGCCTCAAATGTACCTGCAGTTTTCTTTGTGCTAAACAATGGGGAAATGTATGACAGCGGTTCACAAGTTTTTAACGATTATGACTATTTAAACCGCTTTGTTTTCAAAGCCTCTGCGGGATGCCCTATGCCGGTACATCGGGCTCTACTCGGGTCCGTTATTTCATTGCGCCGCCTGATTCCTGAAGTCGCTTTACATCGAGCATTACAGCAAGCTATGATGACAAGGCGAGCCCCTAAGGTGCTCTGCACTTAAAGAAGGCACGCCTTAATAAAGAAATGAACACCCAGTTCAAGTCGTCCTCTGTCACCAGCAATGCAAGTGTGGTTTAATCTTTAAATGCGATGGTCGTACACGTGATAACTAGTGGCAGACAATTTTGCCACAATAGCAGAGTGACTTATGCCTGGTCACGTTGGTTGAGACTGGGGCTCACACATTTCCAAACCTGCATTTGCATGAATTTGCACAGCTGCAGCTTATAGCCCATCTTATCAGCGATTGCCAGGCCCTCAGCCTGCTTGTTTGCTAGGAAGTTTTTTTTTTTTTCTTATGTCCTTCACTCCATGACTGCTTCCCAAAAAACTCAATTGCCTTCTTTAAGGTAGCGTAACAACGTTTCAGCATTAAAACAGGCCTAATCAACTCGAGGCCCTCCAGTACCCACCCCACAGCGAAAGTGTTGCTTCAAAACATTCAAATTTAGATTTTGTATGATGCCATGTTCATATTGCTTACATCATTGTTTAATGTATGAGTGTGCGAACGACACGCACAGAAAGAGAGATGAGTTCGTACCACTTCCTATACTTGGGGGCAACTTTCTGTGGCAATGAAGGGAAAGCTATGGGCGGAGAGGGAAGGGAGAGCTGATTGCTTTTTGTAACTGCAACTGGTTTTGGTTTCAGTTTCGGCGTGACACATACGCATTTGCTACAGTCCATTTCTTCGCATGGGCTCCGTGGTAGAGTGCACTGAACCACGACCACTGAGCATGCAGGCATATTGGCGCCTCCTTCCCCATGCTTCATTTGTTTGTAAACGCAAGCCAAGGGTTTGAAACTGGAGAACTCAGACTGACCATGGACTATACCGTCCAGCTACGTGTCGTTCAGAAGTGAAGTTAATTTTATCAGCGCTGCAGTTTTGAGGGAATGCAGTGATTTGTGAACTCTTCTGGAGCTGAAAACTGAGCAGCACTGCCGACACGTGAGCGTGTTTACATAGCGCGGGGGCGCAGTATACCAAAAGGGCAGCACGCACACACGCTTGCTTACGCCAGCAAACTAAACTGGCTAACCGAACGGATTGCAGAAATGTCGGAGAGTCCCGGTTGCATCAGCTTCACTTGGGCATACAGTTTGCAAGCCACTTGCTTCATTTGTTTTGACAGCTGTTGCTTCTCAAGCTTCTTAAAAATCCAATGCAGAGATTGAAGTGGTGTGCTGCTAAAAGCTGTCGACGAGGAAACCCCATTTTTTTTTTCCCCCGAAAGAGAACATGTGCGACAGCCGCAACCAATAATATCCAAAAATCAAAAAGATAATGCTCTGTCTCATATACGCTGGCAAATAATTTAGTGGAATTATCAATCCAAGGCCAAAACATAAGACCTAGACATTTTTGAACTGCTAAGGTTACAGCCAGCCAATTACTTTTGTAGTGCACTACTCGTGGTTCAGCTCTGTAGCCTCAACGGCATTTTGTCTTGACTAAACTCTGTGCCTGGACTTTGTCTGGATTATGCTAAGTATTTTTTGGATGCCCTTAGAGCAGCGCCAATATTAAACGAAGGGTATAAAACATAGATATATTAGTTTTTTTGGTAAGATGACACGCCATTACCCCGCTACAAAGGGGATACCATTAGCAATCATCATCATGCAAGACAGTGGAGAATGAAAGACGGATAAGGCAACCAAAAAAAAAGCAAGGCAGATAAAAACGGATGAACGGAGAGAGAAAAAATGGAAGCTAAGACGTCGTTAGAGATGCACAGGGCAGAGAAATTGGACATCAGAAGGGAAAATTTCTACGATAATTCCAAGGGCAGTGCTTTGCTTTTAGAAGCTAGAGAAGGCTGCTTGAGAGCTAAGAGCTTTGTGGCGAAGTATGCACAAAATGATGGGGTATGCATGGTCGGTGGAAAAGAAACAAATTATGTGGCACAGTGTTGGAACGCGAGTGTATCCATCCAGGTGTACATGAGGGAAATATTTGGCTTCCAGAAGCCCTAGGATTTAAGAGTAGCAGTGAGGGAGTTGGATGTCGAGGCAACGAAAAGAAGATTAGAATGCTGGTGGACGAAAAGCAGCGCTAGTATTAAACGAAGAGTTTCAAACATAGATATTACCTTTTCTTTTGTAAAATGACACGGGATTACGCGGTTACAAAGGGGACACCACTACCAATCATCATCATCATCATCATGCATTGCCACAGAAAGTTGTCCCCGAGTATAGTTCCGTATGAACTTTATGCGCCAAAATAGAGCAACAAACTGTGTGTCGTCAGTGCTGAAACTGAAGGAATGAGCAAGTTCCACCGTAGAGTGCAAGAGAAGGCAAGCTGACTCAGTGACGTTGTCGTAGTATGGAAGAAAAGCGACCGCGAAATACGCACCGCTTCTTACCCTTTCCCACCCCGCCAGCTCTCGTCTCCCTCCCCCTTCCGCGCCTACGTTCCTCGTGGCGTGTAGACATGCGCGTGAGAACGAACAACGCCTAAGGAAACGAATGACAGCTACAGCACAACGTGCTGTTCTTTTTGACACTCGAAACGCGCCGCTTTCCTTTCGCCGGAACCGTCGTCTGACAACTGAACAATATGCGCTCATTAGCGAAAACTTATCGCTCCTACAACCCGTCCGAGTGCATCGCGCTCGGATCAAATTAAACAAAGAAAGGCTCATTTTACTTTCCTTCGAGCTGGTATTCTCGAATATAAGCACCGTGCGAACGAAATCAAAGCGATAAGGGAGGGAACTGAACGGGCTGGAGCGCACATTCAGTCGAAAACGCCTGCAAGCGGCGTCATCGTCACGGAAAAGGGGAGGAGAATCGGCGGTTCCCCTCCTTCGACTCAACTTCACCCTCGCCCTTTGGACCGCGAACGTGCGCGTCCTTGAACGCGCCGCGCTAGCCGCGCACACGTGAGCTCCGCTTGCTGGCGCGGATTGCACGCCCCGGAGGGAAAACCTAAGTCGTAGTAGAAGACGACCGAAAAGAACGAACGCAAAAAGAAAAACGGACCTCGCTGAGAAACCCCAGCGAGCACAGGAGACCAGGCGGCCGGCCGGCCATCTCGCCGCGTCCTATCTCCTCTCTTGAGCCGCCGCGCTAGCAGGCTCCATTACAATAATGGCCGCCTGCAGTAACGGCGCGGTGCCCGAGAGAAAGAGGTAATAGTAAACCAACTGCCCCAGCAACGAGCCTCCCAAAGCTGGCTAGGGGGAAGCGAAACTTGTTCGCCCTCACAAGCGTGGCGATCGTTGAAGAAGACACTGCCGGCGGAGAGGCGACGCGCATGAAGGCACTGCTGCCCCCGCCAGACATCCCCGGCCACCCCCCGCCCTCCTTGCACGATGAAGCCTGCAGCCGAGACCGGATCAAGAAACTGGGATGACGAGACCGAGATCCCCTCGACGACGGGGTCGATAGACGAAAAAGACGCTGACTGCAACGGCTGAGTTCACTCGCAGTTCGGAGCAATTTTCTTCAATGGGATGTGACCCCCTACTGTAACTGGGAGAATGCAATATCCGAAAACGACGTTAGCGGAGTAACACTCGTGCGACTCTCAGAGGATCGAAAGAGCTTTTGGTGGAAATCTAGGCTTTTTAAAATGACCGGAATCGTACGACAAACTTCCACAGATGACACGAAAATGCAAGGCAAAAGACACTCTACGGCAGATCATTTTCCTGCACCATTCAGGTAAAAATACCTAAAGCATCGATAACGCACACTAGGTTTGGGCTGCTATATATAATCCTTTAAGAGGTCATTTTCTCCTCTTAAACTGGGGCCATAGTGCTTTCATCACCTGAATAACACCACAACCCACATTTTCATCGCAGCCGCTTCCACCATAATGGTTCAACGAACCCTGCTTGACCACGTCACTACACGAATGACATGGCCTTACAAACAGTGGTCAACATGCAAGTTGAAATACACAAGGCAGAGTGAAACCACCCTCTCACTGATGGGAACATGATGTAGACTGATGAAAAGAGGTAGACTGCATGTCCAGCATCAGCATCTGCTGGAGGTCCCACAAGAGCTACCAATTCAGTGGCTGGACGAACAGCTATGCAAATCATTCCACATTTCACAGAACGCAGTTTTATTACAGTTGTGGAAACGAAACCCGAGGGCCCCCTTTCCTTTAGCCTTACTTTTGCAAGCAATAAACCAGCACCAGAGACTTAAGGGGTTCATTTGGAAGACCTTAACCAAAGTCGGCAAATATGTGAAGTCTTGTTAGAGACAGCAGGAGTGATAGGATGGAGGGTACGCAAAGAGTACAAGAAAAAATTACAAGACATCCGAAGGTTGCTCAAGGCAGGTGAAACTAGGCTGGCTCAATCACTGAATGGTTATTACCCACAAATGACCATTTACTTTATCTCTTTCATATAAAGCACATCATTATATGGTACGAAAATCAGTAGTTTCCCCGTGAGCCTGTTATGCATCTCTAGCCTCTCCGAGCTGTACAGAGAATATCATGTTCACCGCATTAGAAAACGCTAGAAGTAAGTCATATGGAAAAGAAAAAAAAAATGTGGTTACGGACTTTTTTGATGTGGTTACCTCATTGAATTTTGAACATGAATGGATATTTAAGTGGTAAGCAGCAACGCAGACTGCCTACCAGTGGGTACACCAGAGTAAGAGTTAACTTTTTTCCGGAAGCCATGCCTATCACTATTTATTTATGCGGATTCAGGCTGCAAACAATTGCAGCTTGACGCTGAAAAGCAAGCAGCGGTTAGAAGTTACGCACCTGCCCTGTTTGCACACATTTTCGTTTTAAAATGCAGTTTCCTCAACCAAGATACATCAGATTTTATACTTTGCACTTAAAGGGGCCATGAAGACGCAACAAATACAAATTTGGTTCATTAAAAAAGCGGCTTTGTTTCGATGATAACAATGATAAAAATATTATTCCAAACTTCAGACACATAACTGAGACATTAAAAAAAGAACATATGAAGCAAAGGTGACTCTCCCCAGCCCCTTTCCGACAATTTTTCTATGACGTCGCGGAATCTTGTTTGTGTGATTGGTGGATGCCAACGTAAGCCACCACCAAGAAACACAACTGGGCATTAAAGGGGGGCCTCTAGTTCCGTTTGATCGCATCACTTGAATGCTAACGTGCAGTTTTAACACATTCATAATTCAATTTTTAGTGCTGCCCATAGTACAACACTGTAGCATAAAATTTTGAAGTTTTTCGATATTTCTTGCGTTTTTCTGGTTTAAAAAAAAAATGCCTCTTGTGGCAGGAATAGAGGTGAGCGAGTTACCAAAAAGTTAGTTTTTTTAAACTGAACAAAAGTTGTAATTTGTAGCAAAATGGAGAGACGAGCTAGTTGGTTCGCAATTTCCATGAGTGAAACTTAAGCGCAAAAGTTTTTCACAGGGACGAGAAAGGGAACGACACAGGCGCTTAGTAATTTGTGTTCACGGCCCCTCTAAAGAATGCAATGTGCATTTGTAGGGGATATTTTACTTTACGAGAAAAGTTGGGGTTAATCTGAAGCCTCAATATTAAGACAAACTACAGACAGATGTGGTGTAGTCACTGAACACCCGCAGCTAGCAAATGGATCAGCCAGCTTCGGGCTCCAGAAATCGCCCCCCGGGGGAAAGAAAGCAAAAAAGCCTGTGGGCGTTGGGCATGACAAGCTGCCAATGCACAAAGGAGCTGCATACTTCAGAAGCCTAGACGCTGCCCTTCCGCAAGTTGTGTGCATGTGTTGCAACAGGTGCATAAGATACCTTGAAAAAGAGATAAACGTAGATGAACACGATAGTGTCTAAGCCTTCTGCAGGCGCCGCTGATCAATAAAATGCACTTGATCCGAAGAACGGTCAATGCAAGGACGATGCATTAAAAGAAAAGATGCAGAGGATCCCTAACAATATTCTTATGTGATTAGAATGCGAAAGCAAGCAATTGAACATCATACGATGAAGAATCCATAGCGCAGACAGTGGTGTCACTCGTATCATGCAATGTGTATGTATACCTCAGGTTCAAACCGCGCCACTCAGGCCAGTTTTCACAACCTGGCAACCCCCCTCCCTGCTTTGAGGCAGCGCCCAACTGCGGGCACAGTGCTGCGTTTCTATACCCCAGGTTAAAACTAGAGGCAGTCTTCACCTTTGCGTTTCATTTCCAAGGCACACATTATTGAGCCATGAAGGGTAAGCTCCCTTTCTTGCGCTTTAACAGCGAAGCTGTTCAGCAAATTGTAATTTTTCGTGTCCGCAATTAAAAATACCAAGATATTGCCGAGCACGCGAGTGCGGGCCTCACGGCGACCACCTGGCAGTTAATCAAACCAAGAAAATGCCTAGTGCTCGTGTGTGTGTGACTCACGACGACTGCCCAGCGTCCCCTGCGCATGTTTGTCAAGACAGGCATACCAACATGGGAGATTGTCCAAGATTGCCGTGATCGCCCAGTGGTTAAAAAACAAAGAAAATGGTGAGCACTTGTGTGTGCGTGCCTCAAAGCGACCGCCCAGCGTCCTCTGAGCGCGTTTTTAAAGCCAATCATACCCACTTAGGGAGATTGGCCAAGATTGCGGCAACTGCCTGGCAGTTAAAAAATTGGCCCCCCAAAAAAACTCCAACGTTCGCCGTAATCGTGGCAAAAATTGCTACACTTGCTCAGAACATGAAAGACACGCCTCTCCAAGGTGACTTCCAATGATTATCACTTGCAAAATAAAATGAAAGGAGATCACACTTATAGCAACAATGATGGAGTAAAGGTTGTTACGGCAGTGAAGAAGAAGCAAATCGGCTGCAATTGTGGACTTAAACAGTCGTGAAGGTTGTGTACGGCTTCGCTACCTTCGAGTCTCACACATTAGTGCGAGCTTCCTTCATTTTTTATTTCTACTCTTGGTTGGCACCCTTTCATTCTCATTTAAAGGGGCCCATAAAGACAAAATAAAACTTTGTTGAGTTTCAAAGAACTAGTTCTTGGTAACTCCCTCAGCTCTATTTCAGCCAAGTAAGACCATTTTTAACCGATAAAATGCAAGAAATATTGAAAAATCTTCCAATTTCGCACTGTATTTGGGCAGGAGCGATGTAATATCGGCTAGCTCTAAAAACATAGTTGTCAGTGCATTAACTGCAGATTAACATTCATGTGAGACGACCAAACAGAACTCAAGGCCCCACTCCAATCGCCCAGTAATGGTTCTTTGTGATGGATCAGGTCGGCAGCCACCAATGGCACAAACAAGATTCTGTAATGTCGTAGAGAAATTGACGGAAAGCAGTCGCCACTGTTTCATGCTTCCTTTAGCATATTGATTGTTTGATGTTTGCAATAAAATTGGTATTGTCGTTACTGGGACAAAGCAGTCTTTTTAATTGAACCGAACTTGTATGTTGTCTTCATGGCCCCTTCCGGGTACCTCAAATGCCTTGTCCTGCATGCCATCAACACAGAGTAGTGATTCTAAGTCACATGCCCATCACTTGGCGTTCCTGGGCTTGATTTTTGTCCCTGCCACAGTTCATTAATGTGAAACTTCCAGCCCCTCACTGATGTCGTTTGTAGCCCACCCAAAACGCACTGAAGGAAAGGCAACTTTCTCTGACGATGATGATGATCGTGGGTGAAGTGAAGAAAAATTAAGACGCTTCCCGTGGTCATAATCACACCTAAGTCCCTCGCGTTATGAAGCAGGCGTCTATCCGACTGCGCCATTCCGACGCGGTCGGGGCAGTTTGGATTTGGAGAAGGGTGCATGGACGTGCAAAATTAGACAGAAAATTCATCCCTCCGTCTAACAACGACAATGGTTGGCCACTAAGGAAAGCCATGGGATGCCTGTATCAATCAGTAAAGCACTACAGAGCACAATCGCAGTGCAGTAAACCGCTCCGATAAGAAACAGGTGCTTGCATAAAAAGTAAAGTCTTATGTCGTACTTTCGACCAATAGGAGATTGTCATGGTAAGTCCCGCCACATAGATGGAACGTGCACTAAATTACAATGCCGCATTCAATGCATCACTGTCATGGGCAGGCTGCACTTTTCAGAATCAAGTCCAAGTGAGCAGACCCACATCACACCACCTTATCATATACATGAGGTAGGGATCGCGTTACCACCATGCTAATCATCATAAACAAATAGGGTCCACTCGCTTTTGGGTTGGTTCATCTTGCATCGGACTTCATTTTGGAAAGCTTCACCATCCCCAATCGTTGTCTTGACAGAGGGGTAGTTGACTTTTTTTTTTTTTAAGATGTTATTTACGGATTCCTTTTGCAGACGCTAGCTGGGTGCATGCTTCTGTTAAGCTACCTCTGCTTCGCTGCACCTAAAATAAGCATCAGGAAAGAGGTGGCAAACTATGCAGCACAACGCACACTTTTTGCTGCTCATGTAAAAACGAAGTCATGGATCAGTCGTGGTGGCCAAGTGGCCGAGGCACTGCGCTGCTGAGCCCAAAAACGTGGGCTCAGTTCCAGCTGCGATAGCCACTTTTCTAATGGAGGCGAAAAGCAAAAGCGCCCGCTGTGTGTCGAGATTTCAGCACGCGTTAAACATCCCCAGGTGGTCAAATTAATCCAAAGCCACCCACTACAGCATTTCTCCTACCCATGTGAAGCTTAAGTAAGCTTGTTAAACCACAGCGTTTTTGTTCAATGTAAAAGCAATATCCCTCAGCAATCATGCGAGCATATTTACTACGCTCAAAACATGTTTAAACCCCTTGAAGCTTCTGCTTCGCATTTATGCCACATTTCTAAGTGCTGTTCATGCTATGTGCACACAGCCTTCTTAATCAGTAGTGGCAATCATGTAGTTGCACAAAAAAGAATAAATAAGTCGCTAAGCTAAGACAGATCACTCATGCTTGCGCCATGAGTAACGCAAGTTTTTCACTAAGTGTTTTAGGGAAGTTTTTTTGACCTGAGCGCAACGAACCAACAGCAAAAACACGCAGAGTTCACAGTGATGGCAGATTCAAAAGGAAGGTGACTGTGTTGACAGCAGTAAAAATGAGGCCTTTTCAGAAGCCTTTGATACCCTGGAAATATGTACACTTGGCCTGGTGCAAGCGGAAAGGAATGATTCGTGCCCATAAAAGCCAACAAGGGTTTCAACAGACTGAAGAAGAGCCACTTGCAAGAAATAGAGCACGTTGCTTAATTTACACAACATCTGAGAGCCCAACAGAAGACTGTTACCACAAGACCACTAAAAATTCGAGCCATGCTACCAGCCACACAGACAAGCATTTTGCAAGTGTACATTGGAAGCAAGCTAATTTTGGACCACAAAATTCATGATAAGAAAAAGATCAAAGATTTTTCCCTCCAAAGGCAGACAAACATTTGCCGAAGGTTGCTCGAAGCAGATGAAGGCAAACGTGGGGCTTTTTGTAGTTCTATTGAGAGCTACGACATTCGACGTTTCTCTACCTACGGGAATGTAACTGGAGGGCTCAAAGCAAGTTTCCATGTCCTGTGCTGGAGCGTTGGGAAGATGGGAAGGACGACAGTGTTCTACTTGCTCCCCACAGCCGGGAGCGTAATGATGGAGGGGATTCGAGATACACACAGGAAACTGGTGAAAAACTATGCAACTAATTGCGCACTTTCTGCTGTCCACGCAGGTGGAAATGGAGGCAGGCAGAAGTTACCCCGCTTGTCATCACCAAGCACAAAATACTCTTCGAAAGGTATTCTTTGCGTGGTGTCAACACAGGCACTGATGAGAAAGGGTGCATGGGCGCAAATACTGTCATTGACTGGATTGATGCCATGCAGCAGAAAAGCGCTTGGCTGTGGCTTAAATGCAATGCTCATTCTCAACACTTTTGCGACCACACCAGGTGCAATAGATGGATTTGCTGCATGCAACATGGGCCTGGTAATGATACCCGGTTATGATATTCAGCCGCATAATGTTGCAGATGTCTGCATGGACAGGTCGGCAAAAGACACGGTTTGAGTGTCCTACACTGAGCGGCTGGTGGACAAGCACCCAACATTGCCGCCAAGCAAAGAAAAAAAAAAAGCATGCCTCATCGCAAGGCTTGGTGGGATGGACAGCAAGGGTACGAGGTGCAATCTGGTCTGCTACAGAATGCCAGTGCTTTCAGCACGCAGTATTTCCAATCGAGTTGGCAGAATAGAAGCCAAATTTCGAAAATGGTAAGGAACACTCCCATAGCAACAAACAGTGATGCTCACATGCATGCCCACATAGAACAAACATAGAACAAAGAAATGTGTACCTTCTCAAGTTCGTTAGATTTAAGTGTGTTGCATTCTTTTCTTGTTTTTTCAAACATGAAACTCCAGTGAGCGCTAAAACCGGGGGGCTTAATTTTTTTTAACTGCAAGAACTAGACACGCATTAGAAGAAAGTGAATAACAGTAACTGATGAACCATTGTTCCACAAGCAGAGCACCACGAGATTCTGCTACAAAGTTGTCGCTGACTAGCACAAGGCCTGCGGCATCACAAACATTGCTTATCTCTTTCTACTCAACCTCTCATTCCGTTTATTACTGCTTGCGGCTGTTGATAAGGCAAAGTCACAGTGCAAGCCCAAATGGGGGGCATAATATCTCAGATAATACCACAAGCAAGAGCAGACCGACCATTGAAGGAACTGTGTTTGTAAACAAACGAAGCACAAAGAAGGCAAAATGTGCTCAATTTTTGGGTGCTCGAGAATAATATACTACAGACGGTATGCAAACGCAGCAACATTCTCGTTAGCCATTCTTGTACGCTTTAGAGCATCAGTTTCACTAATGTATGAAGTGACCTGCGCTGAAAGTCAACAACGAGGCAGGAACGTCCAAAGAAAGACCGGAAAATGTTTCACAGACGACGCAGGGTGAGATAAATAGTGTTGATTCATCTTGAAAACAGGCGCGGAAAGACGTTGACTAAGAAGAGCAATACACAGGACGACGCGCTCTCACTAAGCCCTATGACATCCCATTTAATGCCCTTTAATTCCTCGAACACCTTTATTTTCTCACTAAGCCCTATGACATCCCATTTAATGCCCTTTAATTCCTCGAACAGATATTAAACAGATATTTTAAACACAAATTAAACAGAACTTGACATTCTGTTTAATCTGTTTAGAAACAGGAAATTGAACAGGAATTAAAGGGCATTAAATGGGATGCCATAGGGCTTAGTGAGAAAATAAAAAGCGCGTCGTCCTGTGTATTTCTCTTCTTAGTCAACGTCTTTCCGCGCCTGTTTTCAAGATCAATCAACACCAACTCGCCCAACTTGCCATTCTGTTAAATACAGTGTTATAATACATAGAGCACAATTCAATTTTGTACTTCCCATTTTGCACCAGCCACAGTAGGAACAAGGATACTACAGTAAAAGCTTGTTAATTTGAACTCGAAGGGGACCATAAAACTGTTCGAATTAAGCGGGGTTCGAATTAGCGGGAGGGTGCAAGAATGAATGGACATCGCGCCACACTGCGCGGGCAGAACAAATAAGCCACCTCTGGACTTGTTATCGCGAATAAGGCGCTACTACACGTTTGTGGCAGGGGATTATTAAAAAATGTTCGTGGAGATCGAACAGCCAACGAAATTAATGGATCAGTCCGTTATACGCCCGAAACAGGCACCTACATTGCATTCATGTGAGCAGTGCGCCGTAATGTTGAAATAATCACGCTGTCTATGCGTGAAAACAAGTTTATTTACTAGGCAGGGTCGAGGCAACCAAAATGAAAGTAATCGGTAATATGCATTTCCTTGCGTTTCTTCTATCACGACTCCATGAACATCGCTTAGAACTTGCCGAAGAGCAACAGCGCAGCGTCAGAATTCTCATCTGCTGAGAAATAACGTGCTGCAACATCCAGCCTTGACGCTGATTTGCACGCATCTCTAGTAAATTTGCTTTGGCTTGGATTTGCAACACACTGTAATCACTCTGGGCTGACTTCTTCTGCGAGTATCGATGGAAAGGAAGGGATCCCAGTTCGAATTAACTGTTCTGGATACAGACGCATTCGAATTATCGGGAGTTTTCCTCCATTGAAATATACAGGACTGTGCCGGGACTAGTGCGTCAGTTCGAATTAAATGAAAGTTCGAATTAATCAAGTTCGAATTAACGAGCTTTTACTATACTACGTCACCCAACCATGCGTTGAGGGAAAGTAGAGGGAAGAAAGAAAACATTAACTTGCGAGCCCGTGACCACAGACGCTGAGGTGCTGTGCTAAATCACGAGGTCGGAGAAAGACCGAAGGGCCTACTCTGCAAAATTTGACCAACACACTGTCACCATCGATGCTGACGTTCATTCTAGGCCACTTCAACAGCAACCGTGCACGTCAAGTGTCCCAGAAGCCGCATTTTACCAGCCCTATCACCAAAGCCATGCACTTCCTAAATAAATCAGGCAGATACTATTACAGAGAACACCGCGAGTTTATCATGGAGCATGTCACGACACCTTACTGGTGCAACCAGACACCTTTGAGGGTCATGAGGGTCAATAGACGAGGTGGGGAGCATGCCGAGTTTTTTTTTTAGAAATTCCAAAACTGGCACAGCCTGGGAATTCGAGAGCAAACTGACAAGACACAAGAACGGTGAAGGCAGAGCTCTGGTTGAACCCCTTTTTTTTGTGCGCGTTCTTGGGCCGATCATCAATGACTTGAGCATACTAGCCCAGTGCAAAAAAGCTTTACAGCCAAATACCACTATGGTGAACTCACCTTCAACAAAATTTCTGCTACAGAAAAGGATTTCCTATTCCCTGCCTGTTTACACCACAAGAGGTAATACACAAAACCTTCCCTGCAAACGAACTGCTTCAACAAAATTTTCCTGAAGGAAAAATTTGAATGATTTTACATATTTAGTAAGAAAAGCTACCAAAATTGCACATTCATAAAATCGCAAGTGCAGGTAAAAAGCCACTGTTGTAATACCGTCACTTCTCTCCAAAAAACAGCGGCTGATGCCACTGTTATGGTGGGTGTAATTGTTGAGGGCGATGATGATGCAACTAAGATCAACTTGTAAAGGAGTTCACTTGCTGATGAGCCACAGCCAACCCACACAAAGACAAAACTGCAACTCCGTTTACAGAGTTTAGTAGCAATGTTTTCACAGATTTGTGCGAAGCAAGCACTGTAAGGTGATATGTGAAAAGTGGAGGTTTCCTGAATGAATTTTCGGGGATCACCCATATCACTCGTGGTAAAGACGCCATTGCTATGCAGCTGATCATTGACTGCCAACCATGTAGCAAGTGATGCAACTGTCCAGCAAGTGCAACGGCACTTCTGTCCAAGGGAGATGAGCAACCTGCACGTAGTGATCACCATAATTACTCACTTTTAACCCAAACATTGTGGGGAGTGCACGCACACCGTGCCCCCTTTCCAACTTCAAGCGCAAGCCACTGGCCATCGCCAAACCGGTGCATGGGGAAACCACTGCACCAACCCGCTGGGCGTCCTGGTTCCCATTTTCTCCACGATGCCTAGGAGGGCACGCTTGTTTTTGCGGGAATCAGGAAAACCAGTCCTCGGCGCGAGCCGAAATCGGACGTTGCAAGTGGCCCCGCCACATCTCTCGCTCTACCTGACCACCGCCTGCACCCTCAATCTTTGCTCGGTAAGCCTCCTTGTCTTCCCTAGCGAGTACATCGTAGCAGGACCGGAATATACATCCCACTGTTATATCCAGCGCATATATATCGCTGTTGTTGCACGTGTGACGACATATATGTGCGGCAGTAAACCTGTTTATTGCTTATTGCGAGTTTGTGCTACTCTTTTTGTCCAAACCCTGAGCCACGCGCAACTCTCCACATGGCAGGTTGGGAATTGTGCCAGAGCCGCCGAGCATTACGGTGGGACAGTTGCATATTCGCTTGTACTACAGGTGAAGTTCGCTTCACAGGCTAGCCTTACGTAGGCAACACCAAACTTTCAGATGCACAGTGTCAATGATTGTCAAGCCCACGACAACGCAAATGCAGGAATAAAAAATTAAAGCCATTCCACTCAATGTGAAAGCTGTCGGAAGTGCAGAGCAGTGATTCGCCCTAATGGGCTGTAGCGCCATTATCCGCTCTACCACCCAATGCAATTCAAATTTCCCGCCTTCATAGTGCTCGCGCGTCCGCTGCCTGAAACAGCGCCAGCGGGAGTTCTGTTCTTTTTGCTTGCTTTTCCTCCCGCACGTGCCGGCGTAGCACTGCCACTTTTTTTCACTTACTATTGTAAAAACCAACCCAACGAATGTTCTTAACTAAATGAACGCGGGCACTGCCAGTTAATTACGAATATTTTGCCTCAAATGTTCCTGCAGTTTTCTTTGCACTAAACAATAGGGAGATGTATGGCAAGCGCCAGTGTTTCACGAGTTTCGAACGGGTATGACTATCTAAACCTCTTGGTTTTCGAAGCCTTTGTGGGACGCCCTACGACGGGCATGCCGGGCTCTACTTGGGTTTGTTATCTCACTGCGCCACCTGATTCCGGCAGTTGCCTGACATCGACCGTTACAGCGAGCTTTGATGACAAGGCGAGCCCCTAAAGAGCTCTGCACTTAAAATGCTCAAAGGGTTCTGGGAACTGCGGAGTTCCACCATGTTCCCGGAATAATTCCTCGTGCCGTGCACTCCCCCCAGTGGGGCAAGTGCGCCACAGTGCTTCCTTCCACGTGGTTAGTTGGTCTGGAGTTTTAGCAGCCAGGTCTGGCTGAGCGGCCAAAGGGAAGGCCCCTTATGATGTGAGACGGCAACCAGAGCAGACGTAGGTACATTTGCTCCTCAATGACTCCCTTTGCTCGCCCCTCGCGCCATCCTCATGGCCTGACCAGTTGGTCTTGCGGGTGACTGGGCGATGTCCCCAACTTGCATTACTGGAGTGCCGATAAACATTGGTGTTGGCCATTCCTGTGACGTGTTCCTGGCTGTTTTCTACTGCTACGCCAGTTGGCAGTTGCAGTTCAGCGGAGCTAGCATGGCGGCTGAGTCTCAAGTGTGAGCTACGTGGGTGAAGAAACCTGATCCTCACAGGTGTATCTTTTCACACAGAATGACGACACCAACTGCGAAGTATTCACGGCAAAATCTCCCCCATCCCAAAAATAAGAAGAGAATAAAGAAGCACGAGAGGCAAACACATTTCCAGTGGGTGCAGCCATGCTATCTGTAAGGCACCAAGGTCGCAAGTAACCTGCCTGAGTGGATCTATATGGCCATGCAAATACTTTGGGTCCATGGAAATTGGTGAAAAAAAAAAAAGGAAAATAAAAGCCCTGCAGGTGGCAAATGAGATCACTGTGGCAAACCTTTATGTACTAACACTACTTTAAGCTCAGAAATAACACATTATATGGCCAGAATATTGTTACATGACAAAGAAGGTGGCTGTGGTGCACTCTGAAATGGAAACCCAAATGTAGACGATGACGTCTGAAATGTGGCATAGCACCGGGTAAATCACCAACTCATCTACCATGGTTCATGTCTTTCATCCTGCCACCGCGTAAAATGTTTCAGCTGGGGGTTATGCTACAAGAAAGAAAATACGACAACGTTCCAAACAAAAACAAAGGAGTAAGCAGCACGCAGCCTAGCTGGGTGCTGTCATGGCCACTATATACATTCTGTAAATAATCGCTCATCATTCTCAACTATCAATCATCTCATTTGCTCTGCCGGCGGGTAACAATATGTAGCTTGTCAAGAAGACGCACAGCGCACCGTTGTGACCTGCCAAGCGCGAGACAGGAGAGTCCCCCCTACACTTATAATGTGGGAATAACCAGCTTTAGAAGCTATCTCAGCATGTCATCGTGTTATCGTGTCCTTGCGCAGTTGTACAAGCCCTCAGCTACTAGACTATTCTATGTATCTGCGATGCACCTACACGCGAAGTTCCTCCAACTGTCCGTCTCACTTATAGAAAGGCAGCATGCGCTACGACTGTGCAAGCCACCCCATTCTTCAATACAGGGCTTTCGGTTCATCGCTGAAATCAAGTGGACGTGTGATCCATCCCCATCCCAACAGTCCATTGAGGCCCGATGGCCATTATAACAGGCCCACTTCTCTTCTTCCATCAAGCCTAGCCTTTTCCCCCTCGTCCTTTACACCTGGAGCATCTACCTGCATCATGAGGCGCTTGCAGGTAAATGTTCCAGCGTGCAAGTAAAATGGACAATAACAGTAGGTGCAACAATGTTTCAGAAAGCCACCACACGGCACATACAAAGTAATGGACCAATTGTCAGCTCTGTTTACACACTTAACCTCTTGACGCGCTTGAGCTCTTCAAGCAAAAAGGGGGAGGGGGAGCTGCAGCATTAGCCAGGCCACTCACCTGTTGCCCACTGCCCTTTTCTAGCCGGTCCATCATCTCCTCGAACTGGATGTGGTTGATCTCCATCTTTTTCGCCTGCTGCGTGAGCCACTTCTCGTCCTCAGAGTCCATGTCGTAATCCGGAATGTCCTGATCCATCGCGAACGCTGCGCACACGCAAACCCAAAACAGAACAACATTACACACAAACCCAACCCGCAGTCCTGCCAAGATACAAACAGGGCCAAAGAAAGGAAGAAAAAACAAAGGATACAGAAATATACACTACATGACCAAAACCCAGACTACCAAAACAAATTTCACTATCTTGGCACGTCTAACCATATTATCAAATGCCAAAATCAAAATGCCAAATTATCAAAAAAACGCATAAATAGCATTGCATCGAACTATGGACACAGAATGAAAGGCTTTGATGCATTAACCTGCTTTGCGTGAAAGTAAGTTCTGGAGAGTGTTACACTGCACTGGCATTTCAAACGCATTCAAAATGAACGTCGTTTGAACGTAGGGGCTTCAAATGTCATTCAGAATTAGCCGTGTTCCTCTACAATTTCTATGGAAGTTGAAAGCTTTGACATTTACTCGTTGCTTTGCAGTGGTGCTTCGGTTGTCAAGTTCTGCTTTCGTACACCATCGTCGCTATCTTTATTTAAGGTTAGTTATAAAAGCAGTTCGATAGTTTTTATTTTTTCAAATAATTGCAAAGCACCTTCAAAGCTTGGGATAGAGAGTAAAATAGTATCACTAAAGTTCAGAGCACTATTTTAAGTCCCTGGATAATCAATTGCATCATACACTTAATAAAAATTATTCATTTTAACTCTTATTCTGTTTTCAATAATAATTTTCTAAAAGTTGCGTGAAGGAGCTGGAACAGGCACATAAAAATCTGCGTCTCAAAAGCATTTGAGGCCTTGAATGTCATTCAAGTTGGCATTCGGCTGGAAGCAGCTCAAAGCACATTTGAACCTAGTCCAGCAGCATAACATTTGCATTTGAATTGAATGACATTCGGTTTGTAGGCATTCGAGACGCCAGCGTAGCAGGAGTACTAAACCTCCCCTGCTTATGCTCTTCACTGAGTCACAATAGTCCAGACGCATGTCATTGAATTTCAGCCATCATGACAATTGAAATTTCAGAGCGTGTGTGCATACATCTAGTAGTGCAATGTACACGTGAGAAAAATAAGTTCATGTCATTAAAAAAAAAAAAAAGCCATCAGTACCTTCCTTAACTGATGAAGTGGTTTCAAGATTCAATTCAAACCACCTAAGGCAACCACTGAACAAAACTAAACTGACATTGCATTTGCTACCTCAATGAAAGACAAAATTCTGAATCCCTCCCTGCACACTTGGTAGTCCACACTGGGTTGTGTTTCATCCTTCACATCAAAAATATGAAAAAGCAGTCACAGCAAGGTTGACAATTCTCTCAAATAACAGCAATTTCAATTAATCGCAATTTCTCTTCATTAACAACAAGGTACAACGTGTTTGTAGGCTACAAACAGAGAAAAGAGCACTCATCACAATCTTCAAAGCAAGAGAGGTGATACGCACAGACAACAGCAACTGGTAGAATCAGAAGCTGAAATGAAAATAAACAGTATACCTGCTAAGCTACCTTTACCAGATGGCGCATGTACAGGTTTTCCCGCTCAATTTAATCCAATCACCATACAAATCCAATTAGGGCGCCAGCGAATTTGATCCAGGTGCCAGCAAATTTAATCCTAGTGCCAACCAAATTAATTCAGCTATCAAAAGAATGTCCAGGAGTGTGTTGTGCGAAATTAGGCGTAGCTTTGCGGACTTTGTTGCATGTGGTGTGGTGAAAACGTGGTGTTTCTTGATCCATTATGTGCAAAATAGCATATGCGCGCAGGTTAATGGCCGTTTACAAACACCCGCAGACCAGGAGAGTGATCTCGTTTATCGGTTCGTGCCGTGTGCTGATCGTCTACAAGATCCTCAGAAGCATCGTCTGCTCGCGTATTGTTACGCCAGCAGATTTGCCAGTGTATTGTTATGTGAGCAGACAACACTGTTGTAGCGAGCAGGCAGTATTTATGACGATCTACAAACGATATTTTAATTTGGAAATAATGCTTAATGCTGCAGAAAAGCAATAATTGAAAATCAGCATGCAAAGAGCATTTAAGTAATGTGTTTTATCAAAGGAGCCATATCTGAAGGCATTGTTACACGAAAAACAGACAATACTTCTGACGTGTGTTATCGACAGCACTCTCGCAGACAATCAGCTCACAGCACGCGACACCAGGCACCAACAGTCTACGCGTGTTAGTAATGTACACTAAGCTGTTCGCATAAGATATTTTGCACGTAATGGCCCAAGAAACACCACATTTTCACCACACCACGCGCAACGAAGTCCACAAAGCTGTGCCTAATTTCGCACAACACACTCCTGAATCCTGAGATGGATTAATTTGGTTGGTGAAGGGATTAAATTGGTTGGCACTCAGTTTAAATTCACTGGCCCCTGGACTAAATTGTATGGAGATTAAATTGAATGGGAAAACCTGTAGTTACAATAGTAGCTGAGGGCATTACAGTGGGCTTTAAACCAATCTGTACCCCTGATTATTCACTGACTTCCTATGGGCGGAAGCTATGGCACACTTCAAATTAGCAGAAGACAACTAAAAAGTGTACATGAGAAACTCAACAGTGGGAAAGAAATTGAGCATCAAACGTTCATTGCACCCCCCCTTAAAAATATGCCATCCCTTGGCTGCAAGCCAAAATGTAACCTTATGTACTAGAAACTGACTGGACGAGTAATTTCTAGGACTGTTTCAGCTGCGAATCTTGGGTTCGAGAAGATACACCTATGCTTGGATTCCCTCTGTAGACAATTCTTTGGTTACATATCATTCTACATTTTCATTAGTCCCTATCACATTTGTATCCTCATTAATGCAAGCAAGCAAGAAGGTATCTTGGGGCATAAGAAAGAAAACAGCAGGTTTTGTATACACCTGACACCATCGCAAGGTACACATAAACCAGCCTTACTGTGGCGCTCTCAACCGTTTCAGGCAATATGATGTTGGATATTAGTTTCTGTTCACAAAATTCTCATCATCTGCTCGTTATACTGTGTGTGTAGTGAAACAAAAGACCTGGCCTTTTATTCATAGACGCCTTTTCACTTTAACTACTCCAATACGAGAACATGACAAAAAAAAAAGCATGGGTGCTGTTCATCAACTCATCTCTCTGACTGCTGCCCTCCTGTCCACAGGCACACATCAAATGGTGGGTTTACACATGCTGCGCAGGGGGGCTATAGATTCATTTGGATCACCCAAGGATCCTTGACGTCCAGTGCACACAGGCCTCCTTGTCCTTCGCCAGCCACAATTGAAACCGCAACCTCGCGTTTTCAACCCCCAAGCGGCCAGCTCCTATCGCCCAGGGGCTGCCGCCGAGCGGAGCACTCACGCTGCATGTGTATGAGCTGCCGGGAGAGCTTGTAGTTTGGCGGGTAGAGCTGGTCAAAGAGCTCATCCTCGATGGTGTACACTTCAGGCGTCGGAATCACCAGCTCCCCCGTGTGGCCAAACGCCTGCTGCGCCGAGATGGCCCGCTGCAGGTGGTGCTCCTGCAATGGGATTAAAGAACAATTCACATCCACCTCTCAGCAAGGAATAAAATGAAAGAAGACTCTTTAGAGCTCATTAGGAAGGGGCAAGCGAGGGACCAGGCACGCCAACCCCTGCAACTCCAAGTCTTACGAGACTAAATAGCCACGCCGGACTGAAAATTTAGGCCATGCATTAGGGAGATGACACTCAATGACTTCGCCGAATCTTTTTATCTGTGGCTAAAATGTACAACTCAGCTCGAATAACCTTTTGTTTCTCTACAGATTAGAGATCTGAAACCTCAGTTTCCTTCTTAATTTAGGAAAATAAAACAGGTGGCTTTGTGGCTGCTTTACAAACTACCATGATGACGTCACACAGGTCCGAAAATTTTGTTTAAACACTGGCTCAATTTCAACGTCAACCCGCTTCGCTGTCATCAACATAGCTCGCATGATTCGGTGATGTCATCACAGCTGACATCACCAAACCACGCGGCAAGGATGGTGAACAAGTTCTCAGTGGCAGAGCATTTCCTCGAGAAAAAAAAATTGTGCGAGTTGACCAATACTCTGCACTATACACTCAATACCTGAACTTCAGTTCGACTGCGTGGCCAGACAATGTTTGCAACTCTTTTCTGTCATCCATTAACTGGTTGCATGTTTTGAAATATTGGCTGGGTCAAACAGGGAAAAAAAAAAAAAAGTGACAACCCCCCCCTCCCCCCCAAAAAAACAGTGCAGAGATGCGAGTTGAACCAATTTGCTGCTGTTTGTGTTTTCCGTACACATGAACCACACGCAATTTCCCGCATTCCTCGATAATGATGACCATTCTTGGCTGCTCATTAAACACTAGGAATACTGAGGATTCTCGAAGACAGTTCTTCCAGCAACCAGCAATATTTTTACGTACAGGGTAGTTCTGGTGAAACTTAATGTACCAGGATAAATGTACCAGGAAGCCTGGATAAATGCTTCCTCACTGCAAATGACGGCAGCGCAGTGCAAAAAGCTGTGTATATAGGCTAGTTGGCCTAAAAAAGCAATGGTTTCATTTGCAGCTTCCTCCCACATTTCCCTCTTTTGATACTACTGCAAAATCTCCCTCAACGTCTGCCCTCCCAGTAAACTCCCGTCACTGGACCAAAATCAGCGTGCTGTGTCACGACTCACAGTGGCGGACTAAAAACTCAGCAGGGATATTTGTTTTCGACCGGGTTTGTAAGCACACCACTATACCCATTCATAGCACCGACTTCACCTGAGCTCATCAAATCAGTGACTCTCCAGCTGCTCTATTTATGTAAATGGCAAACACACAGCACACTAATGCTGCTTGTTGCAATTATCTACCTGCAGTGACGGGTCAAATTTTTTCTCGACTCAACACGGTTGCAATCATGTTGATACCCTCACACCTGCAGACATCTGACATAAATGAACCTTGAGAAACCCGTACTGAACTAACCTGAAGGTGGCACTTAATTTACCTGAAAATGTGACCATGTAAGAGTGTTCTATTAACCCACTGACTTTTGTTTTAGGACCATAGCCTGCCATTGCAGAGGCCCATCCAAACTATTCACCATGAGCGGTTCCTTAATTATTCCAGGCGGGTAGGTTAGGTTTATTGACAATGGTCTCCGAGTCCTTCCCAAAACACATGCTAACCTTGTAAAAAACAGCTGAGCAGATGATTCACAACTTTATTAGGCAAGCTGTAAGCCACAAACAGCCATTCTGACCTTATAATTTTAAAGCAAGAACCGTGCCACATCCTCAAAACAGTAAACAGAGGCCATTGGGGTCATACGACCTGTGTGGATCATAAAAACTGCCTCAAATGACACGAGTGCTGTGGCCCGTCTGTTTTCTCGTTATCCTTCACTTTGTTGATCGTTTCCCCTCTTAACTGTGTTGGCTGTTTCAAAGCAAAAACCAGCTCTAATTTCCCTGCTAATATTGTTGGTTACTGTGTGCATCAGTGTGCACTACTAGCAGAGAGAAGCACAACGCACAACTGTACAGCCCAATTTTCCCTAATGCAGCACTGACAAAAAATAATGTTAGGGGAGAACACAAATCTTAACCTTTCTTTACACCTCCCTGCACTGTCGTGCCACGTGCATGCTATTCACATAGTTAATTTGAAGCATAAAAATTTGCTACACTCATCTTGTTCATTCAACTCAACCAGGCGTATTTTACAAATAAAGTGGTCATTTCCTTCGATCTCTGCTTTCCTTGCTACCTGTCACGACATGAATGGCAACTAAGATCGCTTAATAACACGTCGGAGCCCCAAATGCATTTCAGGGGACCAGTTAGAGTAGCCAAAACCTTGCCAGAAGTGCAGGAAGACCCGAAACAAAGTAAAACTATAAATGACAATTAGAAACACAAGGCCCAAGAGTGTGTTTGTCAGAAGCTACCAAAGTGAAAGAGGGCAAGAATTCGTCAGGAGTCCGCGACACTAGAGCTATACAAACAACAGTATCCACGTGACTGGCATTTTTGATAAGATAGCACGATGCCAGGCACAATGATACAAGCAGCAAACATTCCCAATGCCCCGTCTGTGCCCACTACCAGCCAAATTCCAGCAAGATTAATATGTTCCGAAATCACGATCAAAGAGGTCATGCTCGACAGCAGGTTTACTACTTGGTGTACAAGATCGACGAGATAAATGCCTCACGTGACAAGCGATATGTTAGTTCTCTAACTTCGAGCACTTACGTTTAAAATGTTGGCCCCTTATCCAATCAAATGCTGCTCCAGAGCAAAAATATGCTGTCTACACCACCATGGTATATATTACACGTATATTTGTTCGTTTGTCACACTCCAGTTAATTCTCCCAAGTGACATCAATTCATCATCATGCTCAATCAAGCAATATGCAAACACGTGGAAGGCATTCTCGTAACTCAAACCATCAAAAAAAAAAAAAAAGAACAGCTGTGGACAATTTAGAGAAAAGCCTCTTACTCTGAAAAAATATTCCATTTCTTAATGGAAGAAATCGATTTTGAATTGTGGATTGTGACACAACTATGGCAACAATGAAATAAAATGACAATGTTTCCATTTCAGCAGCTCAAATTATTGAAATGTTATTACCACTATGTTTTAAGGGTAGGGACCACCACACTGTTTACGCCATACAACTGCCAAAAACCACAATGCACGTACTAACTGTATCAACAAAGAAAAAAAAATGGTATTCACACATATTTGTTGGCACTCCCTAATGCAAAGCATCCAAACGTAAAATAAAAATACGTTGCCATTTATATAATTGGAAAGCTTAAAATTCTTGATACGCGCAAGAATAAACAGAAAACCGATTGTAAAAATGTGTATGCTCAACATAAAAGGCAGTTCTCATTAAAAAAAGCGAACTAACCCAGGCAAACCTATCTTGCAGCAGTAAAAAAACACAACTAGGTTAAACTTTTTTTTCTTTTTTACTATCGACGCTTAGTGGTCAACACCTAGCAGCGGGTTTGAAGGGGAAATTAATACCACTTGAAAATTAGAGCAGCGCGGAAGAACTAGCAAGGCGTCAACAAAAGCACGTGAGGCAAATGAGACGCACGTGCTTGCAGTTTTTAGCAATGTAAACAAACCAGCAGACGGAATAATCGCGCCATTGAATTTGCTCACTAAGCTTCAGGTAAGCTGCTAACGGTGCACATACAACTACATGACGTAAACAAGCCAAAATATAACCACGATCAGCAACAGCATTCATCGCAAACACCGACTAGCACGACACAGTCAGACGGCTGCTACAGTAGCTCTGCTTTAACTTTCTTGACCTAGCGACTTGCGATTCGCAATAAGAATACAATAACTTTGCGTATATGCAGACGGCAACATTAAGCAGAGCACTCGCGAAAGTGTGCCCCTCTTGTTTTTGACGGACTAGCAGACGAAAACGCCTTGTCTTCTCATGTCGAGAAACAACCGAAACAATGATCATAACCGAAAGCATTCGGTCTCGGTAAAGTTGAATTCGACGCGAAAAATCCTACAATGAGCAAGCAAACCGCCGTTTATTCACAAATGTTGTTCAAGCGAGGGCCGCATGACACGAAAAGGATCACGTTGTGAACGTCCGCGCAACACGGTTCGCGCGGCCGCTCGGGCACCTTGTGTAAACATCAAATCGCGAAAACTACCAAGCGCAGTGTCAAAATGCATTGAACATAATTAAAGACACAAACAACACGCGACGTGACAACATCCATCGCGAGGCGTGCACAGCAAAACACCGGAGAGCGATTTAACCACCCGCCATTGCATGTCAGCGACCAATCAGCATTGAGAGTGGATTCTTTGTGAAATGTACTCACGCATTCTTCCTCTTTTTCCATTCCCGTTGGCATCTGAGGCACTGCTCTGTTGATCGCAGCAAAATCCGGAAGGTCGGGGATTTCTTCGGACCGGTATATGGGCATGGGCTTCGAGGCGTCGAGCGCCCGAGCGCGAAACGATAGCTTGCTCATCTTTGCGAGTGGTGCTTAGTCCTCGTACGAGAACCACGAGGCCACACGATTGCAAGGCTGATAGCAGTCCAAAAAACCCGCCTAGACGGGTTTTTATGGTTCAATTAGAAAGAGTAGAGTTTCTAAATTTAGTCCATGGTGAAGCTGGGTATCTCACCTCCATGAAGAAAGCATAATAAGCGCTTTACTCGAGGGTATAGAGGAAATTTTTCGGAGACCATCATGGCGGACGACAGCCATGCAATCCCATCAACCTCCTCGAAGTTGACGATGCGCGTAGTGACATCTTTTATGCGGTACTGGAACTACGTGAAGATTGTTTTTAACGAACTTTCAAACTTTTGTGTAACTTTCACGGGCCGTATAACTTTCAAGAAAACCTCTTAAACAAAATGTGACATTTCAAGCTAGACAGGATATATTTTTAATCGATGTACGTTGCTGCCGCACTTTTGTTATTGATGAGAAACATCGTGCTGCGAGAACGTTGCGCATACTACGGGTTGTTTACGCAAGTTTGAGTTGCATATTTCTCATAATTGAATGTATGCTGACATGGTACGAATAATTCACTTATTAAAACTACTCCTAGGCTATCCACTCGCTATCTCAGGCCACGCGTGAGGTTTTTCCGCACTTCTTTTTTCTTGGCAGCGTGCGGCCGCACCCGCTTTCGAGCGCACTTTGACGCGCTTCGACGCTGTCGCCATCTGTGAAAGGCGGCACAAAGCGCGTAAACGCGCGCCTCGCCCTCCCTGCGACTGCTGGGCGTTGCGAGCTGTGCGAGCTCGCTACTGCAGATCTGCAGTAGCCTAGAAAGGCGCATATGTACGCGACGATCAAAAATAAATTGTATTTGCTTTCTCCGCAGTTTGTGAGTGAACGCGTCAGCTGACGCCCGGTGCGTCAATTTTTAGGGGCTCAACCGCGCGCGCTTCCCGCTCAATGACCCTGAGGCTGACGACTGAGTCCCGGCTCCCTCTCCCACTGCGCACATTCATGCGTAAACACGGCACCTGCCTGGATTTTACGCGCACTCTTGAATAGCGAGGACTGCGCAGAACAAAACAGAAAAATGCACAAAGGTTATTTGTCTGATGCCTCCGTTGTTTAGATAACAAAATACGGTTCTTTTTAAGCGTTGTTGGTGCTTTTTTTTTTTTTTTGCGGCCCCTGGCAAAGAATTTTATCGTTTTGTGTAAGCAGGTCTTTTTTTATTGGAGGCATGGCCTGTAGTTTAAAATAAAATCCCCGTTTTAGAGCAGCAACGGGAATTTCTACACCTGTAATATATGTCCGTGTGTCATCGCGATTCCCGTGTTCATGATTTATTCAGCCCGGCATATGTTTTATGCTTGACACCACTCGGGCGGGATCCGGGCCTGGAGTAAGCAATAATAACCCATGAGGACGCGGGTTCGACCCCCAGCCGCTGCGGCCGCTTTTCTGATGGAGGCGAAAAGCGAAAACGCCCGTGTGGACAAGATTTCGGCGCACGTTAGAGATCCCCAGGTAGTCAAAATTAATCCGGAGTCCTCCACTACGACGCACCTCATCGCCTGAGTTGCTTTGGCGCGATAAAACCTGCAATCAATTCAATCAATAATAACCGTAATAAATTGGATCACAGTATAATCAACGTTTAAGGCCACACAGAGAGGGAACGCTTTATTCGGATTGGAAAGGGGAGGAGGAAAGGGGGCGTAAGAGCCGCCTCGTTCCAGGCAGCCCCGGGGCATCCATGATGAAGCCTACAGCTGCCGGGCTCCTCTGCTCCTCCAACATAAGATGGCGGTGGTCAGTTACTGAGCAGTTGTACACGGTGGCATGTGCGCGTGCGAGTCGAGGCAAAAAATTACTGCGTGCATATATGTGATCATTTAGGTTCGATGTATGCAGGCCTGAGATAACTGCATAGTAAGGCATCGAGATATGTTACATTTTCAGTGACATTTTTTTAAAGACTGAATTATCTGGCGAATTGCCCCCCGGTACTAGCGCGTTATCATCCACTATGGTAAGGTGAGGTGCAGGGGTTTGCTACTGTTTGCTGAGGACTCTCGACAATCCCACTGCGAAGTGTGCCCGTCTACGTCGACTTCGCCCGATACCCATAAATCCGTCCCCTGCGCAGTACACTTCAATGGAATACAACGAACGACCAGCAGGGTGCTGCGAATTAAAGCGTCGACGGAAATACTGATTGATTGATTCCAAGAAAATGTAGCTGGTTTTTCGTGATTGATTGATTGGTTGATTGATTGACTGATTGATTGATTGATTGATTGATTGATTGATTGATTGATTGATTGATTGATTGATTGATTGATTGATTGATTGATTGATTGATTGATTGATTGATTGATTGATTGATAGTGGTATCCCCTTTGAAACGTGGTGATGACGTGTCATCTTGCCAAGAAAAAACTAATATATCTATGTTTTATACTATTAGTTTAATACTAGCGCTGCTCGAGGAGAAGCAGAAAATACTTTTTTTTTTTTTTTCTGTATCAGGTGGTATCTGTCTTAGGCATTATTCCCCTCTCTGCTTTTCATGCACCAGCCTTCTAATCTTCGTTTAGTCGTCTCGACAGCCTTAAATCCTAGGACTCCTGGAAGCCGAACATTTCCCTCTTTAAGATTTGGATAGATGCACTCGCATTCTAAAACAATGTGCCGCATAGTTTCCGTTTCTTTTCCGCAGACCACGTATACCCCACCATTTTCCGTATACTTCCCCACAAAGCTCTAAGTTCTCAAGCAACCTGCTCTAGCCTCAAAAAACAAAACACTCCCTTGTACTAATAGTAGTAGTAAGCTTTGTTTTCTAAAAGGGTTAAGGGAAAGGGTGAGAGATCAAGGGTGGGAACCAAATTCCAGGACCCCAGTAGCTATTTGGCCAGCCCTGACCCTACTACGCAGCGCAAGCTGCTGTGCGGGGGGCGAGCTGGACAGGGCTTCCTCCCAGTATTCTAATGATGTTTTCTGGCTATTTTTGTCCGAAGTAATTGGGAAATTCTAAATTGTATGGAATGAATCGGCCTTCTGGTGACATTGTATGCAGGCTTCATTATACTTTTCAGGGAACATAAGTGAGAGCCTGGACATATGTAAGTAGGTGTTCGTCTGTATTTTTCTAATATATATCGCTTCTTCAGCAGTTAGGCTGGGGTGTGGCGTGCATTGATCTTCGGTGAAGTCTATGCGATGTTAATTTGTCTGTGCCCTGACAGTAAGCAGGGAGGGCGTACGAATGTTCCGGCTCTCTGCGGTGTGTATGGTAGTCCTCGCAAGAGAATCTGCCGCCTCGTTACCCTCTATAGCCCCTCACGGGAAGGGAGACCAGACAGGTGTGTGTTTCTGTTTTAGAATTTTTGAAAGAAGTCTTTCAGCATCCCTTGAAATTATCGTAGAAATTTTCTTTTCTGATGTCCTATTTCTCTGTTCTGTACATCTCTAACGACGTTTCAGCTTCCATTTTTTCTCTCCATTTATTCATTTCTATCTGCCTTGCTTAGTTTCTGGTTACCTTGGCAGTCTTGGATTCTCCACTGTTCTTTCCGAACTTCATCGTTAGTCTTCTAGTTTTCCTTATCCACTGCGTGTCCACGCTTTTCAAGTATAGGTACCTAAAAACTTTAGCTGTCCACCTACGTTGATCTATGGCTCTCACCCTCCTCTCAAAACATATGTCACTCTGCGCTTCTCGAGCTTAAACAACGCCCAGCCCATATCTCCCTGCACTGCTTCGTTATTTGTTTTTCCATGTGCTCCTAAGGCCAACCGGCCTACCATTCCCTAGTTCACTTCAAGACATGAAATGGCGTCTGATTTTAAGCAGAGTATTGCATTCGCAAATGTGAGGCCCGGAACCATTACCCCTTTCCACATTGCTCTCACTAATTCACATTTGTTATACCCCCACAGAGCTCTATGCTTCATTATAGCTGCGTTGCGCTTTTCTTTATTCTTAAGTTTGTCCTCGTGAGTTCTTAAGTAGTTGTCCCCTTCGTTTATCCACACGCCCACATATTTTCATTCCTTGATTGTGGGTAATTCGCCATGCTGAATTGACACTGAGTCAGTGCTGGTGTCATTAAAAACCATTATTCCCGATTTTTTTTTTTTTTTTTTTTGCGCTAGAACTTAACTCGAGGTTTGTGAAAACTTAACCCGATCACCCTCCCCCCATCTCCCTCCCATTCCTTCACCCGGATCCACCGCTGGCATACGTACCCCAGCTGTAGGGAGAATCAACGAAAAAAAAATGGAGAAAAAAATCTGTATAATTTTTAGTGAACAATAAGAATAAAATAAATTACCTCCATCAACAATCTTGTGAAATAGAAAGGCCACTGTGAGAGAGAGAGAGAAAAAGTAAAGGAAAGGCAGGAATATTAACCAGGCTACGGCCTAGTATGCTGTCCTGCACGGGGGAAAGGGGAACAATGAGGAAAAAGAGGGAAATAGAAAAATAAGGGGAAAGGGACAGACGTAGCGCAGTGTGGTGAAGTACTTCAGCAAAGTGTGGGTCATAAAAACTGTCACGGTTCATTTATGGAAGGTGTCAAGATGTTTTCCTGCAATTCTGCGGGTTGCATATTGCTTGGAATCAATTTTGGAATCAAAGTAATTTTACTGCTGCAGTTTCCAGAGCCCGCCGGAAATGGCGGCTCTGTCGCTCCGTGACGTCAAAAGAGCTGGCGGACGGAGCGGACGTGCGGGACTTCCAGCCGATCCAACTTGTAACGGTCAGCCCCTTCCCTCTCACCGGCGTCTACATACGTAGCAAAACTAAACCGACAAGCCCGAGCATAGCAAAATAATAACGCCAAGGCAAAATAAACGTTTTGGTTGGGCTTGAGGTGTATTCTGTTCCATTTCACCCCATCGTAGCACGAGATGTGAAAGTTATCCTTTTTTAGTTCAAACAACGTCCTTGGGTGCCGGAATGAAGCTGAGGGAGTTGCCAAAGGCTAGTTCTTTCACCCGGCTTGCACGGGAAATCGCACCTATGGAAAGGGGTGGCTGCAAAAACGCTGGACCTTTTTTTTTTTTTTTTTTTTTAAAGAGAGGTACAATTGTCGTGGCATCATGAACAATACACTAAGAGACCTTAAACTGACCAGAAGAGAATTACCTCCACCTCATCCTAAC